>NC_135803.1:9573434-9888484 GCF_964213995.1 Mustelus asterias
TTATTTCCCCAATCTCTCTCTTTGTACATCAAATCCTCTCTTAGCATGATAGAAACAGTTTGAACTGAAACCAAAAACCCCCATACATGCAAATACCCTTGTTTGACATGAATCTAGCTAGAGCTGTATCCTTTCCTACACGAAACATTAAATTAAACCCACTTAAATCTATGCCTTATTTCTAATATTTAACAATATAAATATAGATCACTGAAAACTACTTTTGTTTTCCTGACATCAGACATTATTAATGAATGTGGTCAATGCAAACGAATATTGGTTCCAGTGGTAAGTTTTTGAATGAGTCTGAGATGGTGGCTCCACATGGTTGTCATATTTATGTTTGAGGCACAACATGCACCAGAAACACATAAATAATTCTCCATTTTTCTGTATTTGCTAACTTGCTACCATGTTATTTCCATTGCAACAAACCATTTTCAAATAAAATAATTACCCAAGAAAAGCTGGTGTTGTCTTTTGGAAATTAGTATGCAGGTTGCCAAAAGTGTATTTGTGTTTGCAGTGGGATCCATGCACAAAAGAGCTTGAAAATTCCTGGCCAGAAATGTGTCAAATGTCTTGGCATTTGCCTTTTCACAAGGTGCCATATTAAAGGTTGCTGCAAAAGTAAGAGTTCATGGTTTTGAGGGTAACATGTTAGTGTGGATAGAGAATTGATGAGCTAACTAGAAACAGTAGGCATAAATGAGTTATTTTTGGGTAGGCAAGATATAACAAGTGGAGTGCCACAGGGATCAGTGCTGGGGGTCAGTTGTTTCCAATCTATGTTACTGATTTGGATGAAAGAACCAAAATATAGTTACTGATAACACAAAAAAGGGAAGTAAGTTGTCAAGAAGACTTACGGGGACTGCAAAGGGATATAGATGGGTTAAGTTAATGGGCTAAAATTTGGCAGATAGTCTGATGTGGTGTGAACTTGTCCACTTTGGCAGGAAGAATAAAAAAGCAGCACATTTTCTAAATGGAGAGAGATTGCAGTACTCGGCAGTGAAGAGGGATCTGAGTGTTCTGTTACATGAATCACAAACAGTTAGCATGGAGCTATAACCAGTGATTAGGATGGCAAGTGGAATGTTGTCATTTATTGCAATGGGGATGGGATATAAAAGTAGGCATGTTTTGCAACAGTTGCACAGGGCATTAGTAAGATCACATCTGTACAATTGTGGTTCCTTTAAGAAAAACCATAATTGCATTCGAATTCAGAGAAGTTTCACTTGACTGTCCTGGCATGACGGGGTTAACTTATGAGGAAAGTTTGGACGTGTTGGGCCTGGATCCATTGGAGTTTAGAAGAACGAGAGATAATCTTATGGAACATACAATATCTTGAGAGGAATTGACATGCTGAAAGGATGCAACCCCTTTTTTGTTTTGATTTATTATTGTTACGTATTATATACAGTGAAAAGTATTGTTTCTTATACACTATACAGACAAAGCATACCGTACATAGGGGAGGAAAGGAGAGAGTGCAGAATGTAGTGTTACAGTCACAGCTAGGGTGTAGAGAAAGATCAACCTAATGCAAGATAGGTTCATTCAAAAGTCTGATGGCAACAGGGGAGAAGTTGTTCTTGAGTTGGTTGATACGTGGCCTCAGACTTTTGTATCTTTTTCCTGACGGAAGAAGGTGGAAGAAATTATGTCTGGGGTGCATGGGGTCCTTGATTATGCTGGCTGCTTTCTGAGGCTGTGGGAAGTGTAAACAGTGTCAATGGATGGGAGGCTGTTTGAGTGATGGGCTTCATTCACGACCCTTTGTCATTTATTGCAGTCTTGGGTAGAGCAAGAGCCATACCAAGCTGTGATACAATGGGAAAGAATGCTTTCTATGGTGCATCTGTAGAAGTTGGTGAGAGTTGTAATGGACGTGCCAAGTTTTCTTAGATTCCTGAGAAAGTAGAGGCATTGGTGGGCTTTCTTAATTATAGCATCCCACATGGAGGGACCGGGACAGGTCATTGGTGATCTGGACACCTAAAAGCTTGAAGCTCTCGACCATTTCTACTTCATCCCCATTGATGTAGACAGGGGTATGCCCTCCACTACACTTCCTGAAATTGATGACTACCTCCTTCATTTTGTTGTCATTGAGGGAGAGATTGTCGTCGCACCAGTCCACCACTTGTGGCACAGACCAAAACTAGGGGACACCATTTAAAAACAAAGGGTCTCTCATTTAAGATGTAAATGAGTATATTTTTTCTCTTGACGGTAATGAGTCTATGAAACTTTCTTTCCAGAGAGTGGAGGAGTAGAGGCAGGGCCATTGATTATTTTTAAGGTAGTGATAGATAGATTCTTAACTAACAAGGGAATCAAAGGGTATTGGTGATAGGGGGGATAGTGATGTTGAAGTCACAATCCAATCAGCCGTGATCTTGTTGAGTGTTAGATTAGGCCCGAGGGACTGAATGACCTACTCTTCATATGCTTGTATGTATTTTTTCCCTCCACCCATCCCTAGTCTCATCTGTTGTTACAATGAGCTTCTTGCCAATTCTAACTTTAATTTGGGATACTTAAAACTGAAGTAATGCAATTTTCAGAAGTCAGTGTAACTAGATTAAAATTTCCTGAAGATATAAATTATGTTGTTCTTGTTTATTGAACAGGTGACCCCTGCACTGTCTCATCCCAGCTGGAGTTAGAGGAGGCATTTCGGCTTTATGAGCTGAATAAAGATTCTGAATTGATCATTCATGGTGAGATAATTTTTTATAATCTTTACATTTTGTAGCAGTATTGAGGGAAAAAATTGAAAAATATTGGTTGTTTTGGGTTAATGGTATAAAATAATTCTCCTGTGCTCAATCAAAGCACTTGGCAATGGTGGTACAGCTTGTAGTTTTCACTAGCTGTAAAATAAACATATTTGCACTTTTGCTGTCATTGATTTTGAAGGGTCAACGGTACGGTGGTTAGCACTGCTGCCTCACAGCGCCAGGGACCCGGGTTCAATTCCTGGCTTGGGTCACTGTCTGTGTTGAGTTTGCACGTTCTCCCCGTGTCTACGTGAGTTTCCTCCAGGTGCTCCGGTTTCCTCCCACAGTCCGAAAGGCTTGCTCCTTAGGTGCATTGGCTATGCTAAATTCTCCCTCAGTGTACCCGAACAGGCGCTGGAATGTGGCGACCAGGGAACTTTAACAGTAACTTCATTGCAGTGTCAATTTAAGCCTTACTTGTGACTAATAAATAAACTTACTTACTTTAATTTGATTTATTGGTGGAGAAAACAGAACTAGTTGTGCCTGTGTTTTGAGGGGATAGGATAATAATGCATATGAATAAAAACGTAATGCACTTGTACCTAGTGACAACATCAAGCTTCTATATGGTAGAGTGTGTATTAGACTCTGTTCCTGCACCTATCACTTGTCAAGGAAAAAAATATTTACTTCCTGATATATAAAACCACTCAAACAAGGGAAAATTGTCTATCTGAGCCTGTTATAATCTTGTAAACCTCTATCAGGTCCCCCCTCATCCTCCGATGCTCCAGTGAAAACAATCCAAGTTTGTTCAACCTTTCTTCACAGTCCATATCCTCCAAACCAGGCAAAATGCTGGTAAATCTCTTCGGCACCTTTCCAATGCATCAGCATCCTTCCGGCAGTGTGGCAACCAGAATTGTACACAATACTCCAAATGCGGCCAAACCAAAGTCTTATACAGCTGCAACATGATTTTTCAATTCCGATACTCAACCCCCCAACTGACGAAGGCCAGCATGCCATATGCCGCCTTGTCCACCTGAGTTGCCACCTTCAGGGAACTGTGGATCTGCACGCCTAGATCCCTCTGTATGCTAATATTTTGAAGGGCTCTACCATTTACTGCATACTTTCCTTCTGCAGTAGACCTTCCAAGTAGCATCACCACACTTTAGTCCAGGTTAAATTCCATCTGCCATTTTTTGGCCCAGGTCTCCAGCCGATTTATATCCTGGTGTATCCTCTGACAATCCTCCTCACTATCCGCTACTCCCTCAATTTTTGTATCATCTGCAAATTTACTACTCGGGCCACCTATGTTTTCCTCCAAATCATTAATATGTATTACAAACAACAGAGGCCCCAGCACTGATCCTTGTGGAACACCACTTGTCACAGACCTCCAGTTAGAAAAGTACCCTCCCACTGCTACTTTCTGCTTTCTATGTCCAAGCCATTTTAGTTAAGTTTAAGTTTATTTATTAGTGTCACAAGTAGGCTTACATCAACATTGCAGTGAAGTGACTATGAAAATCCCCTAGTCACCACACTCCGACGCTTATTCGGGTATACTGAGGGAGAATTTAGCATGGCCAATGCACCTAACCTGCACATCTTTGGAGTGTGGGGGGAAACCGGAGCACTTGGAGGAAACCCACTCAGACACTGGGAGAACATGTAGACTTTGCACAGACAGTGACCCAAGCCAGGAATCGAACTTGGGTCCCTGACGCTGTGAGGCAGCAGTACTAATCACTGTGTCACCATGCCGCCCATACATATCCATCTTACCAGCTCACCTCAGATCCCATATGATTTCACATTCTGTATCAGCCTGCCATGAGGAACCTTATTGAAGGCTTTACTAAAGTCGACATATACAACATCCACTGCCCTGCCCTGGTCAATTTTTCTTGTTACTTCCTCAAAGAACTCAATCAGGTTTGTGAGAGAAGAGCACCCCTTCACAAAACCATGCTGCCTGTCGCTAATAAGTCTAAACAATGGCAATAGGTATACAGTAAGACTCGGCTCTTATGGCTTCTGCTTTTGAAAACTCTGGAGCACAGTCTTCACTTCTTCCTGTGGCCTGTTGACTATAGCCTGCCTGTCTTCCTCTAGATGTGTGCCAATGATGTCTTGTAGCTCCCTTTCTCTTATCCCCCTGGGAGACCATTACCATTCCACATTATGCCTAGGTTTGTTTTCAGTTTGTTTTTAAAGTTTATTTATTAGTCACAAGTAAGGCTTACATTAACACTGCAATGAAGTTACCATGAAATTCCCCTAGTCACCACAGTCCGGCGCCTGTTCGGGTCAGTGCACCTCACCAGCATGTCTTTCAGAATGTGGGAGGAAACCGGAGCACATGGAGGAAGCTCACGCAGACGTGGGTAGAATGTGCAAACTCGACACAGACAGTGACCCAAGCCTGGAATCGAACCCGGGTCTCTGGCACTGTGAGGCAGCAGTGCTAACCACTGTGCCACCGTGCCGCCCATATCACTATGCCACTGGGCCACCCTTTTATTTTGTCCTGACGAATATGATTGGATCTTATAGTCCATGGACTCCCTATGCACCAGTATGCAGGTGTTTCCTGTTTTTCCCAAAGGTTCTAAGATTCATGTTTCTATTCATCGATCAACTGCTTGCATTTCTGAAGTTTCATCTTCTCCTGCCTTTCAGCAAGCAAGCAAGCACTAAGGCCTCCATCTTATCTCTCCCATTGTTATTGCACAAAGATTTTTTCAGAGTAAATATAGCCTTGAACAATAATTCATAATGAAGTAAGCATTAACTGAAACAGACTTCAATATGTTGGTGCATTTAACATTTTAGTTCTATTAGTTTAACTGTTAAGACCAAAGGAGTAGGCCTTTCAGCCCTTCAAGCCTGCTCTGCCATTCAGTTAAGATCAGGGTGTCCCAAACCTATCCAGCCACAGAACCCTTTTGAATACTGACGGAATACCGAAGAAACATTCTTAATATGTTCAAGAATTAAGCCATAAAAAAAGATCAACTTTGTGCAGTGGGTGCAAACATACGAAAAACAGTCAAGTGACATTTATGTATTTTATGTACATTTATTCTAATCAAAAAGTTCTCTTAATTCAACAAATACTTATAGAATCCTACAGTTTGGAAGGAGGCCATTCAGCCCATCAAGTCTGCACCGACCACAATCCCAATCAGGCCCTATCCCCATAACCCCATGCATTTACCCTGGCTAGTTCCCCCGACACTAAGGGGCAATTTAGCATGGCCAATCCACCTAACCAGGACATCCTTTGGACTGTGGGAGGAAACCAGAGCTCACGGAGGAAACCCACGCAGACACGGGGAGAAGGTGCAAACTCCACACAGATGGTGACCCAAGCCGGGAATCGAACCCAGGTGCTGTGAGGCAGCAGTGCTAACCACTATGCTACCCCATGTGTCTTACCTTTTTGTAATTTCTAATGGGAGTAGTGATGCTGCTTCTTTTACTCCCAAATTTATTTAATATTAGGAGTGTTGCTGGAGAGCTGGATTCTGATATCAGATATGCACACACAGACTCGCACCCGCCCCTCTCTCTCTACATGTGGTCACGCAGACAAGTTCCTCAACATTGACTAATTAACAGTTTCCACCAAGGCTAATTATCTTGCTTTACAGTCCAAACTTGATATTGCAGACTCATAAAGAATGTTACAGAATGATTATTCTGAACCAGAATATTTACTAAACCCAACAGGGGGTGGACCTTTTGACTATCTGGAAAAGTCATGGTAATAAGTCCTCAGGTAAACCACTTTGGTGATAGAATTATTATTTTTCAGAGGCTAAACACTCCTCTTCCATTGCACAGCTAATTTGATGATTATCTCTTAGTGTGTGAACTGGACAAGGGTGAAGTGCTACAAAGTTCACGGAATGCATATAGTTCATGCCTTTATTAGAGCACTTGTGAGCAGATTCCTGCTGTTGCTGGAGGAGATTTTGTTGCATTAGATCCTCGGTGTTTGTGCCAGTCTGAGGTAGCAACTTTTATGCTGCCTGAAATTGTTACTTTGTGCACTCCATAATGCTATCAGTACCAGTAGGTCAGTCTCTTTCCAGAATTAACTTTGCCCAAATTTAAAAATTTTTTTTTATGGTTTCCTGCAGTAACAAGTCAGACCTGATGGTAACGATGTAAATCCCCAGATTTTTAAGTCGGGAGAATTTAAAGATCATCATGCCACTTGTGCATTATCTCATAGTAGAAAGGAACATTTGTGTGGGTCTTGGAGTAGATTATTTCAGGGGTCTTACTGATGCAACAACTTAAATTTATATCCTGCCTTAATTGTACTGTGGTTCGGTCATGGAGGGCATTAGCTATGAGGAGAGGTTGGAGAAACTTGGTTTGTTCTCACTGGAACGACGGAGGTTGAGGGGCAACCTGATAGAAGTCTACAAGATTATGAGGGGCATGGACAGAGTGGATAGTCAGAAGCTTTTTCCCAGGGTGAAAGAGTCAATTACTAGGGCACACAGGTTTAAGGTGCGAGGGACAAAATTTAAAGGAGATGTACGAGGTGAGTTTTTTAGATAGAGGGTGGTGGGTGCCTGGAACACACTGCCGGGGGAGATAGTGGAAGCAGATACGATAGTGAGTTTTAAGGGGTGTCTGGATAAATGCATGAATAGGATGGGAATAGAGGGATATGATCCCCGGAAGTGAAGGGGGCTTTAGTTCAGTCGGGCAGCATGGTCGGTGCAGGCTTGAAGGGCCGAAGGGCCTGTTCCTGTGCTGTAATTTTCTTTGTTGTTTCTTTGTTTATTCCAAGGTGCTTGACAGGAATGGCAAAAAATAGTATTTGATGGAGAGCCACGAGCAAATAACAGGGCAGTTGACCAAAAGATTGATCAAAGAAGTACATTTTAAGGAGGATAGAGAGTCAGACAGGGAATTCCAGAGCTTAGGGTTTGGGAAACTGAAAGCAAAGCCACCAGTGGTAGAGAGGTTAAAATAGGAATGCATAAGAGACCAAAAATGGAGGAGCACAGAGATATTTCAGGATTGTATGACTGAGTTAGGGAAGGGCAAGGCCATGGAGACATTTGAAGATGAGAATTTTAAAATTGAGGCATTGCTGGATCAGGAGCTAATGTCAGTCAGTGAATGAACCAGGTGCAATTTAGGCAGCAGAATGTTGGGTAAGCTTATTGTAGAGTGAAAGATGGGAGAATGGCCAGGAGAACATCAGAGAAGTCTAGAAGTGATGTGGAGACACCGGCGTTGGACTGGGGTGGGCACAGTAAGTAGTCTCCCAACACCAGTTTAAAGTCCAACAGGTTTATTTGGAATCACTAGCTTTCGGAGTGCTGCTCCTTCATCAGGTGAGTCCTGATGAAGGAACAGCGCTCCGAAAGCTCGTGATTCCAAATAAACCTGTTGGACTTTAAACTGGTGTTGGGAGATCACTAGAAGTAACAGAGATAGAAATAAGAATTCCAGCAGCAAATGCACTGAAGCGGGGTAGAGTTGGTTCAATGATATGGAGGTGGAGGTGGAGTTAGACAGTCTTGGTGGTGGAGCAAACATGTGGCAGAAGTTTATCTTGGGATCAGATGTGATAACATGATTGCAAGATCTGGGCCAAGCTCAGCTGGCTGCTTGGGGGAGGAATAAAGAACAAAGAAAATTACAGCACAGGAACAGGCCCTTCGGCCCTCCATGCCTGCACTGACCATGCTGCCTGTCTGAACTAAAACCCACTATCTTTCCGAGGACCATATCCCTCTATTCCCATCCTATTCATGTATTTGTCAAGACGTTCCTTAAAAGTCACTATTGTTTCTGCTTCCACTACCTCCCCAGGCAAACCAGGCACCTAGCACCTTCTGTGTAAGAAAGCTTGCCTCGTACATCTCACTTAAACCATGCCGCCTAGTAACTGAATCTCCCACCCTGTGGAAAAAACTTCTGACTATCCACTCTGTCCATGCCCTTCATAATCTTGTAGATTTCTATCAGGTCGTCTCTCAACCTCCGTCGTTCCAATGAGAACAAACCAAGTTTCTCCAACCTCTCATCATAGCTAAAACCCTCCATACTAGGCAACATCCTGGGCGACCAGAATTGAACACTGTATTCCAAGTGCGGCCTAACTAAGGTTTTATAAAGCTGCAACAATACTTGCCAATTTTTAAACTCAGTGCCCCGGCCAAAGAAGGCAAGCATGGCCTATGTCTGCTTGACTATCTTTTCCACCTGCGTTGCCACTTTCAGTGACCTGTGTACCTGTACACCCAGATCTCTCTGCCTTTCAGTACTCTTAAGGGTTCTGCCATTTACTGTATGTTTTCCATCTGTGTTAGACCTTCCAAAATGCATTACTTCACATTTGTCCGGATTAAACTCCAACTGCCATCTCTCCGCCCAAGTCTCCAACCGTTCTCTATCTTGCTGTATCCTCTGACAGTCCTCATCACTATCCGCAATTCCACTAACCTTTGTGTCGTCTGCAAACTTACTAATCAAACCAGTTACATTTTCCTTCAAATCATAATATATAAATATATATATATATATACTATAATTGGCAAAGTTCCCAGCAGTTATCCCTGAGGAACGCCATTAGTCACAACACTCCATTCAGAAATGCACCCTTCCACTGCTACCCTCTATCTTCTATGACTTTAGACAGTTCTGTATCCATCTTGCCAGCTCAGCTCTGATCCCGTGCAACTTCACCTTCTGTACCAGTTTGCCATGAAGGACCTTGTCAAAGGCCTTACTGAAGTAATGGCATTTATGGTGGCGCTTGGTTTGGAGCAAGGTGGCTCAGCAATGCTTAAAATATATGTACAAATAGAATGCTATTATTTTTGAGGAGTTTGTTTACATTTGATATTAGAAAATACATTGCGATTTAATTTGGAATTTTCATTGTGCAGATAACATGCCCTTATTTAGTATTAGCTTTATCCAGTGCCGCATAATTAAAATTTGTACTAAAAACCCTTATAGCTGTGGTAAAATCCTCTTTACTCATTAACTATTGGAAGTAGAGAAAGGAAGAAAAGAACAGATTTGCATTTATATTGTGCTCTTCATGATCTGTGAACTGACAAGACTGATGCAAGATTACAGAGTTATGGAGCGAGAATGGGGCAATTTTAGCAAAGTGATTGCACAGATATGATGGGGTGAATGGCTTCTTTCTCTGCTGTAAAGTTCTATGGTTCCACAGAATCAACAAAATGTAATCTTCTGTCCTGTGGGATTGCTGACACCTGGATTTGGCATTGTCACAGAGATTTGATAAATAAGGGATGAATTATACACTTCAATGTCAACCTTCATTTGCTGTAATGAACAATCAGGATTTATGATCATTTTAATGGAACATCTTTGGATGGTTTCTGCCTTTAAAAGTACTGTATAACTGCAAGTGATCTGTAGAACATATCCCATTACAGGAAGATAGTGCATAGATCAATCCTAGCAAGTAGTATCCAGTCAGATTCCCCCTTGGGTATGGAGTTTTAAATTATGTTTATTTTCCTCTTTGTATGAACCCTTGTACCAGCTACTTGCTCTCGTGGTGTAGGCTGCCACTGGTCAATAATGATGCATACAAGGATACAAGTCTGTTCAGATTTTCTTTTCCAGCTGAGAATAGCAAGTTCTTGTGTGGGGAATACAATTAAGAAGCATTCATAATTGCAGATGTGTGCCAGATCAGCAAAAACATGTTAATCAGCTGGTCATTTACTCTCAAGGTGACAAAGGTTAAAAATTAAATCCTAGGTTTCTCATATTTGATGGACACATTTTTTTTGGTATGTTGCATTTGATAGCTCAGCCTTTGAAAGCTGTGTCTCCCCCCCCCCCCCCCCCACCCCCCGTCCTCAGGATAATATTAAAAGATTCTGGATATTTTATCTGCCAATTCTAGAAAAATCATGAATTTTTTTTATGACTCGTCTTTAAGACTTCATTAGAAATAGTTAATAGAAGAAATCTTTGCAAATTTGTTAAAGATATTGCCACATATGAGTATTGGAGGTTTTGCATTCTCCTCTCCGTGTCCCCCTCCCCCAACCACCATCTGTTGCACAGCTTCATCACATTGCATGCTGTGTATGTTTCGCACTTACTGAATCACAGCCCCAAAATTCAGTTACTGTGTTACACCCTCCTTCAAAATCTAAGAGTAGGATGTGTGCTATTTGTACAACTTGAAAGTGAAGTGGGCTTAGCTCCTAAATATTTAATATAAGAGCTAGCCAGATAAAGAAGTTACAGACCTAATTGTGGAATAGTGTATTGGCCCCTTAACCATCACATCACGCTAGGCTGCCTGGTTGAAAGTTTATGTATAATCAACATGATATGTGTCTCTGATATTGACTGGATTTTCATCTTCACAGTGTTTCCCTGTATACCAGAGCGACCAGGGATGCCCTGTCCTGGGGAAGACAGTAAGTATTTCTTATTTTCCTTCGTGATTTGACTGCTTATGGTGTATATTTGCACCATTAATTCATGAAATCAATTATTAGCCAAATCCCATTGAATATTGATTACATTTTTCACCCTTTAAATTATGTTGGTATTTGTTTTTTTTCCTCCTCCGCCTCCCTTCCTAAATACACTGACTCACACAGCCAGTGTTGCTGGATTACTTAATTGTGGGAGGCATTACAACTAAATCTGGTTCTGGCTCCTCTCAGTATAAATCAGTAGTTACCAATTAGGAGCGGGAACCTCTGGTTAGATTCTCCCCCCTCCATCTTCCAGACACAGTAAAGACAGACTACACTGTGCCAAATCACTATTACAGCTTAAACTGAAAATAATACCTGGGATCATTCTATGCATTTTAATAACTTATATCATAAAACAGTTTGTCTTTCAAATTGTACTTCATTTCTATCTGCATTAAAAATTTGTGGGAAGCCTTGATTTGAATCTTTATAAATCGGAGTATCGAGTATAAAAGTTGGAGTGTTATGGTACGGTTATATAAGGCATTGGTGAGGCCGAATTTGGAGTATTGTGTACAGTTTTGGTCACCTAGTTATAGGAAGGATGTAAATAAGGTTGAAAGAGTGCAGAGAAGGTTCACAAGGATGTTGCCGGGACTTGAGAAGCTGAGTTACAGAGAGAGATTGAATAGGTTGGGACTTTATTCCCTGGAGCATAGAAGATTGAGGGGAGATTTGATAGAGGTGTATAAGATTTTGATGGGTATAGATAGAGTGAATGCAAGCAGGCTTTTTCCGCTGAGGCTAGGGGAGAAAAAAACCAGAGGGCATGGGTTAAGGGTGAAAGGAGAAAAGTTTAAAGGGAATATTAGGGGGGGCTTCTTCACACAGAGAGTGGTGGGAGTGTGGAATGAGCTGCTGGACAAAGTGGTAAATGCACTTTTAACATTTAAGAAAAACTTGGATGGGTTGATGGATGAGAGGGGTGTGGAGGGATATGGTCCAAGTGCAGGTCAGTGGGACTAGGCAAAAAATGGTTCGGCACAGACAAGGGCCAAAAGGCCTGTTTCTGAGCTGTAATTTTCGATGGTTCTATGAAGAACTTGCTGAAAAATTTCTTAAAATGTGTATAAATGCTAGTCTCCCTCCAGAGCATAATTGTGTTCCTCTCCCAAACAGACCTTCTGTCACATTATATTGATGTTTTATTCTGATCTGTATATTCTTTTAAAACGAAAAGTTCTGGTTAAAGTTGTCTAATATTAGAACACAAACTTTAGCAGATCTTGAAGACATTTCTTTTCTCTCACTTCTGGTGCAATCATATAGTAGATGAAATACAGTCATTAATATAGCAGCTGAAATAATTTTGTACAAGTTTATTAACTATTCATCCGCAGATACCACTGTGTGCTGATAGATTTTCATGAAACTCATAACAGCTCACCTATATATGTAACAAAGCTTTTATCATATTTTTAATTAATTATATATATATATATGAGCCTCAATAACCTCATGTTTGTAGTCTTTGGCTTCTGAACAGACTGGTTCGTAGTTCTGTGGGCTCCCAATTCAGCTCCAAAAATTTGATTACATTTTACTTCAGCAACCATTAAAACTTTGGTTGCCAAGAGTGTTCAGCCCATGTGAACTTATTAATCCAGGAAGAATTGCATTACGCTGACCATAATGTCCATCTATATCCTCAATGATTGCAAGAATATAGTGAAGAATTCCATTCCATTTTTTGACTACCCTGAATGTAAAGAGCTCGTTGTATAACTTCTTACATTGTTCTAAATTTGGACTTTGCCATTTTAAATTGGTACCCCTTTGTCCTGCTGAAGTAGAGCTCAGGATTTACCTTTTCCACACCTTTGACATAACCTTTAAAGTTGCTTGTCAGTTGTCTTTGACTTTGGCTGAAATGTCCAAGTTCCACCTGGTTTTCCTGATACACTAACATTAGATGATTGAGTTATGGGTTTGGGCAGGAGAAAAGATGGAGAAAGAGTGTTGAAATAGGGCCAGTTTGGCCCTGTGACTAAACAATCTATTCTGATGGATATTTTTGCATTTCTAAATGTGATATCACTTTCCTGGGATATAATTTAATAATCAGACAGCTTAATTTGTTCTTGCGAGTAGACCGTAAACATGGCTCCAGATTTTTATATCAGTTTTTGCATCATTTTTCAGAGTCCATTTACAGACGGGGTGCTCGGCGCTGGAGAAAGCTGTACTGTGTAAATGGACACACTTTCCAAGCCAAAAGATTCAACAGAGTGAGAACAACTGTTACCTTTTATTTTCAATGTGTTGTTCAAGGTCAGTGCCAGGGAATGTAACACTTTCTACTTGTCATCAGACACTCACAATTGAGATATAACCAGGATTAAAGTTCCTTCTGTGCATTTTGTGCATGCGATTAACTATGTTGGGTTCAGGAGCAGTAAATACCAATCGCAGGTAGTTAGAATTAGAATTTAAACAGCACACACAAGCTAAGAGTGCATGGTTCATTAATAGAGAAGTCTGTAAACAGATTGTTTGGAAAAATAATATCCAGACTTGCCCAGGAATGGGCACTTTCTGATCCAAGTGCTTTCTCCATAATACACAGTTTTACTATCATTCTTTATTGGCTGATTCTGACTGTGTTCAAAACCTTGTTTGGGCTTGTACAAGGTTGCAGTTCAACACATCTTACTAAATTCTTCATAGATTATATCATATCTACTTGCAGAAGAAGGCCTCCCACACCCTAACTTTCTTCTGAAGAATCAACAACCCTTGCGCAATAAATGGGCAAAGTGAGTCACCAGAGTTTTAGGAGACCAGGAAATTTCAATTTTAATGCACAGCAGCTGCACTACATGTTGTCACCACTATACAGACACAGTGAAGGAAAGATAGTTCCTGGGAGGAGAGAGGAAGACTGAGAATAGCGCAAACACTTTGAGAGTCTAGAATAAGTAATGTTCCCAGGAGGAGAGAGAAAGAATGAGAATCAAAAGCACTTGAGAGTCTAGAATAGGTAGGGGAATGGGCCTAGACCAGAAGTAGATTGGAGTGTTCCCTATTTTAGCTACATTTCCAACAGGAACACTTGCAGGAACATGTGTAAAATTTCACTCCCTCTCACTTCCAAGTCCCAAACAATGACCTAAATTTCTAGTCTTATAAAAAGTATACACAATAATTAAGGTCACAGTTTAGAAGTTATTTTGGAGTATGAGTAGTAAAATTTGTTGTGTTGTTTTAATAAAAAGTTGCTGTAACCAACGTGTTCTGTTTGTGCTGAACATTAAACACTTAACTAAGTTTATTTTCTTGCTCTCTTCCTCACAGCGGGCTCACTGTGCATTTTGTACTGATCGGATCTGGGGCCTAGGTCGTCAAGGCTATAAATGCATCAACTGTAAGCTTCTGGTCCATAAGAAATGTCACAAACTGGTTACAATTGAATGCGGACGTCATGCAGTAAGTCTTTTTTCTTTTAAAACATTCGAAATCTTAACTCTGTTTATGGAGGAGAAAATGGTTCCATTGAAAGTATTGGCATTGGCTGCGGTGTGTTAGAATTTGCGGTGTTAAAATAAAAATGTAATTTTATTTTGGTAAGAAATTTGTTCCACGACAAAGTGTAATGCTTTGTCTGAAACCCTCCATTGGCACCTGTGCTGTCAGAGTCTATTGGAGAGGAAAGATTACAGCCATAAAATGTACTTACCAGATTGGTCAGCATTGGAAGGAGAAATGTGTGCTTGTGGACTTTTCTTCTTCATCTCTGATGTATTCATTTTCTCAAGGCTTCATCCCCATATTATCATATTACTTGCTAATGTTTCTCAGTTTTGAGTGGGAGAAAATAGTTTCAGCACAGAAATAAGCAGCCACCAGTGCCAGTTTTTCTTTTAAAGCTAGTTTAGAAACTGGTACCAATAAATGACAATGCCTTTATTTAGCGTACTGTACATGAAAAGGATTGCTTTTGCACGAGAAGAAGGCACAATTTCCGTATTAATTGGAATTGAATAAAAACTTAAATGCTTAAGTTCACTGTAGTTACAAACAATTTACATTAACGAACTACCAATATTTAACTGCGATGTAGAAACAGGAGGATACCATTCAACCCCTGAAGCCAGTTCTGACATTTAGTGAGATCATAACTTCTGCACGTTAACTCCATATCAGTTGACTTACCAGCCGCAACAGCTTTTTGCAGGGCAGTTTTCCAGATTTCCACTAATGCATTGTGTGAAAAAGTGCATCCTGAAGTGGGGAGGGAATACTTTCTACCTACTGTTACCAATCCACTTTGAACATAAACGCTTCAATTACATCACCCTTAATCTTCTGTGTTCAAGGAAATTTAAGCTTAGTTCATGCAACCAGAGAACCACGGAAAACCACAGGAAGAGACCATTCAGCCCTTTGTGTCTGCGCCGGCCGAAAAAGAAATCTAATCCTTCTTCCAATCACCTTAAATCTATGTCCCCCTAGTAATTGAACCCTCAGCTCAGGGAAATTAGTATTTCCTGTCCAGGCCCGTCATAATTTCGTACATCTTAATCCGGTCATTCAAGAAAACAACCCTAGCTATCAAAGGCCGATGAGCCTGACGTCAGTGGTAGGGAAGCTTTTGGAGAAGATACTGAGGGACAGAATATTTGGAAGAAAATGTACTAGTTAGTGACATTGTTTTGTACGGGGAAGGTCATGTCTCACCAACTTGATTGAGTTTTTTGAAGAGGTGACAAAGATAATTGATGAGGGAAGGATGTAGATGTAGTCTGTATAGACTTTAGTAAGGTGTTTGACAAGGTCCCATGTGGCAGACTGGTACTGTTGATGTTAAAATGCTCAGATTGAAGTTTCATAGTTTGGAAGCTAAATTGTGCGGAAGCTAAAATGTTCAAATTAAAGTTGCATGCCTTGTTTGTACAATTTTAAAAAATGTTTATCAGCTTGCAGACCTTCAAAGGAGTCAGTGTCTGCTATTGCAGCATCTGCATAAGCCCCATAACATTCTGCTTTTCGGCCTTCACCAGAGGGTGAGCAAGACCAGATTTTTCCATAACAAATACTAAAGGCAAAATATGGGGATATGCTGTGCAACTGAAGGATTAGCAGAAGCCAGTTTTTCATCGAATGAGAAAGGGCAAAAAGCCAAGATTTAATTGGCATATATGTATGCAAATGAAGGATTAGAAAAGTTGCTTGTTTCTGATTTGCTGTAATTGACTAAAATTGCTAAGTTGTTTTTCTGTAACTTCAGAAACACTTGCAGGACAACTGAAAGGTGGTTCTCCTTGTGCACAAATCATTAAAGACCTCACATAGGAATATGCATGGTGTCTAGTGCAATTTATACTCAAGTCGACTAAGAGTGCCTAAGATTGCTGGTACCCAGGATCTCTGAGTTGCATGGGATTCGGGGTGGGCTAGTTAGACGGATACAGAACTGGCTTAGTTATAGGAGACAGAGAGTAGCAGTGGAAGGGTGTTTCTCAGAATGGAGATCTGTAGCTAATAGTGTGCCACAGGGGCCATGATTAGGAATTCTGTTTTTGTAGTATATATAAATGATCTGGAGGAAAATATGGGTGTCTGATTACTAAGTTTGTGGATGACACGAAAATTGGTGGAGTTGCTGATAGTGCTGGGGATTGTCAGAGGATACAATAGAATATAGATAGATTGGAGACTTGGGCACCGAAATGGCGGATGGAGCTTAATCCGGACAAATGCGAGGTGATGCATTTTGGAAGATCAGATTTAGGTGTGAATTATACTGCAAATGGCAGAATCCTTAGGAACATTGACATCCAGAGGGATCTGGGCGTGCAGGTCCACGGTTCCCTAAAAATGGTAACACAGATGGCCAAGGTGATTAAGAAAGCATATGGCACGCTTGCCTTCATCAGCCGAGGCATTGAGTACAAGAGTTGGGAAATTCCAGCGATATAAAACCTTGGTTATGCCGCATTTGGTGTATTGTGTGCAGTTCTGGTCACCACACTACCAGAAGCCTTGAAGAGAGTGCAAAGAAGGTTCACTAGGATGTTGCCTGGTCTCAGGTGTTGACTATGAGGAGAGGTAGAATAAACTACTTTGTTTTCACTGGAAAGATGGAGGATGAGGGCTACAAAATTATGAGAGACATAGATGGTGGATAGTCGGAGGCGGTGGAAGTGTCAATTACAAGGGGGCACAGGTTGAAGGTGAGAGGGGGAAAATTTAAGGGAGATGTAAGGGATACATTTTTCACGCAGAGTGGTGGGTGCCTGGAACGCGCTGCCAGAGGAAGTGGTGGAAGCAGGCACATTAGCAACATTTAAGAAGCATCTGGATGAGTACATGAATAGGGAGGGAATAGAGGGATACAGACCGAGTAAGGACAGAAGGTTTTTTAGTTTAGTTAGAGCATCATGATCGGCACAGGCTTGGATGGCCGAAGGGCCTGTTCCTGTGTTGTACTTCTCTTTGTTCTTTTTTTCTCCACATAGCTACAGCTTTCAGGCCTTAGCAACAATCTTGTAAATCTCCTCTGCATTTTCTCCAGATCAGTTGTATCCTTCCTGTAATGTGCTGACCCGAACTGTTGACAAAATTCTGGCTGTGGCCTAACCTAATTTAATCTTTTAGTCCTTGTATCACCCCAGTGAATCTGCACTACACCAACTCCAAGGTCAAAATATCGTTCCTGAGGTGTCTTCCATCTCCCTGATTTCTCTCACGCTTTTAAATCTGCTGCACTTATTTTGAGGCTATGCCCCCTAGTTCTAGTTTCACCCGCCAGTGGAAACAACTTCCCTGCTTCTATCTTATCTATTCCCTTCATAATCTTATATGTTTCTATAAGATCCCCCCCCCTTCATTCTTCTAAATTCCAGTGAGTATAGTCCCAGTCATAAAGGTTTACAGCATGGAAACAGGCTCTTCGGCCCAATTTGTCCATGCTGCCCTTTTTTCTTAAAACCCTAAGCTAGTCCCAATTGCCCACATTTGGCCCATATCCCTCTATACCCATCTTACTCGTGTAACTGTCTAAATGCTTTTTAAAAGACAAAATTGTACCTGCCTCTACTACTACCTCTGACAGCTTGTTCCAGACACTCACCGCCCTCTGTGAAAAAATTCAATTCAGTGGCACAGCGGTTGGCACAGCTGCCTCATTGTGCCAGCGACCCTGGTTCAATTCCGGCCTTGGGTGACTGCCTGTGTAGAGTTTGCACGTTCTCCCCGTGTCCGTGTGGGTTTCCTCCGGGTTCTCCAGTTTCCTTCCACAGTCCAAATATGTGCAGGTTGGGTGGATTGGCCATGCTAAATTGCCCCATCGTGTCCCAAGATCCGTAGGTTACGTGGATTAGCTATGGTAAATGCATGGGATACGGGATACGGGGTTACGATGGGGAAGTGGGCCCCTTTGGAGAGTTGATGCAGACTCGATGGGCCAACTGGCCTCCTTCTGCACTGTAGAGATTCTTTGATTCTATGATTCTAGTTCCTTCTCATGATAAATAATAAGAACATAAGAACTAGGAGTAGGAGTGGGCCATCTGGCCCATCGAGCCTGCTCCACCATTCAATAAGGCCATGGCTGATCTTTTTGTGGATTTAGCTCCACTTACCCACCTGCTCACCATAGCCCTCAATTCTTTTACTGTCCAAAAATCTATCTATTAAAAACATTCAACGAGATAGCCTCAATTGCTTCACTGGACAGGGAATTCCACAGATTCACAACCCTTTGGGTGAAGAACTTCCTCAACTCCGTCCTAAATCTGCTGCACTTATTTTGAGGCTATGCCCCCTAGTTCTAGTTTCACCCGCCAGTGGAAACAACTTCCCTGCTTCTATCTTATCTATTCCCTTCATAATCTTATATGTTTCTATAAGATCCACCCCTCATTCTACTAAATTCCAATGAGTTTAGTCCCAGTCATCGAAGTTTACAGCATGGAAACAGGCTCTTCGGCCCAATTTGTCCATGCTGCCCTTTTTTCTTAAAACCCTAAGCTAGTCCCAATTACCTGCATTTGGCCCATATCCCTCTATACCCATCTTACTCATGTAACTGTTGAAATGCTTTTTAAAAGACAAAATTGTACCCGCCTCTACTATGACCTCTGACAGCTTGTTCCAGACACTCACCACCCTCTGTGAAAAAATTGCCCCTCTGGACCCTTTTGTACCTCTCCCCTCTCACCTTAAACCTATGCCCTCTAGTTTTAGAGTCCCCTACCTTTGGGAAAAGATATTGACGATCTAGCTGATCTATGCCCCTCATTATTTTATAGACCTCTACAATCACCCATCAGCCTCCTACGCTCCAGAGAAAAAAGTCCCAGTCTATCCAGCCTCTCCTTATAACTCAAACCATCAAGTCCTGGTAGCATCCTAGTAAATCTTTTCTTCCCTCTTTCTAGTTTAATAACATCCTTTCTATAATAGGGTGACCAGAACTGTACACAGTATTCCAAGTGTGGCCTTACCAATGTCTTGTACAACTTCAACAAGACGTCCCAACTCCTGTATTCAATGTTCTGACCAATGAAACCAAGCATGCTGAATGCCTTCTTCACACTCTGTCCACTTGTGACTCCATTTTCAAGGAGCTATGAAATGTACCTCCAGATCTCTTTGTTCTGTCACTCTCCCCAACGCCCTACCATTAACTGCGTAAGTCCTGCCCTGGTTCAATCTACCAAAATGCATCACGTCACATTTATCTAAATTAAACTCCATCTGCCATTCGTCAGCCCACTGGCCCAATTGATCAAGATCCTGTTGCAATCTGAGATAACCTTCTTCACTGTCCACTATGTCACCAATCTTGGTGTCATCTGCAAGTTTACTACCCATGCCTTTGATATTCTCATCCAAATCTCAGTCTATGTTGGGGAAGTTAAAATCGCCCATCACAACAACCCTGTTGTTTTTACATATTCCCATAACCTGCAGACATATCAGTCCCTCCACTTCATGCTGGCTGTTGGGAGGTCTGTAGTTCCACAGTGTGATTGCACCGCTCTTGTTCCTGAGTTCTATCCATATGGCCTCACTGCATGATCCCACCAAGGTGTACTCCCTCTGTATAGCTGTGACATTCTCCCTCATCAGTAAAGCAACACTCCCATCTTTTTTGTCACCCTCTCTATCTCGCCTGAAGCATCTAAATCCTGGAATGCTAAGCTGCCAGTCCTGCCCTTCTTTCATCCAAGTCTCCGTAATTGCTGCACACCATAGTTCCATATAGTAATCCAAGCTTTAAGTTCATCCGCCTTACCTGTCGTACACATTGCGTTAAAGCAAACACACCTCAGACCATCTGTCTTGTCATTTTGTACAGACTCCCTGTGTTTTATTTCTTAGCCTTACTGGACCCATTCACTGAGTTCCCCACAGTCTCTGTACTAGCTCTAACATGGTCCGCTATCTTGATGACTGAATACCATTTGTTCTGGAAAACTATACCAAGTAGGCAGAATTTTTTTGTGTACTTATTTGGTGTGGACCTGGAAAATCAGCAAGTTTGTGTGCAGATCTTTAACAGTAATGATGTTACCCTTAATCAGTGGCCCCTGGGCTAGTGACGAGAAAAGAAATCAGTGTCGGATCTTAATGCTGCTCTTGGCCAGAGACCCTGTTGCTCATTTCACAGATATTGATTTAGGACAAGACTGGGCTTGCCTTTGAGGCCAACTCTACCCCTCTCATCATCTCCGCTGTTATGAAAAATGAACCTTACTGCAGAGTTGCTGTGATGTTTGAAGCGGCATGCAATATAAACCTTTGCTTCCAGGAAAGAAAGAAAAGCTGGAAGAGAAACAAGCATAGCATATGTTCATTCCATATTACTCTTTTGAAAGATATATAATGCTTCAGTTTTGGAGAAATATCAAATGCTTCTGGTATTCGTAAAGTTATAATAAAAATGTAAAGAGAACCTTGAAAATTATGACTGTTATCGAACTGAAATGATGGACAAGATTTTAGCTTCAACATTCTTGGCACACCTTGCACATTGGGAAATGAAAAGGCAGAAGATTGAGTATAGAGGGTACTGAATATCAGTATTCTATCATTTAAATGCTCGCTTCACAAATGGCCATGCCCAGGCAAAACTTGGTAATTGCACTGTTGAGGGTATGCAAATTTTAAACTTTTAGCTGCCCATACTACATACAAAATCCAAGTGACAGTATTAGTGTCATCGTAAAATACTTGGTTTCTGCCCATAAAAATGAATGTTTTTGTAATTAACTGTGTTCTGTTTTACAGATCAGCGCACATCCTCATTATCCTTGGGGAAGCGGAGATCAGGTGTGAGAGTGATTCTTAGTTAATTTGATGACATTGCTGAATTATCTTCTTGCATTTTACTTGCTATAATTTACATTTGCATACTGCTTCACAGCTGAGAATCATAATTTTGTGCTTTGGTCTAGGAACATATGATTCCGGGTGCAGAAAATGCAGAAAACATTGCACCAGGTAAAGAGGATTTTTATTTTTAACTGGGAATATTTTAAACACATCATCTTACAGCGGTCATAGAATCCCGACAGTGCAGTAGGAGGCCCTTAAGTCTGCACCGACTCTCCAACTCTCTGAACCAGGCCCACCCCCACCCCATTCCTTTAACCCCATGTATTTACCCCACTAATCCCCCTAACCTACACATCTTGGAACACTAAGAGGCAATTTAGCATGGCCAATCCATCTAACCTGCACACCTTTGGACTGTGGGAAGAAACAGGAACATGTGGAAGGAACCCATGCAGACACTGCGAGAATGTGCAAACTCCACACAGTAATCCAAGGCTGGAATAGAACCAAGGTCCCTAGTGCTGAGAGGCAGCAGTGCTAACCACTGTGCCACCATGGTTTTGAATCAAATGGACAGAACTAGTGGACATACTAATAGCGTGGAACTTTTACTGAGTTATTTGCTCCCTTCAACTTTTTCCCCTCCTTCCTTGAAGACCCATACTGGAACACAGATGACAGCCTTTTTGTAATTCATCCAAAATCATTGTTAGTATGAGCAAGAAAAGTAAGTGCCAGCAGGCTGCATGATGATGCATAAGTGAACTCAGTTCTTTCTCACCTGGCAACTGCACTTGCAGCTTGGGTTATTAAATAGCAGTTGGGTACAGAAAGTATGGATGGACTTTTCCTCCTGCCTTACCTTTTTCCATCTTTACAGTGTTGTTGAAGCTAACTCAACATAAATTATACTGAATCTGAGAGCTCCCTGGCATTCAGAAGTCACTACTGCAGCCGGTAACGTATTCATTAAGCCAGCAGAGAAAGACTTTCTGGCAAATAACATTGTCCTGAGCATTCATCACTGTTCTTACCTGTGGATGGGAAGCAGTGTGAAAATAGAATAAAATTATATTGAGTGTGTGTGCGCATTTGCATGTAAATGTTAGCTGCTTTTTGTCCACAAACCTTGCTTGCTTTAAAATATTACTTATGAGTCAATATTTACCATTTTAACTAATTCTGTGTTTCTCATTCAAATTTGCAATGTTACCTGTCACAGTTTACACACTGGCACACTAGGTGCTGCTCTCGATTACTTTTCCAACTCTACCTTACATTTTCTTTTTCTTTTTCTTTCTTGCACATGAATTAAGAGCAGGAATAAGCCACTTGGCAGCTTGAGCCTGCTCCACTATTCAATAAGATGATGGCTGACCTGACTGTAACTTCAATCCCATATTCCTGCCTCCCTCTGAAAATCCTTCAACACCCCCCCCCCCCCCCACACACACACACCGCTCCTTGTTCATCAAGAACCTTTAAAAATATTCAAATACTCTGCTTCTACTGCCTTTTCAGGAAGAGAGTTCCAGAAACTTTGAATCCTCTGACAGCAAAAAATTCTCCTCATCTCTTTCTTATATGAACAAACCCCTTTTTGTTTGAACAATGACCCTTTGTTTTAGATTCTCCGACAAAAGGAACATACTCTCCATATTCACCTTGTCAATGCCCCTCAGGATCGTAAAGATTTTGATCAAGCCGCTTCTTACTCTTCTAAACTCTAGTGGATACAAACATAACCTTTCCAACCTTTCCTCATAAGGCAACCCGCCCATTCCTGTATTAATCTGGTAAACTTCAGAACTGCTTACACCTTTCCTTAAATAAGGAGACCAATACTACACACAGTATTCCAGACGTGGTCTCACCGGTGCCCTGTACAACTGAAGTATAAACCCCCCCCCCAACACTTCTGTAATCAATTCTCCTCACAATAAATGATATTCTATTAACTTTCCTAATTACTTGCTATACCTGTACACAGGCCTTTTGTGATTCAAGCACGAGGACACCAACATCCCTCTGCACCTCAGAGCTCTGCAATCTCTCGCTGCCATGGTCTGTTTATCGTTTCCCATATTAGTACCTATCTCTCGTCTCTACTCTTTGGTATATCACATCTTCCCAAATTAATGTCTTGTCTCCATTATTTAGTTTAAAACTCTCTATTTCCCTAGTTCTAAAGTGACTCACTAGAACATCAACTGCAGCACTCTGCTGCAGACCATCCCAATGGTACAGTCCCACTTTCCCCAGTACTGATGCCAGTGCCCGTGAACTGGAACCCACTTTTCCCACACTTGTCTTTGAGCCACGCAATCATTTCTCTAATCTTATTTGTCCTGTGCCAATTTGTGGCTCAAGTAATAATTCAGAAATTATTACCTGTGAGATTTTGCTTCTTAATTTGGTGCCTTGGTCCTCATGCTGACTATGCAGAACCTCCATTCTTGCCCTGCCTATGCTTTGGTACCTCAATGGGCCATGACCACTGGATCCTCCCCCTCCCACTGTAGGTTCCTCTCCAAGATGTGGAAATGCCGGCGTTGGACTGGGGTAAACACAGTAAGAAGTTTAACAACACCAGGTTAAAGTCCAACAGGTTTATTTGGTAGCAAAAGCCACAAGCTTTCGGAGCCTTAAGCCTCTTCTTCAGGTGAGACTGAAGAAGAGGCTTAAGGCTCCGAAAGCTTGTGGCCTTTGCTACCAAATAAACCTGTTGGACTTTAACCTGGTGTTGTTAAACTTCTTACCGTGTTCCTCTCCAACCCAGAGCAAATGTCCCGAACCCTGGCACCAAATAAGCAACGCAGCCATCTGGACTTTCATTCTTTACTACAGCGAACAGTGTCAATCCCCTCACTATACTGGCCCCTACTACCACTGCATTCTTGTGTGCTTCCCCCCTCTTGAATGACATTCTGTACCACAGTGCTATGGTCAGCTAGATCTTCCACTCTGCATACCCCATGCTCATCCAAACAAGCTGAAAGAAACCTCAAACCTGTTGGGCAATTGCAGAGACTGGTACTCCTGCCCTCTCGGTCCCCTTACCTGCCTCAGCTGCAGTCATACCTTCCTGTTCCTGACCACTTTCAAAACCAGAAGATTCTATCCTAAGGAGCGTGACTGCCTCCTGCAGCAAGCGTCCAGGTAACTCTCACCCTCCCTGATGTGTCACAGTGTCCGCAACAGTCTACAGCTCAGTGACTCTGAGCCGAAGCTCCTCGAGCCACAGACATTTACTACAGACATGCTTGCCCTTGATAACGCTGGAATCCATGAGTTCCCACATGCTACAACTTTGACACATCACCTGCCCTGCCATACTTATGAACTTTAATTACTTAGTTATTTTCAGTTATCTATTTTAAATATTTATAATCTTGTCACAAACTCCAGTACTATTTTAACTTTGGAAAATACCACTTATGGGATATACACCAGATACTCACCAGCAGCACAGCTCCTCCCCTGTAGTAGAGCGGAACCCAATTCCTGCAGATTGAAAAAATTAGAAAGAGCAAGGGAGTACCTTCCTCCCCTCCTCCTCACTCAACTTCCTCTTTTCACCAAACTTCTGTTCCAAGTCACACTCCAGTGCTAGTCGCACAGAGTAATGTCTGAATTTGTATGTTCTGCAGAGAGGGACGAGCTAAGCCCAGGTACAGCAAGACCAGCTCAAGTCAGTTTACTCAATTGACCCTTTCATCACGGCTAGTAGATAGGTTCTATCTGCCTATTTAGGCTCCTGGATGAGGTTTAGAAGTTAAACAGTATTTCCCTCTTCTTATCTTCTCTCTTTCAATCTTCTCCCTGCTTCTCCTTGGGCCTGAACTACTTTTACACTGCTGGATGCTGCCTTTCCATTAGCTGCCATTCTTAAGAGAGTTGAGTGCTTCAGCTACTTCCCGCCCCTTCTCTACTTTTGTTGTGTCATTTCTGTTTCTCCTGCATCATTGTCCATCCCATTTACCACTGGAGTATTAATATATCGAGCATCATTCCAGACACAGTGGTAGAAGGAGACTGAAAACTGCTTTAAAGATGGAAATGGATAAATATTTGAAAAATGGGAAAATGGGGCAGTTCCTACTCTTAAATGGATAGTGCTTTTAGAGAGCCATTGAAGGCGTGATGGGGCAAATGGTCTCCTCCCTCTGCGACTGGACCATGAACTTCCTAACTCAGAGACCACAATCAATAAGAATGGGCAACAACACCTCCTCCACGATCATTCTCGACACCGGTACCCCAAAAGGCTGTGTTCTCAGCCCCCTACTATACTCTTTATACACCTATGACTGTGCAGCCAAATTTCCTTCCAATCGATTTTTGAGTTTGTTGACGACACCACCGTAGTGAGACAGATCTCAAATAATGATCAGACAGAGTACAGGAATGAGATAGAGAATCTGGTGAACTGATGCAGCAACAATAATCTTTCACTGTCAACAAAACAAAGGAGATTGTCATCGACTTCAGGAAGCGTAGAGGAGAACATGCCCCTGTCTACATCAACGGGGATGAAATAGAAAGGTTCGAGAACTTCACATTTTTAGGTCTCCAGATCACTAACAACCTGTCCTGGTCCCCCCATGCTGACACTATAGTTAAGAAAGGCCCCCCAACGCCTGTACTTTCTCAAACGACTAAGGAAATTTGGCATGTCAGCTACGACTCTCACCGACTTTTACCGATGCACCATAGAAAGCATTCTGTCTGGTTGTATCACAGCTTGGTATGGCTTCTGCCCTGCCCAAGACCGCAAGAAACTACAAAAGATCGCGAATGTAGCCCGATCCATCATGCAAACCAGCCTCCCATCCATTGACTCTGTCTACACTTCCTGCTGCCACGGCAAAGCAGCCAGCATAATTAAGGACCCCACGCATCCCGGACATTCTCTCTTCCACCACCTTCCGTCAGGAAAAAGATACAAAAGTTTGAGGTCATGTACCAACTGACTCGAGAACAGCTTCTTCCCTGCTGCCGTCAGACTTTTGAATGGATCTACCTTGCATTAAGTTGATCTTTGACCCTAGCTATGACTGTAACACTACATTCTGCACTCTCTCATTTCCTTCTCTGTGAATGGTATGCTTTGTCTGTATAGCACACAAGAAACAATACTTTTCACTGTATAGCTAATACATGTGACAATAATAAATCCAATCAAATGGTATGGAGGGCATTAGCTATGAGGAGAGGTTGGAGAAACTTGTTTTGTTCTCACTGGAGCGACACAGGTTGAGGTTGTAGAAGTCTACAAGATTGAGAGGCATGGACAGAGTGGATAGTCAGAAGCTTTTTCCCAGGGTGGAAGAGTCAATTACTAGGGAGCATAGGTTTAAGGTGCGAGGGGCAAGGTTTAAAGGAGATGTACGAGGCAGATGTTTTACACAGAGTAGTGGGTGCCTGGAACTCATTGCCGGGGGAGGTAGTGGAAGCGGATACGGTAGTGACTTTTAAGGGGCGTCTTGACAAGTACATGAATAGGATGGGAATAGAGGGATAAGGTCCCCGGAAGGGTAGGAGATTTTAGTTAAGTTGGGCAGCCTGGTTGGTGCAGGCTTGGAGGGCTGAAGGGCCTGTTCCTGTGCTGTAATTTTCTTTGTTCAAATCCTGCCAGCATTTTATTTACTAAATAGAGCACTGTTGGGTTGCTGATTAGTACGCTCTTTGACAACCAACCCTCTGAGTTTGTGTGTATGATTTTAAATGAAGAAGGATCAACATTAATTGTGCTGGAAAACCAAAGCCCACTGAAGTCATTTAGAACTATTTAAGAATAATAAGTGTAAATAGAACTATTTAAAATAATATGTGTAAAATAGGCTGTGACAGCAAGGCCCAGAAGAATAAAGGTCAGTGAAAACCTGGTGAGTGGGGGGGGAAGGAGAGGGCTGATCTATGAGGTGAGATTGGGTCGAATGGGCCTATTTCGATGAAGTTTCGGCGAGTAAGAGATTATCTGTTTGAAATGTCTAAAATTCTACAAGAAAGTCCAAGGTTGTTGGTTGGAGGAGACAGGAAACTGGAGTTAAAGCCATGATAGATCAGCTGTAATATTATTGAATGATGGAGCAGGCTCAATGGGCCAAATGTTCTGTACCTTCTATTTCTTATATTCTGAAAGGGCTTGGATGCTAGATACCTAGGGCTGTTTAACCCTTGCTGAAGAGTCTAGGACTAAAGGTTAGAAACCCAGGTTGTGGAATCAGCCATTTCGGAGATAAGTAATTTCTTCACTCAAGATTATGAATCTGAATGCTCAAGCATTAAGTATATCCTAGACTGATCAGTATTTGAATACTAAAGGAAACAAGGGATATGTGATAGGGTAGAAAGTGGAATTGATATAGAAAGTCAACAGTGATACTGAATGGTGAAACTGGCTCGAGAAGCCATATGGCCTGTTGCTGCACCTGTTTCTTAGATTCTCTTTACTCTTGGAAGTGAGCCAAATAGCAGCATGTAAGCAAAGATAGCCAATTTAGTGTGTAAGTTACACCATGATGGGATAGTTCATGCTTAATGGACCAGTTCGTCATTTCCTTTCCTTTGTTGATGTGAAATCATTTGTATTTCTGTTAAACAAAGAATGGAGATTGCATAACTTGCAGAACCAGATTTGGGACTGGAATGGTGACATTTTGGCAATATACTTTGTACATAAATGTTGTTTAGAAAAGAATTTGGACAAAGCCCATGCCAAATAAAGTTTCAAGTTTCTAATTGTTGCATTCAGGTGTCTTAGAAATCCTGCCTGGGCTTCCCTTTTGTTAGTTCCTTTTTCTCTGTTTTTTTATCACAATTGCAGCAGTTTGAATATCTTTAGCATATGTGAACAATTAGGATAAACCACACCAAGTTTGAGCAGTTTGTGTTCTTTCAGCATTCTTGTTTTTTTTAAATTGAGTTTCATTTACTTTTATCACATGCTGCAATGTGAATTTTTACTGTCCTCTCTAAAGCGCACTGATGTATCTACACTTACAAATGGATTTTTATAAGTAGCAACATTCTTTAAGTCCATTATTTCAATGAGATCTGACGTCACGCTCAACCAAACTTTTGTGCATGCATTCTTCATGGTGTTGATTTTCTCAATTTCTTCATGCAACCAATGAATAAGGTTGTAATTTTTAACAAAATTGTTCTTCCCAGGATTACATTCTGCAGTCCCCTCTTTGTTAACTGATTTAAATAATCTTTACACCATCACGTTATATTGCCCATTGCATGTGGTGGAGACATCTTCAATAAACAACACGGGCGCTTTTTTAATGCATCCCCTTTGGGAGTTTTTCCAACTTCCAGTCCGACTATGAGCAATCTCTACAATAAACAATTGAATGTTAATAAGGACTTGGGCCCCACACCTCAGGAAGGACATACTGGCACTGGAGCGGGTCCAGCGGAGATTCACACGGATGATCCCAGGAATGGTAGGCCTGACATACGATGAACGTCTGAGGATCGTGGGATTATATTCATTGGAGTTTAGGAGGTTGAGGGGAGATCTAATAGAAACTTACAAGATAATGAACGGCTTAGATAGGATGGACGTAGGGAAGTTGTTTCCATTAGCAGGGGAGACTAGGACGCGGGGGCACAGCCTTAGAATAAAAGGGAGTCACTTTAGAACAGAGATGAGGAGAAATTTCTTCAGCCAGAGAGTGGTAGGTCTGTGGAATTCATTGCCACAGAGGGCTGTGGAGGCCGAGACGTTGAGCGTCTTCAAGACAGAAATTGATAAATTCTTGATTTCTCGAGGAATTAAGGGCTATGGGGAGAGAGCGGGTAAATGGAGTTGAAATCAACCATGATTGAATGGTGGAGTGGACTCGATGGGCCGAATGGCCTTACTTCCGCTCCTATGTCTTATGGTCTTATGGTCTTAATTTGAACTCTTTTTTTTCCCCAGCAATTTAATACCTAACAATAACCTATCCTTTTAAATCTTGAGTAATAATGTGTCTTGTTCTTTGCTCTCCGCAGTTATTCCATACAAATCTTCCAGCCAAGAAAACCTGGATCATGTTGGTGAGGAAAAAGAGGTACAGGACCAAAGTCTATGTGTTGGTTGGCGGTTAACATTTTAAAACACTGTAACATCTTAAGAGCTGGAACTACATTAAAGAAAGAGACTAACCTTCAGGTTCCCTTGCAGATAGTCAATATTAGTGTCAGTATGTGAAGAGGGAAGTGATGGGAAACATCAAATGGTTGCAAAGAATTATTGCTGGTGTTGAATGTCCTTCTCTTGCATCTATTTTACAACTTTATCAATGATTTTTGTTTAAGCTGCAAGTTGAGTAACGCAGTGCCATTATTGACTTCAAGAAATTAGTGAGGCTTATTGAAGCTTAGGGGGAGATTTGGAAGAGAGACTCATTAAGGGTTTCATAGAATATAGAATCATTGACTAATTTGGTGCAGTGTGCCTGTGTCAGCTTTTTAGCAGAGCTATGTTCCTAGTTCTACTTGTTCACTCTTTCCCTTAGCCATCCATGTTTTCCCCCTCAGGTATTTTCGCACTTTCTTTTTAAAATTACTGATGAATCTGTTTCTAGAACCCTTTCAGGCAAAGCACGCGAGATTACATCAGCTTGCTATATTTGTAAAAAAACAAAATTCCCATGTTGGCTCTGATTCTTTTGTCATTCACCTTAAAGCTGTGTCGTCTGACCCTCTGCTGCTGGAAGCAGTTTGCCCTTATTTCCACTATGAAGGCTCTTCATGATTTTGAACATCTCTTCCAAATCTCCTTTTAGGCTTCTTTTCTCGAAGGAGAACAACTCAACTTCTCCATCCCTTGACATAGCTGAAGTAGATAGGAAGAAACTGTTTCCACTGACAAGAGGATCAGCAGTCAGAAGACGCAGGTTTAAGATAATTGGCAAAGGGAATGAGATACATTCTTGAAAAATAGAATTTTGCAGGGTTCTGGGCAGAGAACAGGTATGTGATAAACATTGATTTGCTCTTTCAAGGGCCAGTAATGAGCTTGATTGGGCTCCTTCTGTGCTGCATGATTCTATGACTGTTATGGAGCTGAATTGCCGTTTGTAGGAAGATATGTTTGTAAATTCAGAACTTCTCTTTTGAACAAAGGTCATGGAGTGACTTAATAGAGGCATTTAAAATGTTTTTGGTATGTTTTGATAAGAGTGGATACAGAATGATGCCTCTTGTAAGGATGACCATAAAAAAGGCCATGAATATAAGATGGTCACTAAGAAACTGAAAGAGCGATGCGAATATGCAACTCGCTACACAGTTGAAGTGAATAGTATGGATGCACTTAAGGGGAAACTAGAGAAATGTATAAAGGAGAAGGGAATAGATGGTTATGATGGTAGATTTAGATGAAGAAAGGATGGAAGTTCAAGTGGAGCATAAACACCAGCATGAACTGGTTGGGCTGAATGGCCTGGTTCTGTGTCATTCATCCTGTGTAAATATTTAGTTGTTAGTTTAAAGCATTTGAAGGGTGCTTCAAACTTAGGTGGATGTGCTGCATAACAGAAAAGCAATGGAGTACTGCTTGGATCATAATTATGTTTACAACATGTATGTATTTCCCTAGATTCCTTCCTGATGAAATGCAACATCATTAAAAATTATAATTTGAGAATTCCCAATTACTATTTCAAATATAAATTCACCATAGCAGTTATGTTGGATCAGACTAGACTTAGTTTAAATAGTCAAAATATAGTCAACAAAGATTTATTTTGTTATTTTGTCGGTGGATTCATTGAGAGTTATAATAGTGAGGGACTGTTATGTGCTCAGAATGCAATTTGCAAACGTAGATGAGGCTGCCTGCAAAAGAGGCAGTTGAATAGACCTGCTGCCTCTAACTTATTCAGATCATCACTCAGATTCCTGGTTTTGCTGCCTTTAAAGCAAACTGATATTGGTTTGCTGTCTTTGCTGACAGGCCATGAGCAGCAGGGAAAGCGGGAAAGCTCCCACCAGTTTAGGTGTTCCGGATTTCGATCTGATCCGTGTCATTGGAAGAGGCAGCTACGCCAAGGTCCTCCTCGTCCGACTGAAAAAGACAGAACGCATTTACGCAATGAAAGTTGTGAAGAAAGAACTGGTTAATGATGATGAGGTGAGAAACTTTTAAGCATTTTTAGTTGTTAGATTCTGAAAAGGTAGAACTGGGAACAGATAACATTTTGAAAATTGAATGGTAAGAAAATTCTTGGAGATATTTACGATTTTCAAAATCTTTGAAGGATTACATGGAAGAAATTTTGGAATGTTTCGTTGCTTACCAATGCCACAGTTAAAAAGAAAGAAGGTCTCGTACGTTTTTATTGGGTTTAGTTTGTAAGGAAGCCAGAGATCAGAATCACCAAGGACAATTGTGGCAACAAGCCCAGTATATTTCTGCAAAGCAGAAAGACATTCTGCACTACTTGACTTTCTGGCCAAGGGAAATCCTCCATACACATACCTTATGCTGAGAAGATTCACTAATCCAAATGGCTTATTTTAATTGTCGTTTGGAAACAATCCATATTTTCTTTACTGGCCTTCAAGCTGTTGAATCACATTGGCATGGAGTGTAATAATGTGGTTTCTTTGATAATGTGATAGTGAATACAGAGTGCGTCCAACTTCACTGTAAATCATGCTATAGGAGTGAAATCCAAGGAATGAGCCTCAGATTTTCAATTTGAAAGGAAAATTCCTACTTCGGGTTTAAATTTGTAGTAGACCCAGAGTGCATGATGTTCATGGTAAGTCTTGGCTAATTGAATCCATTCTTTGAGGGGAGGGACTGCTGCATGGTGCATTTCCTGTTGAAGTATTCCTTGAATATTTTCTTTGCCAAACCCCTGAGTTAACAATCATTCAGATGTCTGGTTGATTTCAGATGGAGCAGGGGAGTGGTATGAGGGAATAGAAAAGTCACATTTGGTCTGCAGCTCTTCATTACTTTGAATTTTACTTTAAGGAATCTACACAGTATTTTGGCCTGCTTTCATGTAATTCAGGAAACCTTAGTTTGATTTGCAGTAAAGGACAATTGTATCCATCGAGAGCGTTCATTACTTGCAAGTGAGCTTCTGTCTGTTAAGAGGTATTGTAAACTCTTCTGTCATGGTGGTCAAAGTTGGACACAGTTAACAAATATTGGACCAAATTTTTCAAAGAAGTACAGTCATTGTCAGATTGCCACTTTACTCCTTTCTTTTACACTAAGATGCAGCTCTGCGTTTCTGGCCCAGATTTTATAAATCGGGCCTTTCTGGGAGTACGTTTTCTGGGGGAGTCCTTTACAGAGTAGGATCATCAAGGGAAGCCAAGCCATGTGCCTCCACCTACATTTTAGACACTTCATTCACCAGCACAGTGAAAAGCTTTAGGACATTTAAATAGCATTCATGAATGAGTGTGCGTAAAGCAAGTGGGTACCGTGCCAGTTGGTTAGGGTGTTGCAGTCAAGGTGAGCGGGAGGAGTCAGAGAATTGGGGATAGGGGAGGGTCAGTGAGTGTCTTTGAGATGTTGGGGGTAATTGGGACAGTTGACCTGTTTCTTTTTTCAGTCGTCTTCCATTTCCTGGGTGTAACTATCCAGGTAAGTAAGTCAGAGCCATCCAAAGTTCCTACTCTAACTCAGAGTGGGAGACTTTTTTGGAGGGTCCTAGGGAAGATGGGAATTTGCCCATCAGAAGTAGAAACTTCCCAGGCAGTTACTGTAGAATCCTTGCGTTGGGATCTCCAACGGCTTCCTCAGCACATCTTTTGGGTTACATCCAGGGCATGACCATCCAGAGACCAAGATGTTTTATGAGTTTCAAAGAAAACTTGGAAGATGTTTACGTTTGAGACAGTGCTTTGAGTTTTTTTGTCTATACAAGTCAAGTGTCTATAGGCACGACCCTGTGTTACTAATCATGTGCTTAAAGTAATATTTATGCTGGAGGCAGATAATAATCTGTTGATTGACAAAAATAGAAAACGTTAGCAGTAGAAATGTGAACGCCACCATCTCAATACCCCATCTCTGTTCCCTTTTTTCATTGTGTTCTGTGTCATTTCGTTTTATTAATTTGCTCTTCAGTTTCAGCTAATATTTACCCATTTTAATCCTCTTGCATTGATGTTAAAGTCAATTAAAATATTTATTTAGCTATATTTCAAAAATGACTTTACCATGCTGAGGTTTGTGATTTTTTAAATTTGGTTTCTGCATGCCCCAGCTTTCATGATTTGAATATGATTTTTATCTTGTTTTTTCTTTTTTTTGTGTGTTACTTGTGATTTGATGATATCTGCATATTAATATTTCAGCATATTGTTTTACCATGATATTTAGATCGAGATCCCTTTATTGCTGCAGTATTGATGTTTTTGGAGGGGGAGAGCATATTGTAAAATATAAATTTTGTCTGACCTGAAGTTAATGTAATTTTTCTATCATTTTAACAGGATATTGATTGGGTGCAGACAGAAAAGCATGTATTTGAGCAGGCATCAAATCACCCCTTCCTAGTGGGATTGCATTCCTGCTTCCAGACTGAAAGCAGGTGGGATAAGTTTTCAAAAGCTGTATCCCAGCTATGTTGTTTGTCTTTGTATGTTTGTCTCACTGAGCAAAGATAGTAGATGAATGATTTTTGTAGTTTGAACTGGGGATGTTTTAGGGACTTTCAAAATAAGATTGACTTTTTCCATAGAATGTTTGTAGCTGATAATTGCATGAATGAATTTCAATGACCCGACAGAGTGTCTTACACTGGCCCTCTCCCCCACACATTTCCATTGGCTAACCCCTCTAACCCACACTTCTTGAGACACTAAGGGACAATTTAGCACAGTCAGTCCACCTAACCTGCACATCTTTGGACTTGAGTGACCTTTCCTGATAATTTATTCCCCAACTTTATTACCCTTTGAGTGAAGGGTTCTCTCTCACTTTTAAAATCCAAATTTCCTAAAATTACTAACTTGTAACCACCTGTATTTCAAAATTTCACTTGTGAACTGAGTATGCTTGTTATTGTAACGTGATAAGTTTAAATTAAATATGGTATACCATCTATGATAGCTTCTGTCAACACTATAGTGACCAAACTGGTCTCTGAACATTTAATATATGGGGCAGCATGGTGGCGCAGTGGTTAGCACTGCTGTCTCACAGCACCAGGGAGCGGGTTCAATTCTGGCCTTGGATGACTGTGTGGGGTTTGCACATTCTCCCTGTATCTGCGTGGGTTTCCTCCAGGTGTTCCGGTTTCCTTCCACAGTCTTAAGATGGTTAGGTGGATTGGCCATGCTAAACTGTCCCTTAGTGTCTCACGATGTGTCGGATAAATGGATTAGCCAAGGGAAATGTGTGGGGAGAGGGCCTGTGTAAGATCTGTCGGAGAACTCAGTGCAGACTCGATGGGCTGAATGGCCTCTTCTGCACGGTAGGGATTCTATGATTCTATTCTATGAATCCAGTATGTTTGAATTCCTTATTTTGGAAGAGACTGATGATCAGAGTTGTTGCCTCTAAGCAGTATTGAGCAGCATAGATTCTAACTACATTTGGAGTTCCTTTTAAAAGGCATTCCACGAGATGCTGCATTGCACAAAGAAGGTACACTGGAAGAGAGATCACATTGGACAGAGTGGTTATATTTTAAAGAAGAATAAACTACCAGCCTGAAACCTGGAATCTTTGTACTGAAAGGGATGCTTCCCTCCAGATTTTCTCTTATGCTTATGTCTGCAAGGCATAACAGGTTACAAAATGAAGGCATGTAAAATCGCCGGCTCCAATGCACCCCTCCCCAATGAGCTCAATGCATTCTATGCCCGTTTTGAGCAAGGGGTCAGCGAGAGCGCACCCTCCAATGCAGAAGCCTCGGACGAACCTGTACCTAGGTCACCATTGCTGACGTCACAGCAGCCTTCTCAAAAGTCAACCCACAGAAAGCAACTGGCCCAGATGGGGTACCTGGATGAGCACCCAGGTCCTGCGCGGACCAGCTGGCAGGAGTATTTGCAGGTGTCTTCAACCTCTCTACACCAATCTGAGGTCCCTACCTGCTTCAAGGAAACAACTATCACCCCAGTACCAAAGAAAAGCCAGGCACGTGCCTTAATGACTATCATCTGGTGGCTCTGAAATCCATCATTACGAAGTGCTTCGAAAGGTTAGTCATGGCACAAATCAATTTCTGCCTCCCACACTGCCTGGATCCACTACAGTTCGCCTATTGCCACAACAGGTCCACAGCAAACGCCATCTCCCTGGCCCTGCACTCAACCGTGGATCACCTCGACAACAAAGACACCTATGTCAGACTCCTATTCATAGATTACAGCTCAGACTTTAACACAATTATCCCTATGAGACTCATCTCCAAACTTCGTGGCCTGGAGCTCGGCTCCTCGCCCTGCAACTGGATCCTAGAGTTCCTAACCCACAGACCGCAATCAGTAAGGATAGGCAACGACACCTCCTCCATGATCATCCTCAACACTGATGCTCCTCAAGGCTGTGTCCTCAGCCCCTTACTATACTCCTTTTGCGCCTCTGACTGTATGGCCAAATTCACCTCCAACTCGATTTTCAAGTTTGCTGATGACACCACCATTGTGGGTCAGATCTCAAACAATAACAAGACACAGTACAGGAAAGAGATAGAGATTCTGTTGAATTGATGCGACCACAATAATCTCTCCCTCAATGTCAACAAAATGAAGATATAGTCATTGACTTCAGGAAGCGTAGTGGAGGGCATGCCCCTGTCTACATCCATGGGAGGAAGTAGAAATGGTCGAGAGCTTCAAGTTTTTAGGTGTCCAGATCACCAACAACCTGTCCTGGCGGATGCTATAGTTAAGAAAGCCCACCAATGCCTCTACTTTCTCAGAAGACTAAGAACATTTGGCAGGTCAGCTATGACTCTCACCTACTTCTACAGATGCATCATAGAAAGCATTATTTCCAGTTGTATCACAGCTTGGTATGGCTCCTGCTCTGTCCAACGCTGCAATAAAGGTCATGATGAAGCCCAGTCCATCACTCAAACCAGCCTCCCATCCATTGACACTGTCTACACTTCCTGCTGCCTCAGAAAAGCTGCCAGCATAATCAAGGACATATTCTTTTTCACCTTCTTCCATCGGGAAAAAGATACAAAAGTCTGAGGACATGTACCAACTGATTCAAAACTAGCTTCTTCCCTGCTGCCATCAGACTTTTGAATGAACCTACCTTGCATTAAGTTGATCTTTCTCTACACCGTAGCTATGACTGTAACACTACATTCTGCACTCTCTCCTTTCCCTCTCTATGAATGGTATGCTTTGTCTGTATAGTGCAGAAGAAACAATACTTTTCACTGTATACTGATACATGTGACAATAAATCAAATCAAATTGAAATCCTGGGGGGTAGGTTACGGATAAAGGAAGATCGCTAGATTGATCCGCAGTGGTGGTGCCTGAGTGAGCCAGGGAGGATACGACAACTCACCCAAGCTTCCCTGGAGGAGGGAGTCAAAATAAAGCCTAATGTGTCTTCCCTAGGGTGGATTAATTATTTAAATTAGTTTAATTTGTTCAAAAAAGAGCCCTGATGGTGGCGAATGATTTTTCTTTAAGGATCTTAGTGTTCACTTTCATTACTGTCTTTAGTGTTGTGGGATGGTAGTTTGGAGTAAAACATGGCAGTGATGACTTCACACAGGTTCCAAGACTTTGGGTGAATATTTTATGAGTTGGCTTTCTAAATTCTTTTCAATCCACATCAACCTCCCAGTAGCTCTGAATTCTTAAATAAATTATAAAGGTACATTCCTTTTACTAGTCAAAGGAGTGACTCTTTAAAAACAAAATGTGTAATTGAAGATTTTGTTCATCCAGTGAAGGAAAAAACTGCAGTTGTCTGATGGTTGATTTAAATTATTTTGTTGCAGGCTATTTTTCGTCATAGAGTATGTGAATGGTGGAGATTTGATGTTTCATATGCAGAGGCAACGGAAGCTTCCAGAAGAACATGCGAGGTTAGAGGAATTGGACTGTGGTTTCTATTTATTTCAAAAATAGAATGCTTTCCTGGTGTCCTCTCTCCGGGCACCCGCTCTCCAAGGTCCCTTCCCATAAGACATAAGAGCAGAATTAGGCTACTCAGCCCATCGAGTCTGCTCCACCATTCAATCATGGCTGATATTTTTCTCATCTCCATTCTCCTGCTTTTTCCCCATAACCCCTGATCTCCTTTTTAATCAAGAACCTATCTATCTCCCACCATGCAGGCTCCCCATTGCCTCCTCCAGTTCCCTCCAACCTGGCTCCGATGACCACCCCCCCCGCCCCCCTCCCTGGCCCTCCCCCACCAGGTCCCATCTCACCCTGACCTTCCTGGTTGAGGGAGAATAGAGAGTTTTTATGTGGCATCCATGGTGGCAGAGAAACCTTGGAACAGAACCATGCAGGAATTTGATTTCAGAGATGGAACAATTTTTCTGCTACAGTCATTGCTGGACAAAGGGACCTCCATTCCAGCATTTCTTTAATCAGTTTCAGCCACATATTTAACTGTGTGCCCTATATTTCCTATTGTAGATTGTGAAGGTTGTCTACATTTCATTATTTGTATTGCCCATAGCATCAAGTTGCTGCTTATATCATAGGCTAATTACTTTGGGTCTGCCAAGAAGTGTTCATGTTTTACAGGTGTTTGTGTTTTGGGGGCATGCATTCGTACAGGTTTTCCTGTATTCCGTTCTTAAACTAAATGAGCTCAGAAGATTAAACTTGTGGGAACTGGAGATTTTTGTTAACTGAGAAATCTAGTTGACAGACAAAGACCCATGCTGCAAGACTCCACCAAAGCTGAAAAGCCTAGGGCTGGAGATCAGGGAAATTAAGATGTGGTATTTACCTGAAACAAGTATAGGTTGCAAAAAATCAGACATTGTTGGTGGAAATGAAGACCTATGAGGTTTATGAGCTCCACAGTTTTGGAAAGTTTGGAATAGAATGAATTGGACATGGTACTGATTTCAATACACTGAGAGAAGGGTGACTATGAACTCGCCAATCAGTGTTGTTATGCCCTTAGTTAAGAAAACACGAGATAGAAAAATGAAACTGACTTTCTAGCTAGATATGTTTTCATTTTATCCAATTTTGTTTTTGCAAAAGACTTGAACAATTTTTCATTTGTGGCAGATTTTACTCTTCAGAGATCAGTCTGGCCTTAAACTACCTTCATGAACATGGGATCATTTACAGAGATTTGAAACTGGACAATGTCTTGCTGGATTCTGAAGGACATATTAAACTAACTGACTATGGAATGTGTAAGGTAAAACCATTTTGCACTAAAAGTTGAAAAAGTGCTCGCTCAGATGAGCCAGTGCTTGAGTGTGGTGCATGCAGAGAGTTCAGTTTTTGAATTGGTGTGAATTTACTTTGACCTCTTGTGCATATTTTTCCTGTTCTTTGTCAGGTCAATTGCTAGTGTACTAGTCAATCTTGAGTAATTAGGTGGGCCTTGTTTTCTTTTTGGGATGTGAGCGTCTCTGTTGAAGTCAGCATTTGTTGTCCATTCATAATTCCCCATGAGGAGGTGGGGGTGAACTGTTTTCTTGAGCCACATGATGTAGGTACACCTACAGTGCTGTTAGAGAGGATGTTTAAGGATTTGAGCGACTGAGAGAAAGGACGACATTCAGTTTCCAAGTCAAGATTGTGTGAGACCTGGAAGAGAATTTGCAGGTGGTGAAGTTCCCGTACATGCTGCCCATGTCTTTCTAGGTAGTATAAGGTGCTGTCGATGGAGCCTTGAGAAGTTGCTGCAGTGCATCTTGCAGATGGTACACACTGCCACCACTGTGTTTCGGTTGTGGAGGGTGTGAACATTTAACATGGCGGTGTGGTGTCTTTGAAGCAGGCTGTTTTGTCCTGGATAGTATTGAGCTTCTTGAATGTTGAACCACTTGCTTGGAACCGCATTCATCCAAGCAAGTGGAAAGTATTCTGTCACACTCCTAACTTCTGCCTTGTAAATAGAATATAGAACAGTACAGCACTGGAACAGGTCCTTCAGTCCATGATGTTGTGCTGAATGGTGGACAATGCAGAATTCCGAGCCTTTAATCTGCTCTTGTGGCCGCGGTACTTATTTGACTGATCCAGTTCAGTTTCTGCTCAATGGTAACCCCCAGGATGTTGATGGTTGGGGCTTCAGCGATGGTAATGCATTGAATGTTAAGGGAAGGTGAATAGATTATGTCTTATTGGAGGTGATCATTGCCTGATACTTGTCTGCCTGACTGTGCAACATTTCTCTATTCCTCTCCATCCCTTTTATTGTGGAGTAACATTAGTAGTGACTTAAATGAGGCCTTGAGAACCACATTTTGGCTGAAAAAGAAAGCAAAGAGAAGGTGGCTCAGAACCTGAAGGATAGAAAAACATTTGCAAATGAATTACAATTTTTAGGACTGAGAACATTTCCAATAGCATTTTTTTTTTAAAGTGTTCTGAAGAAAGCCATTATTGAAATCTATACTGTATTTTTTGTATTCTTATGATTGCATTATCTTGAAAGAATGTGACAAAGCAATTGGCAGAAAAAAATTGGTTAAATTTACCGATGTACTCGACTGAATTATGATTAAAATTAATCCTTCACTTTACTTATAGGAAGGTCTGAGGCCTGGCGATACAACCAGCACATTCTGCGGTACTCCCAATTACATTGCTCCAGAGATCCTGCGAGGGGAGGATTATGGTAATGGTGTTTTAGTGGTTCTTTATTCTAGAATGCATTCTAGCTGTTAAAAATCTATTTTCTATGTTAATCAACTTGTGAATAGAGTGATAGGTGCTAGTTTGGAGGTTTGTGTTTGTAAGTGCTGACTCTGCTATGAAGAGCATAGCATTAAATCTTCTTCAATTTTCATGTGTTTTCAATTGGGCCATCTGTAGAGCTGCACAGTGAACAAATCATCTTCTCACCTCGTCAGATGAGGAAGGTATATCGCATTGGAAGTTCATGAAGGGAAGGAGAGAAGTTATTTTTATACCTTAAAACAGCAAAGGGCCAAAAGTAAATTATAAGTGATCAGCATGACAACTATAGGATTAAACTGTTTTTGTATAATATCTATTGTAACTTCATAAACCCTTGTCTACTCAAGTAGGGCATCCTAGCCCTTTTGTGACATCTTGCAAAATCAAAACGGAACATTACTTGGACAATACTAAGCTTTTTTTTCTTAAAGAAAACCTCTGTGCTTGATTGCAGCTACCCAAGGTGTTACTCATAGAAACATAGAAACATAGAAACCCTACAGTGCAGAAGGAGGCCCTTCGGCCCATCGAGTCTGCACCGACCACAATCCCACCCAGGCCCTACCCCCACATATTTTACCCGCTAATCCCTCTAACCTACGCATCCCAGGACTCTAAGGGACAATTTTCAACCTGGCCAATCAACCTAACCCGCACATCTTTGGACTGTGGGAGGAAACCGGAGCACCCGGAGGAAACCCACGCAGACACGAGGAGAATGTGCAAACTCCACACAGACAGTGACCCGAGCCGGGAATCGAACCCGGGATCCTGGAGCTGTGAAGCAGCAGTGCTAACCACTGTGCTACCGTGCCGCCCCGTACTCAAATCTTTCCTGTTAGTTTTTTTGTTGTTATTTACCCACTATTTCATTATTTGATGCTGGGTGTAACGCGTAATGTGTTACTGTAAGAGTAAACTGACAATTTTGTTTCAGCATGACATAATCTTGAGAGTATTCTGTCAAACGCCCAGTGAAGTATTGCATACTATTCCAATACAGAAGCTGGTTCTTTGACCCAAGCAATCAATACTGGTGCTTATCCTCCATGCAACTGTAGCCCTAATCCCATAATCTTACTCCATTCCCTTAGTTCGATTTCTACAGCCACCTAGCCAACCTATTTTTAAATGCTGGCATTGTGTACAATGCTGACCAGTGGTTCAGACACCAGTGCCTGAATATCAGCTTTTTTTTTGAAAGTATTTAATCGATAGTGAGTGAGTTATGTTCTGTGATGCACTTTTGGAAGGGTTGTGGAAACAGGTTCAATAGTAACTTTTGAAAGGAAATAGAACATATATTTGAAAAGGAAAACATTTGCAGGGCTGTGTCAGGGAACAAACGGGGGGAAAGACCAACCAGATAGCTCTTTCAAAAGCCAATGCAAGCATGATAAGCTGAATGGTTACCTTGTGTGCTTTATAATTCTATACTATAATGGATATTATTGGTTACATAATTAGCTTAATTTTCAAACATACAAATAATTAGGCACATGGAATCAACTGCTGCCACGGTAGTTAGTACTTTGTTTGAATATTTTTTTAAAGACCTTTGGTCAAAGTATGATTAAGAACATAATTGAACTTCTTTATGTAAATACAATGTATGTGACCATGTGAAAGATTATACCTCCAATGCTGTTGGAGCTATGATAATGCCAGCTGAGCAATATTAGTTGAATTTCCTGGAATTGAACTGGATGTTGTATTTGTGTGTTTGTGTTTTTATTGAAAGTTTTTCTTGTGATTGGGTTATGTTCCCAAGGAGTGTAATCATTTAAAGTCCCCAACAGTGAGTAGGTACTGGCTTGATGAGGCTGTTTCCTGAAGCTTGTTTATAAAGTTCATTGGGTTTTTTATCACCTAAACTTATTTTTTAAAAAAATTTTTTCAATCAACTTTCCTTGTGACAACTGGTGAAGTATCCATTATCTGAAATCCTTGGGCTGATTTTTGTTTTTGAATACCACGTGTAAGACTAGGTCTACTTGCAATAGCTTATGCCCAAACTATGTTCCAAAGTAAATAAGAAAAAGAAAAGTAAGATATATCACTGACTAATAAATACAGGGTATCGGCAATATGTTCCCACCCATTGCGCCATCTGTGGCTCTGCTAATAGAAGAATGTTCTGAGTGTCGATATGCAGACAAACAACTTGACTTCCTGCGTTAAAGGTCGGGTGCAGTTGGTGAGATTCATTTAGGCTTAGGTGTCAGTTCAGATCATGGATTTCCCATGCTAAAGGTTGATGAGGTTTTAAAAAAAAATTTGCTTTTTGGGTGTGTTTGGTTTTCAGATTTACAGATAAAGGATATTCAACCTGTAAATGGTTTGGTTAATCCTAAATGTGATGCACAAAATGTGTTCACACATATGGGTCAAGGAAATAGAATTTTTTTAATAAACTGGGGTATCAATGAATGGTGATTAATCTTCTGATGAAATCTTAATTTTTTTTAAATCTTGGAAGGGGTTGAGGTGGGAAGAAGAACATAAGAAATAGAAATATGAGCAGGCCATTCAGCCCTTCTAGTCAGATAAGTTAATGCAGAATCTTTCTACTTCAACAGCTTTTATCTGCACTATATCCCCATATCCCTTGATGTTTCCAATATGTAGAAATCTATCTCATTCTTAAACATACTCAACGACTGAGCTCCACGGCTCTTTAAGGCAGAGAATTCCAAAGATTCACCACTGAGTGAAGAAATTCCTCCTCATTTCAGTCCTAAATGGCCTGCCTTTTTATTCTGAAACTAAGTCCCCTTATTCTAGATTCCCCGAGCCAAGAGAAACATCCTTCATGCATCTACCTTGTAGAGAGCCCTGTAATAATTTGTTTGTTTGAATGAGATCACCTCTCTTCCTTCTAAACTCCAGAGTATAAAGGCCCGTTGCCTTTAATTTTTTCTCATAGGACAATCCCTCCATCCCAGGAATTAACTTAGTGTACCTTTGCTTCGCTCCCTGTATGGCAAATATATGTTTGCTTAGGTAAGGAGACCAAAATGCGCACACTACTTCAAGTGTGGTCTCAGCAAGGCTCTATACAATTGCAGTAAGACATCTTTACTCCGAGATTCAAATCAAGGCCAAAATACAATTTGCCGCCTTGATTGTTGTACCTGCATGTTAACTTTCAGAGTCATGAACAAGAGCAGCCAAGTCCCTTGGAAGTTCAACACTTCCCAGCATCTCTCTGTTTATGAAATACTCTGTATTCTATTTTTCTGACGGAAGTGCACAACCTCACATTTCTCCACATTGTATTACATCTGTCAAATTTTTGCCCACTGGCTTAGCCCCTCTAAATCCCCTTGAAGCATCTTTACATCCTCCTCGCAACTCACATTTCCGCTTTGTTTTGTGTCATTTGCAAACACGGAAGGACTACTTTAATCCCAACATTCAAATTATTGACATAGATTGTGCATATCTGGGGTCCAAGCATGATCCTTGTGGCACCCCACAAGTCACAGCCTGCCAACCTGAAAATGACCCATTTATTCCTACTCTGTTTTCTGTTCGTTAACCAGTTCTCCATTCATGCCAGTAAATTACCCCAATCCCATGTGCTCTAATTTTCTTTAAGGGCTCAGCTTTCTGAAAACTAAATATAGCAAAAACAAAATCCATGTATACCATATCCACTGGTTCCCCCTTACCTTTTCTTTTGGTTGCATCGTCAAGAAACTTTAACAGATTTTTAAACATGATTTCCCTTTTTATAAATCCATGTTGACTTTGCCCATTCCTACCATTATTTTCTACGTGTCCTATTGTCACATCTCTTCTGATTTAGATTAAAGGATATCTTTTAGTTCTGACACTTTCAGTGAAAACATCCACAGTCATACTTCAATAAAATCCTAGAGGCAGAACTGAGAGGAATTTAATCCAGAGTACCACATGATGGTAGGTATTTTGACTGCTTACGGAGAGAGACACCAAATTATAGTTTAAGTGCGTTATTCTGATCCATTCTGCATCTACTTCTGAACAGTGAGTTAAAGGATGGTACTGGAAGAGAATTGGATGCAAGTTGCCTGCCAGTGCACTCTGAAGAGAATAGCAGAATAGTGTGGAGGAATGAAAATGAAATTCAAGAGCAAAATTACATTTTTCATTGCAAACATGGTTTTGATTCTTTTTATGTTTATAAGTTGTTTTAAATCGTTATCTGTTTTATCCGCAGGTTTTAGTGTGGATTGGTGGGCTCTGGGAGTGCTGATGTTCGAGATGATGGCAGGGCGATCACCTTTTGATATAGTGGGGAGCTCAGATAATCCAGATCAGAACACGGAGGATTACCTCTTCCAAGGTGAAATGTTGCATCTTTTCTTTTGTTTCTGATTTTTCCCCTCAACTCGGTTTCATAGAAACTAGGAAGTAGGCCATTTGGCCCTTCAAGCCTGCTCTGTCACCTAACATGATCACGGCTGATCCTCTATTTCAACAACATACTCCAGCGCTCTCCCCATAACCCTTGACACTTTAGAATATAGGATATATTCAATGAGTTGGCCTCCACAACCTTCTGTGATCGAGAATTCCACAGATTCAGCACCCTCTGAGTAAAGAAATTTCTCCTCATCTCAGTCCTAAATCGTCTACCACATACCCTGAGACTGTGACCTCTTGTTCTAGACCACCCCTCCAGACCCTCTCCAAGTCAGTGGAAATAACACCTCTGCATTCAGTCTGTCCAGCCCTATCAGAATTTTATACGTTTCAATGAGATCCGCTCTTATTCTCGTAAGTTGCAGTGAATACAGGTCCAGTCGACCCAATCTCTGCTCATATGACAATCCCGCTATCCCAGGAATCAGTCAAGTGAACCTTCGCTGCACTCCCTCAATAGCACGTTATCCTTTCTTAGTTAAGGAAACAAAAACTGTATCAGAAGAAAACCAAACTGTATCATAAGACCATAAGATGTAGGAGCAGAAGTAGGCTATTCGGCCCATCGAGTCTGCTCCGCCATTCAATGAAATCATGACTAATCTGATGTGACAATCCTCAACTCCATTTTCCTGCCTTATCCCCATAACACTTGATTCTTTTACTGTTAAAAATTTGTCTATCTCAGCCTTGAACATATCTAATGAACCAGCCTCTATGGCCCTTTGGTTAATACTCCAGCACATGATACTCCAAGTGTGGTCTAACCAAGGCCCTTATTGCTGCAGTAAGATATCCTTGATCCTGTACTGTTGCAATGAAGGCCAACATATATTTGCCTCCCCAGCTTCTTTTTGGACCTGCACACTTGCTTCCATTGACTGGTGTACTAGGACACCCGGTCTCTTTGTAGATCAATGTTTCCCAATCCATCACCGTTTAAATAATCTCTGCCCAAAGTGAAAAACCTCACATTATATGGCACCTGCCATCTATTTGCCCATTCATTCAACTTGTCTAAATCACCTTGAAACCTCTTAACAGCTTCCTCACCACTGACATTCTTACCGAGTTTCATGTCGTTAGCAAACTTGAAAATATTACTTTTGGTTCCCTCATCCAAATCATTGATGTACATTGTTAACAACTGGGGCCCAAGCACTGATCCATGCGGGATCCCACCAGTCACTGCATGCCACATTGAAAAAGACCCATTTATTTCTACTCTGTTTCCTGTCTTCAAACCAGTTCTTGATCCATGGCAGTATTTTACCCTCAATCCCATACGTTTTAATTTTGCACACTAACCTCTAATGTAGGACTTTGTCAAAAGCTTCTTGAAAATCCAAATACACCACATCCACTGGTTTGTTCATATCTCTTCTACTTGTTATGTCCTCAAAGAACTGCAGTATGTTTGTCAAATATGATTTTCCTCTCATGCACTGAGGCTGGTGATAATGGTGCCAGTTAAGCTCCTGGCACACTCCATCTGGGCTCTCACATGAGGATTGGCCATTTGGGCTAATCATTAGTGATCCTTATCAATGACTGCATTTATAGATTAGAATTTAGAACATTGTCAAGATAATAAATTGCAGGGGCAGGCAATGAAGGTGGAACCCTGATCCAGTAGAGGGTGCTGTATGTAGACTGGAGTAAGTTATAATGATTTTGTATGTGTGTAAGTAACGAGATTTAAACTGTGCTTCACTGTGCCTCATCAGGGTGTGCTTAATGTTGCCACTGGGGACAAAAGAGGAATTCCCCTGCGTACGAATAAATGAGAAGTGGGAAAATACCTTCAATATTCAGAAACAAGAACAAGTCATCTTGGGATCTGTAACTGTAAACCAGTTAAAGATCTGACATATAGTTTGTGTTTCTCGTGATATGCAGCAGCCAGATTCATTAAGAATGCTATGTGCAAGAAAGAAAAGTTTGATTTGTTTTTTTTAAATTAAAGTTAAAAATCAACATGTCTTAGCAGATGTTAACGGGGAAAATGGGAGGTTGGAGCACTTCAAAATGTTTTGGAGTGAAGGGAAGTGAGGAGACGAACAAAAGTAGTTTAATGGTAACAGTGGTGGCCTCAGCTTAGCGGTTGCACACTCACCCCGAGTCAGAAGGTTGTGGGTTCAAGTCCCACTTCAGAATTTGCATTTCAGATGAGCCATTAAATCCTTTTGGGCGAGGGCAAATGATCAATTGAACAATTCCACAAAATGTAGGAGCAGAAGTAGCCCATTTAGCCCATCGAGTCTGCCCTGCTTTCAATGAGATAATGACTAATATGATAATCCTGAACTCCACTTTCGTGCCTTATCCCTCAGAACCCTTGATTCCCTTACTGATTGAATAGAAACATAGAAAAACTACAGCACAAACAGGCCCTTCGGCCCACAAGTTGTGCCGAACACATCCCTACCTTCTAGACCTACCTATAACCCTCCATCCTATTACGCTCCATGTACTCATCCAGGAGTCTCTTAAAAGACCCTATTGAGTTCGCCTCCACCACCACTGACGGCAGCTGATTCCACTCGCCCACCATCCTCTGTGTGAAAAACTTACCCCTAACATCTCCCCTGTACCTACCCCCCAGCACCCTAAACCTGTGTCCTCTCATAGCAGACATTGGGGCGGCACGGTAGCACAGTGATTAGCACTGCTGCTTCACAGCTCCAGGGACCTGGGTTCGATTCCCGGCTTGGGTCACTGTCTGTGTGGAGTTTGCACATTCTCCTCGTGTCTGCGTGGGTTTCCTCCGGGTGCTCCGGTTTCCTCCCACAGTCCAAAGATGTGCGGGTTAGGTTGATTGGCCATGCTACAAATTGCCCTTAGTGTCCTGAGATGCGTAGGTTAGAGGGATTAGTGGATAAAATATGTAGGGATATGGGGGTAGGGCCTGGGTGGGATTGTGGTCGGTGCAGACTCGATGGGCCGATTGGCCTCTTTCTGCACTGTAGGGATTCTATGATTTCCACCCTGGGAAAAAGCCTCTGAGAGTCCACCCGATCTCTGCCTCTCAACATCTTATACACCTCTATTAGGTCTCCTCTCATCCTTCGTCTCTCCAAGGAGAAAAGACCGAGCTCCCTCAGCCTATCCTCATAAGGCATGCCACTCAATCCACGCAACATCCTTGTAAATCTCCTCTGCACCCTTTCAATCTTTTCCGCATCCTTCCTATAGTGAGGCAACCAGAACTGAGCACAGTACTCCAAGTGGGGTCTGACGAGGATCTTATATAGCTGCATCATTATCCCCAGACTCCTAAACTCAATCCCTCGATTGATAAAGGCCAGCACACCATACGCCGCCTTAACCACCTCCTCCACCTGCGGGGCCGATTTTAGAGTCCTATGGACCTGGACCCCAAGGTCCTTCTGATCCTCTGCAGTACTAAGAATCTTTCCCTTTATATTGTACTCCTTCATCCCATTTGACCTACCAAAATGGACCACGACGCATTTATCTGGGTTGAAGTTCATCTGCCACTTGGCCGCCCAGTCTTGCATCCTATCTATGTCCCTCTGTAACTTCTGACATCCCTCCAGACTAACCACAACCCCACCAACCTTCGTGTCGTCAGCAAACTTACCAACCCTCCGCTTCCTCATCCAGGTCATTTATGAAAATGAAAATGACAAACAGCAAGGGTCCCAGAACAGATCCCTGGGGCACACCACTGGTGACCGACCTCCATTTAGAAAAAGACCCATCTATACGCACTCTCTGCCTCCTTTGGACAAGCCAGTTCTGGATCCACCGGGCAGCATGCCCTCTCACTTTTTCGAGAAGCCTTTCATGGGGGACCTTATCGAACGCCTTGCTAAAATCCATATAAACCACATCTACCGCCTTCCCTTCGTCAATGTGTTTTAGTCACATTTTCGAAGAACTCCACCAGGCTCGTAAGGCACGATCTGCCCTTGACAAAGCCATGCTGAGTATTCTTGAGCATGCTAAACCTCTCTAAATGCTCATATATCCTGTCCCTCAGGATCTTCTCCATCAGTTTACCAACCACTGAGGTTAGACTCACCGGTCGGTAATTACCTGGGCTATCCCTATTCCCCTTCTTGAAAATAGGAACCACATCCGCAATCCTCCAATCCTCCGGCACCTTTCCCGTCTCCATCGACGACGCAAAGATCATCGCCAGAGGCTCTGCAATCTCTTTCCTCGCCTCCCACAGTAACCTGGGGTACATCCCATCCGGACCCGGCGACTTATCTATCTTGATGCCATTCAAAGATTCCAGCACAACCTCTTTCTTAAAGTCCACATACTCAATCCTTTCAGTCCACCGCACGCCCGCAGTACATCCACCCAGGTCCTTCTCTGTGAAAACCGAGGCAAAATACTCATTGAGCACCTCTGCCATTTCTGCTGGTTCCGTACAGACTTTCCCGCCTTCACCTTTTATAGGCCCTATTCCGTCACGTCTCATCCTTTTACTCTTCACATATTTATAGAACACCTTAGGGTTCTCCTTAATCCTACCTGCCAGGGTCTTCTCGTGACCCCTTCTGGCTCTCCTAATTTCCTTCTTTAGTCCCTTCCTACAAGCCGTATACTCTTCTAAATTCCTATCTTTGCCAAGCTCTGAGCCTTTTGTCCGCTTTCCTTTTCTTCTCGACTAGGTCCCGCACAGCTTTCGTGCACCGACCAACACCTCCCTGTCTGCTCAGAACGTTGTCCTGTAGAACTCTAGACAGACATTCCTTGAAAAACTGCCACCTCTCTTCAGTATATTTCCCCGAGAGTACCTCCTTCCAATTTACAATACCTCCTTCCAATTAAATGTCTATCTCAGCCTTGAACATACTTAACGATCCAGCCTCTAAAGCCCTCTGGTGAAAATACTGCAGTGTGGTCGAACCAGGGACCTTAGAGCTGCAGTCGCTCCTGTACTCGAGTCTTCTTGCAATGAAGGCCAACGTACTATTTGCCTTCCTAATTTCTTGCTGCACCTGCATGCTTGCTTTCTGTGACTGGTGCACTCCATAATATGTCTAATATTTATTCCTCAACCAACATCACTAAATAGATGATCATCTCATTGCTTCTTGTGGGATCTTATGCACAAATTTTCCTATATAACAAGTGACTACACTTCAAAAGTACATTGGAACTTCCTTTGGCTGTGAAAGATGCAAGTTTGTTCACCTAGTGAAGTATCACAAAGTTTAATTGTCTATGTGTATCAGTTCTGTGTTCCTTCCTCTGTCTTGCATTGATTTCTTTTTTGATTTTTTAATTGCATATTGTTGTGCTGACAGCTAAACCTGTTCCTGCTCTCATCCAACACTTCCATTCCAACATGAATGATTAGAAAGTAATCAGGAACAGGAAAGTAATCCCTGGCTGCTTTCTTTTCTGATATCCAGTCTGGAAATTTCCTTTCAATTTGTCCAGATTTTGCTGGCAACTTCAGGTTCAATCTGCAATTCAGTTCAGTTTCACCTGTGTAACTGTGCACATAATTCAGATTTTTTGACTGCTCTCGATTGCCTTTGTGATTTTGATTTGGTCTCATGGGTTCGTTCATTTTACTTATCAGGCCTAAGGAAAAAATTATTGAAACAACCCTTTAATGATTCATTTTTCCCCATTGTCATGGCCTTGTTTCAATCATCATCAGCGTTTGTGTAACTGATCTCATTTACAGTTCCTCGGGCAGAAAAGGAAAGAATTGAAACTACACCAGTGTTTCCTTAGCAACATGATGCCAACCTATGCTGCTGCTGCTCTGCTGAGGCACTGACTAGAAAAACTGGGTGGGGCTGTCTCTTTTGAAACTAAGGTTGCACAAAATGGTGACAGATTGTCTTTCACTTCAAACATACCCAGGCAAGAATGGAAGGAACTGAAGTTGGGCTTGTGCCAAATCAGATTCATAGGGTATAAAAAATCTGACAGATTGTAATGTAGCAAATTTAATCAGGGAATTATAGACCTGTTAGCCTGATATCAGTCATAGAGAAGATGCTAGAATCTATTGGAAAAGAATGTGATAACTGGACACTTAGTTGGATTGGACAAAGTCAACATAGATTTATAAAAGGAAAATCATATTTGACAAACCTGTAGGAGTTTTTTAAGGCTGTAATCAACAGAATAGGGAAAGGGAAACCTGTCGATATAGTGTACAGTATTTGGATTTTTGGAAGGCTTTTGATAAGGTCCCACACGAGGTAAGTAAACAAAATTAGAGCACATGGGATTGGAAATACTATACTGGCATGGATTGAGAATTGGTTAACGGACAGAAAACAGAGTAAGAATAAACAGGTAATTCACAGGTTGGTAGGTTGTGATTAGTAGGGTACCACAATGATCTGTGTTTGGACCCCAGTTATACACAGTCTATGACTGAGTAAGAATAAACAGGTTATTCACAGAGTAAGAATAAACAGGTCATTCACAGGTTGATAGGTTGTGACTAGTAGGATACCACAATGATCTTTTTTTTGGCCCCAGCTATATACAGTGTGTGTCAATGATTTGGATTGGGAACCAAATGTATATTTCAAAGTTTACTGATGACACATTGAGTTGTGAGAAGGGTGCATAGAGGCTTCAAGGGGATTTCAACAGGCCAAGTGAGTGGCCAAGAACATGACAGAATATAATGAAAAGTGTGAAGTTATCCAGTTTGATAGGAAAAACAGAAATGCGGGGTATTTGTTAAATGGTGAGATTGGAAAGGTTCACCAGACTAATTCCTGGAGAGAGAGTTGTATGCATGCATGCGTATGAGCACATGATCATGGAGCCCATTATTGAGACCAATGTTCAGTTCCAGATTGTACTTTAAATTGGTGGGCTTTGAACTTATGTTCCCAGTATTAGCCTGTGCCTCTGGATGACTAGCCCAATGACATTACCACTACATCACCATCCCGAGGACTGAGGGAACTGGATCTAAAGTTTCTGGATTTTAGAAAAATGCGAGATGATCTCATTGTAATGTATAAATTCTTACAGGGCTCATCAGAGTAGATGCGGGAACAATGTTTTTCCTGGTTGGGGGCTCAAGAACCAGGAGACTGAGTCTCAGAATAAGGGGTAGACAATTTAGGACAGAGCTGAGGAGGAACTTCTTCACTCAGAGGATGGTGAATCATTGGAATTCTCTACCCCAAAGGGCTGTGGAGGTTTAGTCATTGGATATGTTCATTAGAGATCAATAGATATCTAGATAGCAAAGGCATCAAACGATATGAGGATGGTGAGAGAAAATGACATTGAGGTAGATCAGTCATGATCTAGTTGAATGGCGAAGCAGGCTTGAGGGACCAAATGGCCTACAGCTCCTATTTCCTATGTTCTATCAGAAACTGTTGAAATGATGAACGGTCAATAACCTTCACAACATTAAATGTAAATGTGAGGTCATCCATTGTAAATGTGAGGTCATCCATTTTGGTCGGAATAACAGCAAAATGGACTATTATTTAAATGGTAAAAAATTGCAGCATGCTGCTGTGCAGAGGGACCTAGGTGTCCTTGTGCAAGAATCACAAGGAGTTGGTTTGCAGGTGCAGCAGGTAATTAAGAAGGCAAATGGAATTTTGTCCTTCATTTGCCCTAGAGGGATGGAGTTTAAAAACAGCAAGGTTATGTTGTAGCTGTATAAGGTGCTGATGAGGCCACACCTGGAGTACTGTGTACAGTTTTGTTCTCCTTACTTGAGAAAGGATATACTGGCACTGGAGGGGGTGCAGAGGAGATTCACCCGGAGTTGAGAGGGTTGGCTTATGAGGAGAGACTGAGTAGACTGGGGCTGTACTCATTGGAATTCAGAAGGATGAGGGGAAATCTTATAGAAACATATAAGATTATGAAGGGAATAGATAAGATAGAAGCAGGGAAGTTGTTTCCGCTGGCAGGTGAAACTAGAACTAGGGGGCGTGGCCTCAAAATAAGGGGAAGCAGATTTAGGACTGAGTTGAGGAGGAACTTCACACAAAGGGTTGTGAATCTGTGGAATTCTCTGCCCAGTGAAGCAGTTGAGGCTATCTCATTGAATGTTTTTAAGGCAAGGATCGATAAATTTTTGAACAGTCAAGGAATTAAGGGTTATGGTGAGCGGGCGGGTAAGTGGAGCTGAGTCCACGAAAAGATCAACCATGATCTTATTGAATGACGGAGCAGGCTCGAGGGGCCAGATGGCTACTCCTGCTCCTAGTTCTTATGTTCTTATTAACTCTTGTCTATCCATAGATGCTGCCAGACCTATTTAGTATTTCCAGCATTTACTGATTTTATTTCAGATTTCCTGCATCCGCAATATTCTTCTTTGCAGTAAGGTTGAAATGGTAGTCAGTGTTGCCTAGCAGAACTTTTAAAAACTTGTCCCAGCTATGTTATTTCCTTTTAATGGCCCTTTTATTTGATGATTTGCTGACCTAATGCTACATCTTAAGTCTAATCAGTTTGCTCAATTGTCCAGCCGCCTTCACGACACCAAGGCTACTTTGTACTGAGTACTGTATTTCCCTTTTCACGACCCAACATCTTTATCTTTTGTCTCTCCCTCATTGCTCCATCTGCAGGTTAACTATAAAGTATGATTGCTATTTGGCAACTATCAAGCTGGGAGATTTTAAAATAAGACTGGGGAAAGTGTTACTGGAGAAATTGAGTCCCAAGGAGACCATATCAAGAATTTTCAATATTCCAAAAGGTTAACTGAACTCTGAAAAATTGGCATAATCTGAAACCAGGGTCATGTGCTCAAACTTGGAAAAAATAAGGTGGAAAGCTCTGAATTATCAGCTTCACTCAGAATTAGTTTTCCCATGTATTGACCCAGAGACACAGTGGAGGTTTATATCAAAATTCAAGGTTAAGCTGAATTTTTATTTTGAGAAACGAACAAAAATGTGGAATTAAAAAGTTATGAATGCAGTGTGGTAATTTTAAACTGCCCAAGTGGATTATAGTGGTTGTTCCTGATTCTGGGCATTTTTAATTTTCTGTAAGTCCAGTTAAGTCCTGATCCTTCATTTAGCCTGATCAGACTTGCACCTGAGACAAACGTTGTTCAAAGTAACCATTCTCTTTTCAGATTCTTTACAGCCCTAAGTCTAAATTAACTTTCTTCTTTGAAGTTAACTGCAATGATATCATAGAAACCCTGCAGTGCAGAAGGAGGCCATTCAGCCCATCCAGTCTGCCTCGACAGCAATTTCACCCAGGCCCTATTCCCACTTAATCACCCTGCTAATTCCTCTAACCTATCACATCCCAGGGCACTAAGGGTTAATTTATCATGTCCAACCAACCTAACCCGCAGATCTTTGGACTCTGGGAAGAAACCGGAGTACCCGGAGGAAACTCACGCAAACACGGGGAGAATGTGCAAACTCCACACAGACAGTGACCCAAGTCGGCAATCAAACTACGGCTCTGAGGCAGTAGTGCTAACCACTGTGCCACCATGCTGCCCCGAGGCTGAAAAGCATACAATCAGGATCACAAAGTTTTAACTAGTAGGGTGATGTGTTAAATACTGGTATAGTACTGATGCTGAGCATACTATTAATTCAATTCTCTCTCTGTGAATTTCAGTCATTTTGGAAAAACAGATCCGTATACCACGTTCCCTCTCTGTCAAAGCTGCAAGTGTATTGAAAGGATTTCTCAACAAGGTATGGGTTGTTTTATTGCCTATGTTTTATACTTTGACTTTCTTAGAAATACAAAAAGATTGCAGAATATCAGTATAATCAGCATATTTTTTCTTGTTTGTTTTGCAAATTACGAACTTCAACTTTTGCTAAGTTTATTTGTCAACTTATAAATGTGTAAAACTGAAGAAATTTCCAACCCTTTGAAATTTTGCAAGGGAGATGGAGTATTACAGTAAGGAAGTCTTACTGGAACTATAAAGGCTTTGGTGAGACTGCATCTTGAGTACTGCGTACAGTTTTGGTCACCTTACTTAAGGAGGCACATACGTGTACTGGAAACAGTTCAGAGGTTCGCGAGGCTGATTTCTGTGATGAGGGGTTTGTCTTGTGAGAAAAGATTGAGCAGGTTGGACCTATACTCATTGGAGTTTAGTAAAATGAGAGGTGTTCTTATTAAAACATATAAGATTCTGCAGGGTCTTGACATGATAGATTTATCCTTGTAGGAGCATCTAGAACTAGGGAGAGCGTTTTAAAAATAAGGGATCTCTTATTTAAGACTGAGATGATGCAGCATTTCTTCTCTCAGGGTCATCAGTGTTTGGAATATTCTTCCCCAGAGAACAGTGAAAGCTGGCTCATTGAATATATGTAAAGCTGAGTTAGACTGATTTTTGATTAACATGGAAGCTGTGGTTAAGGGGGAAGGAAAAATGTGGAGTTAAAGTTGCAATAATGCCAGCATGGTTGGAGTCATACTTCATGCAGAGGAAGATGGTTGTGGTTGTTGGAGGTTAATCAACTCAGTTGCAGGACATCACTACAGTAGTTCCTCAGGGCAGTGTCCTCAGTCCAACCATCTTCAATTGCTTCATCAATGACCGTTCTTCCTTCATAAGGTCAGAAGTGGGGATGTTCGCTGATTATTGCACAATGTTCAGGACCGTTCGCAACTTTTCAGGTACTGAAGCAGTCCAGGTCCAAATGCAGCAAGACCTGGACAATATCCAGTCTTGGGCTGACAAGTGGCACACAAGTGCCTGGCAATGACCATCTCCAGCAAGAGTGAATCTAATCATTTCCCCACGACATTCAACGGTGTTACCATTGGTGAATCCCCCCATTATCAGTGCCCTGGGGATTACTGTTGACCAAAAACTGAACTGGACGAACTATATAAATACTGTGGCTACAAGAGCAGGTCAGAGGTTAGGAATCCTGTGGCGAGTAACTCATCTTCTGACTTCCTAAAGCCTGTCCACCATCTATAAGGCATACGTCAAGAGTGTGGTAAATACGCTCCACCTGCCTGGATAAGTGCAGCTCCAATAATACTCATGAAGCTCAACAGGACAAATTAGCCTGCTTGATTGGCACCCATCCACAAACATTCATTCCCTCCACCAACACATATTGGCAACAGTGTGTACCATCTACAAGATGCACTGCAGGAGCTCACCAAGGCTCCTTTGACAGCATCTTGCAAACCCATGACCACTACCGTTTATAAGGACCAGAGCAGCAGGCACATGGGAACACCAGTAGCTGGAAGCTCTCCTCCAATCTGCTCACCATCCTTAGAAATATATGGCCGTTCATTCACTGTCACTGGTTAGAAAACCAGGAATTCCTTCTGAGAAGATGTAAGGATTGTATTGGCTAGTATAGCTCAGGAAGTTTTCTTCATGTAAATATATTCCTGATATATATATATATATATATATATGGGCGGCACAGTGGGTAGCACTGCTGCCTCACAGCTCCAGGGACCTGGATGCGATTTCCGGCTTGGGTCACTGTCTCTGTGGAGTTTGCACATTCTCCCCATGTCTGTGTGGGTTTCCTCCGGGTGCTCCGGTTTCCTCCCACAGTCCAAAGATGTGTAGATTGGGTTGATTGGCCATGCTAAATTGCCCCTTAATGTTCTGGGATGTGTATGTTAGAGGAATTAGCAGGGTAAATACGTGGGGTTTTGAGGATAGGGCCTGGGTGGTATTGTTCTCAGTGCAGACTCGATGGGCTGAATGGCCTCCTTCAACATTGTAAGGCTTTTGTGATTCTATGAAATTATTATTAGAGTGCACAACCCACAATTACATATTAACGTTGATAGAATCCCAGAATTGCAAACTTTGCTAAGATTTATCTGTGTTTTAGTTTAAACTGTACGATCTTCATTCATTGAATTTCAACATTAGGACTGGCTGTTCGCGGAACAAGCATGATAGGCAGAATATCATAAGGGGTTAAGCGATACAGAAAGCTAACATGCTAGCCCCACTCAACAGAAATGTTTCTGTAATAGGGAGGTAAGAGTGCGGGAGCAGATGTTTGACAACTATCCTTAAAATCCAAAACACTAAGAGACTGAGTGTTGTGGTAAGTTAGATGCTAGTGTTGTGCCTCTAACGTTGGTTCATATCCAGCTGGGATTCTAGGTATGCGAGTTTCCTTTGCTGTCTATAAAGGACCTAGATGAAATGAGGCTGCCAGTCTCAGTCCCAAAGAACATAATCACAATTCTAACTCCGTACTAATTAACACCAAATTGGTAATCCTATGATGAAAGGACATGGATTGGCAGATTTGGGAAGTGGATAGGTATTCTGTTGGTGCCATGTGGGGTGCGCTTTTTAAAAGTAGGTTGCGACACATTGCTCGGGTAGATAAGAAGTAACTTTGGTTGCACTGATGGTCTTACATGACTTGGGAGTCTCAACACTAACATTTTTAGTAACATCAAACTCGCATTAGGAAAAAAAACTAAAATCTAAATGCTGACTGACGTAGGATTAACTTTGTTCTTTAGCATTGTTTTATAAATTATGTTTTTGTTTCAGGATCCAATAGACCGGCTTGGATGTCACCCACAGACAGGGTTTGCTGATATTCAGGGCAATCCTTTCTTCCGCAACGTAGACTGGGACTTGGTAAGTTTGGTTTGGACTGGAACAGATTCATCTTCAGATAAAAGCTAGAGTGGAAAATGCATGATAGTGCAACCAAATGAATATTTTTTCTTATGACTCATTGTTTTGTTTGTACAACTTTTTAAAATGTTTAATGTTTTATATATAGTGTATGATGGATATTGTTAACATGTATCTGCTCACTAGAGGTTAAAACTCTAGAGACCGTAATTTGGATGAAATTTATACTCAACTGGAAAGTCAAGGGTTAATTAAGAACAGTAAACAAGTGTAATCATGTTGACAATGTAACATAATGTAGTGATGGAGAAAATGCAGTGCTTCTATGTGTTTTACTTGCATTTAAGGCATTTGAGTGATGTGCTGGATAAAGGCCCGCTGATAAAAATGATGGCAAACTGTTTTAATGGGAATATGGCAACAGGAATAGGAAGTTGGTTGATAGACAATGTTGTGATTTAAGGCCACCTGCTATAGGCATCTATTTGTTTTCAATTATGCCAGTTTCTCTTTTAAGCAATCTGGTTGTTTGTTTTTAATGAAGGTTGACTCCACTTGAATGTATCTCCTAGAGCAGTAGTCAGGGACAAGAGTGTAACAGTAGAACTCCCTTCCGATCTGGCTTGGGTCTGTGTGTTAACTACATGTACTCTTCAATCTCTCTCACCGGCAGGAACTTTTGGTGTTGTTTGTAAACCAGTTTATTTCATGGTAGATGAGGAATTTAGTTATGAGCAGAAACTGGAGAACCTGTAGCTCTCTTCATTAGAATGAACAAGGTTAAGAAGAGATCTAATAAAGGTGCAAAATTATGAGAGGGCACCATGAGAATAAAATGGGAGTGGGGCAACATTTTGCAGTGAGTTGGTACCTAGAAAGCATGCATTTAATGTCTAAAGTAAAAGAATGATTGGCACGGTTAAGATCATTTTTATTTACATAAAGCATTGTTAGGACATAAACCTATTTGAAATGGTGGTTGAAACAAAATTACTAGTTTTTTTGAATATTGAAAAAGGAAAAAAAACAAAGTGTGAGTAAATAGAAAACCAGTGCAGGAGCAGGCTTTGTGTGCTGTACAACTAAGATTTCATCTTCCTTTCTTACCAACTATTTTCTCTTTTATTCCCCTTTTTTCTCCCTTTTTCCCATCCCAAGAAAAAAATAGCTTATTCTGAGGTATGATAGCTAGCCATGACAGCTCTCTACAACCCTCAGCATTTATTGAGCTAGTAAGTAGAGACCAAAATATCTTAATTTGTGTGTGATTCTAGTCTAGACATAGGGCACTTAAGATATGCTTTATCTTATCTTTGCCTGATGTACATGTGTGTGCAGGTGTGCCTTGAAACAATGAGGGAAAATAATATTCCTACATATAATTATCATTGCACTGATCAGCAAATGTCACTGGCCGCTAATTTGGGTTACGAATGCACCTTAGGGGACCCTGCTTCAGTTGCGAATGAAATCATCAAACGGAGCATAAAGCAGAGACCACTGTTCCTGATTTATATGACTCAGTAAAGCACCAGCAACTGAATGAAGAAAGGGTAGCTGGGTTGAGGGTGTATTGGAGCACTTGCTGTGTACATTCTCTCTTTTTCTTTCCCCCCCTCCCATGTATATCTTGTTCGAAAGCTTACATCTGTGTCCCCTAGTCCTTGTACCATCAGCTGATGGGAAGAATTTGTACCTACCTTATCTAAACCTGTCATCATCTTGCACATTTGCTTTCTTTTGCAATCTCAAAAAGAGATTAGTATGCCTGGATTTTCCAATTAGCATTATTTTATGCCAGGGAGAACCGTTTTAAATCAATATGTTACTGCTACATTAAATCACAACAAATCAGAAAACTGCCTGATAAATCCAACTGTGACACCACTGCCCAGTGTAGGAATTCTCACCAGCCACATTTCTAAAATTGTTCGAGGTGTAGATCTTTCATCAGGATTAGAACTGTAAATGCATTCATAGGACTGGAGACAGGAGAGAATGGCAACATTTAAAAGTCAAGATCACTGATTCCTATCGGGGAGAAACAGTTAATGGGTTTAATAGTCTGTATCGAGTGAAGAAGGTCTGATCATGGGTAGCTAGCTCACAATCTTTTCAGTAAAGGTTAAAAGTTATGTTTAGAACAAAACAGCTGAGTAAGACTATGAAAAAGCATGGTCACGACAAACACTTGAAATCTCCACAGAGGAGGGGATTGAAATAGAGAATGGATGGGAGAAAATGTGCAATGTCACCAAGCTGCTGAACGAAGGTTTGGGGCAAAAGACTAGAGTACTTAGGAGAACAATAGGATAACATCTCTCTGAATCTTGCATTGAGTTTAGTTGGAATAATATGAAAGGCAAAAGGACAAAGGCTTGGTGTGGAAAGGGAGAAACCACACAGGGAGGTCAGTGTCACACTTTAAACAACAAAAATTAAAATTGACAACCTGCATTTGATCTTCCCACTATATTGGAAGTTGCACTGTGACCAACAATTGTAGTACATTTGATTATAGGAAGAGTGCTTAAATTCCTTTTTCATAATTTCTATTTTATGCTCCTTAGAAACATGCTCCAAACCTTATATATCTGGTAATTTGTCTGTATTGAGTATCAGAGTCTGGATTATGTAACAAATTCCCCTTTAAAGTGGGCAAATGCTTAAATTTTACAAAAGGAATAATTGGGCAGAGGCAATAACATAGTGGTATTGTCACTGGACTAGTAACCCAGAGACCCAGGGTAATGTTCTGGGGACCTGTGTTCAAATCCCACCAGGGCAGATGGTGAAATTTGAATTTAATAAAAATCTGAAATTAAAAATCTAATAACCACAAAATGACACAAAACGTTAGCTCTATTCTATCCCCACAGATGCTGCTTGACCTGCTGAGATTTTCCAGCATTTTCTGTTTTTGTTTCTGATTCCAGCATCTGCAGTATTTTGCTTTTATCTATAGAATTAACCACAAAACCATTGTCAATTGTTGTGAAGGCCCATCTTGTTCACTTATGTCCTTTAGGGAAAGGAAGACAATCTGCCATCCTTACTTGCTCTGGTCCACATGTGACTCCAGATCCATGACAATGTGGTTGACTTTTATCTGTCCTCTGAAATGGCCTAGCAAGCTACTCATTTCAGGGCAATTAGGGTTGGCCAATAAATGCAGACCCAGCAAGCAATTCCCACATCCCATGAACGAATAAAGAAATGTGTAACTGTTTAAATACTGCATAATAAAACTGAATCGGTAGAATTAAATTAGGGGAATTAGACCAAAGCTTTGCGGGAAATAAAAACAGAAAATGCTGGAAAAACTCAGCAGGTCTAGCAGCTTCTGTGGAGAGACAATCTATGAATCTTCAGTATTTCAACATTTTGCTTTTATTTAAATATTTAATTTACTGCCACTTTTCGCTTCCAAGAATCCCGACCTTGAAGTACTGCTCTTCTTTTCGACTTCCAGCATTCGTAGTATTTTGCTTTTATTTCAAAGTTTTGGAGGAGCTGCATTAGCAATGCAAGTTTAAACTAGTGACCATTTGTCATTTGTCAAAAGCTTTACTGCAAAAATATACTTTAACCTGAATAGAACAAAGAACAATACAGCACAGGAACAGGCCCTTCGGCCCTCCAAGCCTGTGCCGCTCATGTGCCCACTAGACCATTCTTTTGTATCCCTCTATTCCCAGTCTGTTCATGTGGATATCTAGATAATTCTTAAACGATCCCAGCGTGTCCGCCTCAATCACCTTGCTTGGCAGTGCATTCCAGGCCCCCACCACCCTCTGTGTAAAATACATCCCCCTGACATCTGTGTTGAACCTTGCCCCCCTCACCTTGAACCCGTGACCCCTTGTGTTCGTCACCTCCAACCTGGGAAAAAGCTTCCCACTGTTCACTCTATCTATGCCCTTCATAATTTTATACACCTCTATTAGGTCGCCCCTCATCCTCCATCTTTCCAGGGAGAACAACCCCAGTTTACCCACTCTCTCCTCATAGTTAAAACCCTCCATACCAAGCAACATCCTGGTAAACCTTCTCTGTACTTTCTCCAATGCCTCCACGTCCTTCTGGTAGTGTGGCGACCAGTACTGGACGCAGTATTCCAAATGTGGCCTAACCATCGTTCTATACAGCCGCAACATCATATGCCAACTTTTATATTCTATGCCCCGTCCAATAAAGGCAAGCATGTCATATTCCTTCTTCACCACCCCCTCCACCTGTGCTGCCACCTTTAAGGATCTGTGGACTTGTACACCCAGGTCCCTCTGTGTGTCTATACTCCTGATGGTTCTGCCATTTATTGCATAGCTCCCCCTTACATTAGATCTACCGAAATGCATCACTTCGCATTTATCTGGATTAAATTCCATCTGCCATTTCTCCGCCCAATGTTCCAGCCTATCTATATCCTGCTGTATTCTCTGACAATGTTCATCACTATCCGCAGCTCCAGCAATCTTCGTGTCGTCCGCAAACTTACTGATCACACCAGCTACATCTTCCTCCAAATCATTTATATATGTCACAAACAGCAGAGGTCCCAGTACAGAGCCCTGCGGAACACCACTAGTCACAGACCTCCAACCGGAAAAAGACCCTTCCACTGCTGCCCTCTGTCTTCTATGGCTAAGCCAGTTCTCCACCCATCTAGCTAGCTCACCTTTTATCCCGTGAGATTTAAACTTTTGCACCAGCCTGCCATGAGGGACCTTGTCAAACGCTTTACTAAAATCCATATAGACGACATCCATGGCCCTTCCCTTGTCAATCGTTTTTGTCACCTCCTCAAAAAACTCAACCAAATTTGTGAGGCATGACCTCCCTCGTACAAAACCATGCTGTCTATCGCGAATGAGATTATTCAGTTCTAAATGCGCATATATCCTATCTCTAAGAATCTTCTCCAACAACTTCTCTACCACGGACGTCAAGCTCACCGGCCTATAATCACCCGGGTTATCCTTGCTACCCTTCTTAAATAACGGGACCACATTTGCTATCCTTGCAATCCTCTGGGACCTCACCTGTGTCCAGTGAAGAGACAAAGATTTCTGTTGGAGGCCCAGCAATTGCATCTCTCGCCTCCCTGAGTAGTCTAGGATAGATGCCATCTGGCCCTGGGGATTTGTCTGTCTTATTGTTTCCTAAGAAACCTAACACTTCCTCCCTTGTAATTGAGATTTTTTCTAACTGGTCAATACATCTCTCTAAGACACTACCAGTCGACATGTCCCTCTCCTTTGTGAATACTGATACAAAGTATTCATTTAGGATCTCACCTACTTCCTTTGGTTCTAAGCATAATTCCCCTCCTTTGTCCCTGAGAGGTCCGATTCTTTCCCTAACAACCCTCTTGTTCCTAACGTATGTATAAAATGCCTTAGGATTCTCCTTAATCCTGTCTGCCGAGGACATTTCGTGACCCCTTTTTGCCCTTCTAAGTCCCTGTTTGAGTTCTTTTCTACTTTCTCTGTATTCCTTCAGTGCTCCATCTATTTTTAGCTGCCTGGACCTCACGTATGCCTCTTTTTTCTTTTTGATTAGACCCACAATTTCACTGGTTATCCACGGCTCTCGAATCCTACCTTTCCTATCCTTCCTCTTTACATCTTTCAGAGGATACCTCCTTTTTTCACCAATGTGTCATTTTTAGTTCCCATGCTACTATTCTTATTTATTTTCCAAAGTTGTTAATTGGTGACAGTTATTATGTAATGAAGGGTGGTTTTATGTTTAGAATTTGCATTAGGAAGTGCTTTGAGGTTAACAATAGTCATTCCCCATCAAAGCCCTGCAGCTGGCAGAATGAGACTGACTATACAATTTACCATAAAGAAAACTAATTTATGAAAATTGAACATTTTATTCTTATCATTGATAATCTAGATGGAGCAGAGACAGGTCATCCCACCCTTCAAGCCACACATTTCTGGTGAATATGGACTTGACAACTTTGACTCGCAGTTCACGAATGAACCCGTCCAACTCACTCCTGATGACGAGTAAGTAGCAGTGCTGGTCATTTTCTTCTGTTCTCTGTTTAAGCACCAGATAGTTGATGTTGCATATCTGGGATTGGAAGAGATTAATTCACTCCTGTTTATCACCCTCGCCCAACAAAACTATAAACCTTGTGAATAACTAAAGTTGTTTCAGCATACCTTCTGCATGTTGGTCTAAATTATTTGTGCCTTTAATACTTCATTTGGCCTTGGTTTTTATTCTAATTAAAAATGTGTTGTAAAGGAAGCGAGGAAGCTACGACTATATTGTGTGCATCTGTTGCATTGGCAATCATTTATGTGACATCTACTTGTGAATAAACAAGAAAAATTCATATGGTTTTGATGTAGCTTAATTCTATAGATAAAAGCAAAATACTGTGGATGCTGGAATCTGAAACAAAAACAGAAAATGTTGGAAAATCTCAGCAGGTCAGGCAGCATCTGTGGGGAAAGAATAGAGCCAACGTTTTGAGTCTAGATGACCCTTCGTCAGAGCTCTGATGAAGGGTAATCTAGATTCAAGATGCTGTCAGACTTGCCGGGATTTTCCAACATTTTCTGTTTTAATTCTATAGATATTTTACATTGAATTTAACATGAAATAATCTAAAATTAAACTAATAGTGTCATAGATTTATACAGCCCAGAACTAGGCCCATCATGGCCATGCTAGCTCTTTGTGAGAGTTATCTGATTAGCCCTATTCCCCTGCTCTCTCCTTGTAGCTTTGAAACGATTTTCTTATTCAGTATATATCCATATAGTATAGAAATTATTGCTGAGTCTGCTTGCAGTGCAAGCCTTTAGGCGGTGCATTTCACATTATCAAAAAAAAACTTTTTATTTCCCCCTACTGTTTTTGGCAGTTATCTTAAATCTGCATCCTCTGGTGACCTTCCTGCTAGTGGAAATAGTTTTGTCCATTCTTATTTAAATGCATTAAAATTTGACCCCTCTCCTGATCTTCCTCATCTAAGGAGAATAATCCCAACTTCTGAACGCCCTAAATATTTAAATACTGGTAGTATTCTGGTAAATCTGGTGGTTAATATCAAGATTTATACCTTTATTCATAAAGCCAAGGATCGCAACTTTATTTTTAATGAACAGCTCCGTCGACTTGTTTTTCTATATGCAAAGAATTGTGGTGTAAAATTTGATAAATGCAAAATTTTCTTTCATAAATCCCTGGTGATGGTTTCTGACTCTTGTAAGATTATGTTTAGAGCAAACGATCTGTTGTGTCTCAAACGGTTTTCACTGCAATGCAGCTTTTTGTGCACAATTGCAGTACTCAATCAGCAATTTCAACTACAGGTAGGATATGTTGTAGGCTGTCATACTGCAACAAAATCACCTGCTTTAGTTTCATTCTTGACCTTTTAGACCTAGGTTTCCCTTGCGTCTCTCCATGCCATGAGCTATTTACCTAACTGAAAGTACAGTCAGACACCCGGCTGCCAAGTCTCTGTTATTGCTCTATTGTACTGAATTGCAAGAATTTGTGTATCCACTCATTTTCCTCCATCTGAGTATCTAGAATTACTTTCTCTAAGGCAGCTTAGCAACAATTATATATTACAGTTAAGAAATTGTACGGGGCTCCCCCTTCCCCTCCCTCCATTCCCACTGTTGTGTTGTTTAGGATTATGTGAAGTGGATGGCCTGATCTGATGTGTCGTTGTTACTCTTGTTATACCTTCCATGTTCCCAAATTATTGTTCTTTTTTGTTTTGTTTCCTTAGTGATGCTGTAAAGAAGATTGACCAATCAGAATTTGAAGGCTTTGAATATATCAATCCCCTTCTGATGTCAGCTGAGGAATGCGTCTGAGCAGCTGGAATCTGTGCACTGTGCCTAGTGCCTCCAACCTTGCATGTGAAAGAGCTAAAAACAATGAATGCCTTGCTTTAGTAGCAGAAGCCTTTTCTCTGTACATCTAATGGTTTGAAAATGCTCATCCCAACTCTAATCCAGCAAATGGCCAATGAGTACTTGTGTATTTCTATTCCAGTATAACTATAGGTTGCAGGTTAATTGCCTGAGTTCTCAGCCACAGCAGCTGAGGTGTTACCTTTTTCCCCCTGATATTTCCTGCTGACTATTAACTTGATGGACAGGATAGTTTATGTCAGGGAGCAAGTGCTATCTTAACTTGCCTAAGAAATGACTGCTTGTTGTCCTTTCCATTGGGAGGTTGGGTGGAAATTTAACTTTATTCTCTTGGTGTTATGGCAATCCCTATGTGCACGACTTACTCCCCCAAGATTTCTCTACCAGCCTGCGGCTTGTAGTATTGCTCAGGGAAATGGCAGCTGATGGCTTTGACAAAAAAATGCTTTTGCTGGTAAAACATTGCCCTTATGTACTGGGAAGGTGTGTCAAAGGTTATGGAAGGAAAAACATTTCAAACATTGCTTCCAGCTACTTGCATAGTACCAGCAGGATCATGTACAGAAGCTGAGTTTTGTAGAAAAACGGACAGCATTTATTTCATTTGACTATTAGTTTTTTTTAAGTTATCAGAAGTTGTTTTGGGACCACATAAATGATAATTACAAAAAAGTGCACAAACATACTGTGACTATACTTTTGTCTGCACTGATGTGAAAGGTGTCTTTTTTTATATAAATGTATATATAAGCAGGTAAAGTTTTATCCTGCACCACATTGTGTCGATTGAGGCTTTCAGTCCTGCCAGTATAGTCCACTGGAGCTAAGGGGTTATGCAGAGCAGGGAGTGATCTGCCACATATTGTCACTGTTATACTTCATACATAAATTACTAAAATGATTTTCTGTCTCCTGCTATTTGTAGTGTTTGCAGCTGATGCCAAGGAAGCAGAACAAGGTTTTCCTAGGAATTGCTCAGATACTTGGAAATGAAAGATGCATTCATAGCCTTCTTCCTCCCACTTCCCCTGGAAAAAGAACCACATTTCAATACATGAGTAAAAATCAATAGCATTCACCAAAATATTGTGCTACAGACCTGACACTACATAAAGTTTGTTTCTTGCCCCATGAGAGATTCAAACTTAAGTCATTTCATGTGAAGAAGCAGAAGCAAAACTAGGTACAGATTCCTGGGCAAATATATTTTAATATTCATCAACTTCACTCTTGACATTTCCCATCTTCCCAAATTCTTCTGTTTTGTGACAGCTCGGAAGGATCACCCATTGTCCCTTGTAAAGGAAATTGTTACCATTACTTTGGTAAATTGCAATTGCACTTAAATATCAAAGGGACATAACCTGCTAAGTTGAATTTATTTTGGTGATCTCTTCTACAGCTAATCGAACAGATTTTACATATTTGTGTTGTTACGACTTCCTGTCCCTCTTTTTCCCCATCCATATTAGTTTACTGAATATAGCTTCGATTATGTGTTAGAAATTGTGAGAAGTGTAACATTGCCAGATATGGGCTGCAATTCTACCTGGTCATAACCTTAGTTTCTTTAGTGTTCCTGCCTTGTCCACACCTACATAAAGTTCAGATTTTAGTAGTTGCATTCAATACTTAGCATATGGTTACTGAGTTCCTTACCTCTGAAAGAGATTTTATTCTACCGAGTGTGACACAATCCTAAACGTTGCAAAAAGAAATGACCATAGCCCTACCAACATCACTTGTTTTGTTTTAAGACTGCTGTATACAGCCCAGCTAAAATGAGACATTCTGTGTGTGTCTTTCCTTATTTAGAGCCCTTTGTTTAAAATAACTGAGTAAGTTAAATTTGTTTTTTTTAATTACTTGGGATTCAGGAAATGTTCAAGATGTTTTGGGGTTGCATTCAACAATTCCGACCATTGTTCTGTGAGAGTAGAAAACCAGTGCCATTACTTATGACTGAAAGAGAATATTTTTTGTTACATTCAGAGTCATTGGTTTACATTTAATGAACAGGTCAAATTCAGCTGCATTTTAGGATTTTGGTATATTTAGACTATTTTGTTTTGCAATATCATCCTTTTTTTGTGATGACAAAATGGGCTTACTGATTGCTCAAATGTTCTCCTGCAATGATTAATGTCAATGGGAAGAGTGATGTATTTAATATTTAACTTCCCATTCTGGGCATCTATCAATTTAAAGCACGTAACTGCTGTTGGGAAATCTGCGAAATACCAGTAAATGTACCATTAGCATTGCGGTGTAGTTCAAGATGATACACATCCTCTTCAAATCCGTCACGCATTTGGAAGACTTAGTAAAGAGATGATATCCCCTTCTTGTTTAATGGTATTTTCTGCTTTTTGAGCACTGTCGTAACACAGTCAGTACTTTCTGTATATTTAGACAGATGAATGTAACAGTTGGTTGCCATTATGACTTGCATCATTGTTGAAGTTTATTGTTGTCAAACTGCATGCTGGATAGTACACAGTTGCTGGAGCAAGATTATATTTTTCCAAACTCTTGACTCCCTTCCCACTCCCAATCATTCTTTTTCAACTCAAGGCTTGCTGGGGAATATAAACTGGGTGCCAGGAGTTCTATGGTATCTTGGCAAAGTCTGTATTCTTCATGTGGATGATGGTGAGTGTTGATGGGTTCAAATATGAATTGTAGGGAGCAGTGACCAGTCATTGCTGTGGTGAAAGCATCCATGCTTAACATACCAAGAGAGTGAAATAGGGCCTCTTTAAGCTTTATTCATTCAGAGTGCTGAAATGCAGAAGGCCCAACCCATCAGGATGAGCATTGTTAATGATTCAGAAATACTCATTGCAGAATTTAATTTGGAAACTGTATGTCATTTCTTCATAAAGTACCAGTGAACTAGTCATACAACTCGATGGTTATTTGGAACGTGCCTAGTTGTGGACTGTGTAGCAAAAGTATTGAACTATTGGCCAATTTACAGGAGAATCAATGCGTGCATATAGTTTAAAGTAACTTTTTGGTTTTTGTAGGAGACTATTCTTGATTGTGTCCAATTGCCGAGAGAGAGAGAGGGAGTTTGGTGGTCGAAAGATTCATTAAGATTTTGATTTATTATTGTCACATGTATTAACATACAGTGAAAAGTATTGTTTTGTGCATGCTATACAGACAAAGCATACCGTTCATAGCGAAGGAAACAAGAGCATGCAGGATGTAGTGTTACAGCCATAGATAGGGTGTAGAGAAAGATCAATTAATGCAAGGTAAGTCCATCCAGAAGTCTGACAGCAGCCGGGAAGAAGCTGTTCTTGAATCGGTTGGTACGTGACCTCAGACTTTTGTATCTTTGTCCCGACGGAAGAAGGTGGAAGAGAGAATGTCGAGGTACTTGGGTCCTTAATTATGCTGGCTGCTTTGCTGAGGCAACGGGAAGTGTAGACAGAGTCAATGGATGGGAGGCTGGTTTGCGTGATGGATTGAAAGCTTCACATACAGAATGATTCGTAAACCAAATAGTGCAGGTGTAAAATGCTATGTGGCCACCCAAGTGTTTAATTGCTCTGTAGTAATTTATTTTAAATTGTTCTTGTTCCCTGTCCCTCAAAGAACCTTTAATGTTTTAACTTTATGGAGATGAAAAATTAGTTTATGATGAGTGTTACTGGTTACTGGTCATTCAAGCACTTTTCCCTTTTAAAGGGGTAAGTAATGTTGTTTCCACTGACTGGCCTAAATAGTCCAAGAAATCTGCTGTAGGAAAAGTATCAACATGACCTAATAGACCACACCTGAAATGGTACCCATGATCCTATATTGTTTGGGAATATCTTCAAATAAGTTTTTTGAAATAAAAACAAAAATACTGGAAGTGTTCAGCACTGTGGCTATAGAGGTTTGTAGGCTGTTAAAGACCCAACTGGGTTGGTGTTCAACAGCCCCTACTTGTATTAATTTTTTCTCCTGTCTAACTCATTTTCATTCAGGTCCTTTTATCATTTAAAAGAGTTAGAGGAGAAAGAGAGCAACTTCCCAATATTTGTCATAGTACTAATTCGTGCGCCCTTAACAGGCAGCATACTTACTATGACGTTTCTCTTGTCTCTTTTTCACCAAGTTGCAATTCACCTATAAACCAACCCCTGATGGCAGTAGCCTCCAAGTCAATTAAAAGTAGTAAATTGGTGGTTTGAGGTGTTCCACAGTCATATTGCACCCTCAATGTTGTTGCTGGTTGAAATTGTCAGTGAAACTTGGAACCAGGATTTTGAGGACTTGACAGTTAAACACTAGCTTTTCATTCATATACATGGTTAGTGCTTTAAAAATTGATTGAATATTGGTTTATTTTAAACTAGAGGTCAAGTACAGCTATGTTTCTGGGATTTCTGATTGTTACATGTACCCTTTTCCCATTATTGTCCCGTTCATTGCTCTTATGTAATTTTTGTAATTTAATTTGTCTTAACCCCAATGTTTGTGGCTCTTTTGATTTATTAGATCTCAAGCACCAAGTTTTCAGTTAAGCAGAAGATTCTGCTGTTATCTTTCTGATTCGTAACTATTTAGCAACAACTACTGATTGCTCTTTTTATATTGCTAGTGTGCAAGAATATTAATTTAGTTTTATCCTGTCATATGTATATGCTGCATGACTGCCTTTCAAGTACAATGTAGACTAATATAGTTTGTCTACTGTAGGATCCAATACTAAGGACTGGGTCAGTTAAGTACCCTAATTACAATTATATACTGACATCAAGTTAAGTGGGAATCTATCTTTTGTCAATTTGTGAATGGTTATAGGTATTTAATTTCTTAATATGCGTGGTTTCTTTCATTAGGTAGTATCTCTTGCTGTTCTGCTTACATGGTATATTAAGTGTTTGCCCTTTAAATTGGAGTGTATCATCTCACTTCTAAGCTTGCTTTGTACTGCATGAAGTCACAATTTTGTTATCTGTCCCAGGATAAAAAATCAGCCCTGGCTTGCATTTCTCTCTCTTCCCTGATGTTTATCTTAATGGGTTATCTTTCCCTTGGACCAAAAAAATTCACTTTGTGCCAGCCCTAATGTAAGCTCTGATATGGTAGCATTCCATTACAGCAAGAGACCAAGATTTACAGAATTCATTTTCTCATATAGGTGTGATTTGCATGTCATTTTGATGAGGGAGAAGTGAGTGTTGTGTTAGTTTGGTTATATCTAATATCCACACTTCACTGATCATTCAGTGATCCAACATATTGTGCTTTTATGAAATAATCAGATATTGAGTTCAGGTGAATCCCTCTATTAACCCATGCTCTGGTCCTACTATTTCTGTTGTGGCAATTCCTTGGAAGAAGGAGCTACCTGATAAATGTAGGATAGAGATTTCTGCTGCTCACAGCTTATAACAGTCATAAATATGCACACAAATGAACGTCTAGGTTTTTGACATTACCAGTGAACAGTAAAAATCTCCTCACGGAGTGATTTGAAAGAGAGTCATTGAAATTTTGGTTTTTAGTTTGAAGTTAAGATAGTAGTTTTCTCGAGCATAAATGATCTCTACATTTGTGCGGGAGCTGAGGGAGCTTCCACAGCAATATCATATCCCTGATGAGTTGGCAAATCTCTGCATTCCGTGTTAGCTTGTTAACCATACTGTCTGAATAATTTTACTGAAAAACACCTCCAATCCATTTCCATAATCACATTCCTCTGAATGTAAAGTAATGAATTCAGGCCTGAAGACTCTGCAATCTCGGATTTCAGAAACAGGCTCATATCTCTGGAAATATCCCCCCAGTATTTGTGTGTGTGTGTGTGTTTGTGCCTGAGCAGAGTCTTGTGTACTGGAGCACTGCAGTGAAGACCTGGAATCTATCCAAGGAGTTGGCTGAAGGATGATCCAACAGGCTAATATTAATAGCTGAAGAGATCAATTGTAAATAGTGAAAATTAATTCTTGTCAGTATCAGACCACTGTAAAAAGATTGAGATTCGATTCCTGTGCATGGGGCTAGTGAATGATTTGCTCTATGCTCTGCAAAAGCTACACTGTTAATATTGACTTGATCAGGAGTGTGTCCAGAATATTGAGCTATGGCCTCTGCCTTAGTCCTGGTATATTATAAATGGGATTGTGGTTTGTAGTAGTGTTGAATAGAATTGAGGGGATGGAGAATATCCCGATGAAGATCCATTTGATTATGATGATGCATTATTTTCAGAATTAACACATCTAAACTATTTTTACTAGTTTTTATATGGTAATCCATTTAAATGCTGTGCTGTAAGTTTTAAGTGAAATTAGGAATGAGAACGGGACACTCTGACAAGCTCCAACCCTTCAATAGCTCAGTTGGTTGGACAGCTCGTTAATGAAGCAGAGTAATGCCAACAGTGGGTTCCTGCACTGGCTGAGGTTAATCGTGAATTTCAACCTTGTCCCTCACGTCGGGTGTGGTGATCCTCAGATTAAATCGCCATCAGTCAACTCCTCTCATGGTCATCTGAGACAATGGTGACTTTACCGTAACACTTATGTAATTGCCCTTGAATTACAGAAATAGGTTTGCTTGGCAGATGAGTGGATCAATATTTCCTTTGAGTGGAGCAGTACTTTTTATCATTTTTTGTCCATTTTCATTATTTTGTCTGCCTGATTTTGGGGTTAAGTAACAATCTGGATTTCCCTTACCCTATATTAAATATCTTATATATTCTGAACTGAGTAACTCCTTGTTGCTGCAGGAGTTTTCTCAAAGCAAAGGAGATTTAATGAGTCTCAGTCCATTCTTGATTCAATGTGCATGTGCCAAAATGCAACAAAAGTAGTAAAAGAGATCATGTGTTGTGTTTTTTTATTCGATTTGGAGGAATAGTTAAGCTTTTTGTTTACCATTTTTTAATGGTAAACAAGTAAATAATAGGGGACCATAATTAGCCAATTTTATACATTTCACAATCAAGAATTTAACGTCTTCATAATGAGGCTTTTTAGTCTGGAGCATATTCAGCTGGGTAGTGATGATTTCCATGTTAAACAGACCACAGTCATAGCCTGGTATGTTTTTATTTTTTTTAAAGGGGAGGTTTAATGTAGGTGGGATTTGGAATCTACCTCAAGTTTACATAGACCTTTTGGTCATTTCCTGCAATTCCTCCCTGTCAGCAAACAACAGCCCATAAAGGCACAAGTTGTCTCAAGTTGGCATCATCGCACTAGGCCTAAGGTTATTAAACCGGGGCGGCACGGTAGCACAGTGGTTAGCACTGCTGCTTCACAGCTCCAGGGTCCTGGGTTCGGTTCCCGGCTCGGGTCACTGTCTGTGTGGAGTTTGCACATTCTCCTCATGTCTGCGTGGGTTTCCTCCGGGTGCTCCGGTTTCCTCCCACAGTCCAAAGATGTGCGGGTTAGGTTGATTGGCCAGGTTAAAAATTGCCCCTTAGAGTCCTGAGATGCGTAGGTTAGAGGGATTGGTGGGTAAATATGAGGGGGTAGGGCCCGAGTGGGATTGTGGTCGGTGCAGACTCGATGGGCCGAATGGCCTCCTTCTGCACTGTAGGGTTTCTATGATTTCTATGTTTCAAAAGTGAATACTGTATTGGCAACCATGTGTAGTGTGATCAGACAGTGAGTGCTGACAGGCTATTTGGTCGTGACAAGTATCACCACTCAGTTTGACCTTTGCTCTCACATGACTTCTACACACTGTACTATCCAGCAGGTTTCTAAGATTGTGCTCGAGAGCCCTAGCTGGTCTTCCTTGCTCCCTCCCCAAGCTCAAGACCCCACCCCACTGATACCCTGTTTGAGATAATAGGCTTCAGGGAGTAAATCTGGGATATCTTTGTTGTGTGGTTCAATACTGCAATAGAATTTACTAACTGCAGGGAGATTCTTGCCTCTTATCAACAAGTAAAGAACAGGAATAAACCATATGGCCCATGAGTGTGCTCTGCATTTGATATGATTATAACTGATTGCCTCAACTCCACTTCTATGCCTACTCTCCAAATACCTTGATTCCTTGAGACATCAAATATCTGTGTATCTCAGCCGTGAATATATTCAATGATGGAGCATTCACAAACTTCTTTGGTAGCAATTTCCAACGATACACAACCCTTTGAAGAGATTTCTCAGTCATCTCCATCTTAAGTGATTGACACCTTGACCTGAGGCTGTACCATCATGTTCTAGATTCTCCAGTCAGGGGAAATAACCTCTCATATCAATCTTACTTCAGAATCCTGTATTTTTCTTCTTAATCTGAAGAGTATAAGCCCAATTTATTCAGCTCCTCATCTTGCTTGACCCAGCAAAATGAGGGACTGTCTCACCAATTGCAGTTGAACAGGAAATCATTCTTCTGGTGTCTTTGTATCTTTGGATATGTCTTTATTAAGCATTAACCAAATTTAATGGTGCTGGGGACAGGTTAACTCTTAAGGAGAGTAAAAAGGATTTCACATCAGAGCAATCCAATCCATATTTGCATTTAAAGTGAAAGTCGATGCCTAACCATGTCATTCTGACATTGGTGTATGTTGTGTGAGGTCAGAGCTGGGGGAATATGATCTATAACTTGCCCGTGGTGTTGTCTTTTATGAGCTGTCAGATCAGTCCCCTTTCTAATGCAAGCTTACAGCTGGGGCAAGTCATTTGGCACATGTGGTATCTCTTGAATTTGTACGCTTTAACTAGAGTTTTCCAATTCTGCTCTCGCAAGTCTGTAATTTTCCACTCAGTGAATTGAATCACTGGCTGGCTAGCTAGTGCAAAATGAAATATCTCAGTCACCTTCTATGATGCAATCCAATATCCCAAAAACTCAATTTTGCATGGCAAATTCACAAGGTGACAATAATACCCAGATCAAAACAATAATTATCTCTTTTGCTACCCATAACATGTGTTTGTGCATGATATATTCTCCATGTATACTCATGGCAGCCTGCACTTCAGATCCAAGAACTATTGTGCGATAAACAAGGAACTAATAAGTCTGGAAATGAAGTGAAAAAGACAACTGCATTTTCCATATATGTAAGTGAAGCTTTACTCTCAAGGTTGAGGGATGTCCCTGTCAATTAACTTGCCACTGAATCTCATAAAAATGCAGTAGCATTTTGTGAAATAATGTTTTCTATTATATTCAGGCTGTACTAACCTCAGACTCCTACACAAGGATCTCTGAGGAATCTTCAGAAAATATTCAATGTCCTGATTTTGGAACTATAGGATACTTGCATTGTGGTTCCCAAACTCAGTTACTTATGGTGGCTGTCGGCAATGTGCATTTCAGTAATTGGTCTTAAGTCCTTACTGGTGTTCTAGCCATTAAGTTGGACCATAAGACGGAGGAGCAGAAGTAGTTCATTTGGCCCGTTGATCTGACTAATCTGATATAATCCTCAACTCCACTTTCCTGCCTTATCCCCATAACTCTTGATTCCCTTACTGATTAAAAATCTGTCTATCTCAGCCTTGAACATACTTAACCCAGCCTCTAAAGTCCTTTGCTGTAGAGAGTTCCACAGATTCGCTGTTTGACCTTTCCACCTCGTTATTAATACAGCTTTTTAAAAAACTCAATTTGAACAAGGGAAGAGTAGTGTCAATTTGGGAGTGACATTTGAAGTCTTGATGTGGGAATTTGAACTCCAGGTTTGTGCAAGGAAACTATCAGAATGTAAGTCTTTAAAGAGATTGCACTAATTTGTGACTTTACACGACAGCTCTGTAGTGGATATGTGTAAAATGAGCAATAATTTGTGTTGTAGGGTAAAGTAACTGGAGTTGCTGAGTCAGAACTATAACTCTTTAAGCATGAATTAAGTTTTCATATTGTAACTGCACCTTGGGTTTTTGAGTTCGGGTTCTCTTAAGTGCGGTTGTCTTAACCTGTTCATGAACCCTTTCTATTCGGCTCTTAAGGTAATAAAGCACAAGTGAATCCTTAAGTTTTGCTTTTGAGCAAACTTATGTAAAATAAATATTGTCACCCTCAGCTCCTGTAAATTTGGTGTTTTTATATGTTCAGCGTGTAAAGGATAGCAGAAGGGCTGTGGTCCCTGGGATTAGTTTTCAGGGAACTATACTACTGTAAGTATTTTCAGTTAAACCAATGTTCTTTATTTTGTATAGCCCTCCTGTGGGCCTTGGAGTCCATCCTCATGATTTAATTACATCAGTTTGAATTTTTCTTTATGTTTGAGCATGCATGTGGAGCAGGTGGTGCAAATGCTGAAATAAGACTAGTCCAAAATAGTGTACTTTTCTTGCACATTTTCTAGCTTTCACTTTGGAACTTGAAATTTTAATTTTTTAAGTTGGGCTGAAGCCACAACACATTTGTGCTTTGTACTTTATATATTCACTGGGTTAAAAACCTTTTCAAAACTACTGCATTGACTGCTGAATTGGTGCAAAACGTGTCATAGATTGATGCAACATGCTGCGTATATTAACACGAAATGCCAAATACTGTCATTTACATTCCTGAATGTGGGAGAACATTCTGTGGGATTTTTTTTAAAATAAAGATTTGGGAAAGATACAATATAAAAAAAAGTGTCCTATTGTGTATTGAACGTCAAGTGAATTCTTCACTTTTTTTCTGTCAGTCAGTCAATAAACATATAAGTCTTAAGGAAAGGAGAAAATCACTGCCAACTTCCTTCTGGAAAGTACTTAAATGAGAATGTTGGGTGAGAATGGGAAAATACAAGAAGCATCCTTTTGAAACTGCTTGTAGAACAGTATGTGTTTAATCTAGTAGTGCCTAGATAAACTTTGCCTGTTCATCTATCCTGAGTTTAAATAATGCAATTTCTCCAGTTACTGGAAGAATGTCTAAATGCTCAACATTTGTCCATAAAGATGGAAAGAACTTGTGTTTGCATAGCATCTTTCACAACCTCAATGTCCCCTAGTGCTCAACATCCATTGGAATACTTTCCTCCGGGTGCTCCATTTGCCTCCCACAGTCTAAAGATGTTCAGGTGAGGTGAATTGGACATGCTGAATTGACCCTTAGTGTCAGGGTGATTAGCAGGTTAAATACATGGGGTTACGGGGATAGGGCCTGGTTGGGATTGACTTGATGGGCCGATTGGCCTCCTGCACTGTAGGCATTGGAATTTGATTTGATTTATTATTGTCACATGTATTAGTATACAGTGAAAAGTATTCTATTCTATAAGTGTTGTTGCTATTGCAATGAAGGAAATGCTCAATTTATGCACAGCACATTCCACAGATAGCAGTGTGATAATGATCAGATTATCAGTTTTAGTGATCTTGGTTGAAAGATTTTCATTGTCCAGGACAACTGTTCTGCTGTTCGCAAAGGTATTATGGGATCTTTGATATCCTTGAGATCGTCAGACGGGGTTTCAGTATAGTGCCTCATCAAAAATGAAGCATTATGGCAACAATGACTAATCTAGGGACCCTGTCTAGCTAAACCATGCCTGGAAGCCCAGGGACTTGAGTTATATTTGTGTTTATGTATTTTTTACGCTATTATCCAGTTTGAGTCTGTGCATTTGAATGTTTGAAAAGGGCTGTTCCTAGCCCAGCTGCCTGATTGCCAGCTAAACCTTAAATCTGAACTAAATATTTGTGCACGTGCTCCCTGGTCTCTTTGCTCTTGTACCACCTTTAAAATTGTGCCATTTATTTTCTTTGCAGTTCCTTGTTTGTCTTTTTAAAAATGCATCACTTCACACTTCTCTGTTAAATTGCATCTGCCATGTTACTGCCCATTTCACAGTCTTACTTTTAAAAATTCTTTCATGGGATGTGGGCAAGGCCAGCATTTGTTGCCGATTCCTAATTGCCCCTGAGCTGTGTGAACTGAACTAAGTTATTTTAGAGGACAGTTAAGAGTCAACCGCACCGGGTCTAGAGTTACATCTAAGGAACAGGTAAGAGTGGCAGGTTTCCTTCCCTAAAGGACATTGGTGGGTTTCCTTCCCTAAAGGACATTGGTGAATTAGAAAAATGTTTACCACAATCAGTGATAGTTGTCATGGTCACTGTTACTGAAACTAACTTTCAATTCCATATTTTATTAATTGAATTTAAATTGCACCAGCTGCTGTGGTGGGATTTGAACACATGTCCCCAGGGCATTAGCCTTTTGAATTACTACTCCAGTGATATTGTCACCATGCCACTGTCTCTCCGTATTCACCACCGCCACCCCACACATTTTGTGCTGAAGTCTCTTATTCTCCTCAATGCTTACTACATTTCCAAAATGATGTAATTCATCTTTTGATTGTCTCCATTCGATGATAAGGTTAGTCAATCGTAGAATCCCTACAGTGCAGAAGAAGCCATTTTGGCCCATTGAGTCTGCACTGACTCTCTGACAGAGTATCTTACCTAGGCTCTCTCCTCTGCCCTATTCACATTACCCCACACACTTACCATCGCTAATCCGTCTAATCTACACCATTTTGGGGCACTAGGGGACAATTTAGCATAGCCATCCACTGGATCTGCACATCTTTGGACTGTGGGAGGAAACCCCCACAAACAATGAAAGAATGTGCAAACTCCACACAATCACCCAAGGCCAGAATTGAACCAGGTCCCTAAAGCTGAGGGGCAACAGTGCTAACCAATGTGCTGCCCACTAATCAGAAGATTAATTCTCTCAATTTGGAAACCTAGTCAGTGGTGAGGAGGGCATAGGCTGGTGAAGTGGGCAAGACGTAGCAGAGAATTGTGAAGTGATACATTTGAAGGCAAGCAAGGTGATGCAATTTGAAATAGATAGTACACTTTAGAGGGCACAAGAGGAGAGAGACATGGGTGCTTGTGTACACAAATATTTAAAAGTGGTAGGACACATGTGAAGGCTGTTCAAAGAAGCATGAGATCCACAGATTTGTTAAGATAGGGGTAAGAGTACAAAACTAAGAAGTCTATCCAAACCATAATAAATCCCTTACTTAAGCCCCACTAGATGCTGTGTCCAATCCTGGATGCCACATTTTAGGAAAGATGTCAAGGCACAGAGGAGAATTAGTAGAACAGTAGCTACGTTCAAAGACTTAAGTTATGCGGATAGACTAGAGAAGCTGAAGATGGTGGCACAGCGCCAGGGACCCAGGTTCGATTCCCAGCTTGGGTTACTCTCTGTGCGGAGTCTGCACGTTCTCCCTGTGTCTGCATGAGTTTCCTCTGGGAGCTCTGGCTTCCTCTCATAGGTGCATTGGCCATGCTAAATTCTCCCTCTGTTCCTGAACAGGCACCGGAGTGTGGCGACTAGGGGATTTTCACAGTAACTTCAAGCCTACTTGTGACACTAAGAAATAAACTTTAAAAGAAGGGGGGATTTAATAGAGATGTTCAACATGATGAATGGTCTTGATAGAGTACATAGGAGAAATAGCTCTACCACTGGCGAAAAGGTCAGTAACCAGAGAACATAGATTTAAGGCAAATGAGTCAGAAGTGAGATGGAAGTTTGTTGTGTATAAGCAACAAGTTGTGATCTGGAATGCCAGAAAGGGTGGTGAAAGATTAAATAATTTTCAAAAAGGAATCGGATAAATAATTCAAAGGGACAAATTGGCAACGCTATGGAGAATGGACAGCAAAATTAGACTAATTGCATAGCTTTTTCAAAGAGCCAGTCCCGGTTTGATAGACTGAGTAGTCTCCTGTTTCATTTCATTCATTCCAAAGCCAGAAGAAAGTTGGTTGATTCAGATGTTTTCTCAATATCTAAGGAACATACCATTCGTAGTTGTTCTGGTAATTGTGTGCTTGGTGTTACATTCAAAGGCTGGTGATCTCATTGAAGTACTGTTGAGGAACAATTTAACAGCTGCGACATTCAGAGTTATGAACCATGGTCAACCGTAAACCAGCGAATTCTCAGTAATAATGCTGGGTGGGCTAGAAGTTCAAAGACAGTGGCTGCTTACAAATGGAGGATCCTACCTGAAATGGATTTGTATTTCCTGAACCACGCATGAGGCAGGTAACGGGATATGACTTGTGTGTATTCGTTTTGTGAGTCATATTGCTCACTATTCGAAAATGGAAGTTTCCTGCAAGCAACTGAAGAGAAAAGTGCAAGACCACATAGGGTTGACAAATGAGCAGAGAACCTGCCCTTAGGCACGTTACTACCACACTACTGGAGAAGGTGATGGCCTGGTGGTATTATCACTAGACTGTTAATCCAGAAACTCAGCTAATGTTCTCGGGACCTTGGTTCGAATCCCACCACTGCAGCTGGTGGAATTTGAATAGAAAAGGACCTGGAATTAAAAATCTACTGATGACCATGAAACCATTGTTGATTGTCGGAAAAACCCATCTGGTTCACCAATGTCCATTAGGGAAGGAAATCTGCTGTCCTTACTTGGTGTGGCATACATGTGATTCCAGAGCCATAGCAATGTGTTTGACTCTCAACTGCTCTTGGGCAACTAGGGATAGGCAACAAATGCTGATGAACCAGCAACACCCATGTTCCATGAATGAATCAAAGGAAACATATTGTTGAAGCTCACGGCTAGTATTTTTCGAAACAATATTTGAATTACCTGGAATCTATAGATTCTGGAATGGTTCCTTAAGATTGGAAGGTAGCAAATGTCATCCCATTATTTAAGAAAGGAGGGAGAAAGAAAGCAGAATTACAGACCTGTTAGCTTTACATCAGTGGTAGGGAAAATGCTGGAACCTATTATAAGGGATGTGATAAATAGACAACTTGGACAATCATGATCTGATTGGGCATAGCATGGATTTACGAAAGGGAAATCTTGTTTGATGAACTTATGCCTTTTTTTTTAAGGTGTTACTAACAAAATTGATAAAAGGAGAGTCGATGGGCATAGTATGTTTGGATTTTCAGAAGGCTTTTGTGAAGTCGCCCACATGCGGTTAATTAGCAAAATAAAAGCACATTGAATAGGAGGCAACATACTGTCATGGATTGAAGATTGGCTAACAGGCAGATAATAGAGTAGGAGTAAATGGGTCATTCTCGCATTGGCAGGCTGTGACTAATGGGGTACCACAAGGATCAGTACTTGGGGCCCTGGCTGTTCACAATATATATCAATGATTTTGAATTCTCTACCTCAGAGAGCTGTGGAAGCTCAGTCATTTTTTGTTTAAAGCAGAGTTTTCTGATTAACAGTTATGTAAAGGGTTATGTGGATAGTGGGTGTATATGGCATTGAAATGTCAGATAGCCACGATTGTATTAAATGGTGGAGCAGGGCAGGCTCGACGGGCTGAATGGCCTACTGTTCCTATGGAAGATGTAAATAAACAGTCCATCGAGCACAATGGATTGATGGGCAAATATATACAGCGGTAATGTCAATAAACTGAGGTATTTCAACTTCAGTAACTGTCCCATGGAAGTAAAAGTGAAACGATGAAGGCAGGGGAAATACTTGGGGGGGAAATTTTCCCGTCCCCCCTGCCACGAGAATTGTAGCGGGCGGGTGGGGGGGGGATGGAGTGGATCATGCAAAGATCCATTGACCTTGGAAAATCCCGCCTGGTATTTCTCGTGTCTCTCCAGTAAGTGGAATAAAATAAGAGTCCAATCTGCTCTTTGCAGTATAGACATGGGTTTATTTTAAACAGTTGCACCACGAATAACAAGACAATGAGAGCAAAAAACTAATTTTTAAGGTGTTAAAATTTGAGTCACTATTTACGTAGTAGAGACTTGACCTTCTTTGAAAGTCTGTTCACCAGATGTAATTTGTACTAATTATGTACTAAATGTAATTTAGACTATTGCAACAAGGCAATGATCGATCTAACCAGAAACTAAAAGCTAAAACCACAAATGAGACACTCAGCATAGCAAGCAACACCTCAGTTGTGTGGAGCCAGCCTTGCAGATTTCCTCAAATGTACCATGTTAACAAATTTGATATGGTGTCAGACAAAGAAATGAATAACAACAGCAATCAACTGTTCTGTTTGAGTTGAAGCTGTTAACTGCCAGTAGTCAAACCCAGTTGCTGTGGAGCACACCCAAAACCACAAGATGTCTGGAACGTCCTACTTCTGAAACTTGATAAACTTGAGTTCCTGTGTGTCTAAACCTTTCAAAAACAACAGTCTGGTCGAAGTTGAATGAAGAAGTCATGCCTTTGTAGACAGACTGCATCCATAGAATTATTGTCGGTTGAACCGGGGTTCAAATGTTTTAGTCGAAGTAGGGAAGGAGGTAGAAGAGGGGGAGGGGTAGCATTATTGGTCAGAGATTGTATCACAGTGTCAGAGAGGAGGTTTGATGAGGACTTATCTGTTGAGGTAGTATGGGCGGAGATTAGAAATAGGAGAGGAGAGGTCACCCTGTTGGGAGTCTTTTATAGACCTCCTAAAAGTTCTAGAGAGGTTGAGGAAAGGATTGCGGAGTCAATCCTGCTTAGGAGTGAAAGTAATAGGGCAATTGTTATGGGGGATTTTAACTTGACTAATATTGACTGGAATTGTTATAGCTCTAGCTCGTTAGAGGGGTCAGTTTTTGTTCAAAGCGTGCAGGAAGGTTTTTTGACTCAGTATGTAGACAGGCCAACTAGAGGTGAGGCTATATTGGATCTGGTGCTGGGAAATGAGCCAGACCAGGTGCTAGACTTGGAAGTTGGTGTGCATTTTGGTGATAGTGACCACAATTCGGTTACGTTCACCTTAGTGATGGAAAGGGATAGGCATGAACCTCGGGCCAGTGGTTTTAGCTGGGGGAAGGGTAATTATGAGGCTATTAGGAGAGAATTAGGAAACATAGGTTGGACTAGGAGATTACAGGGACTGGGAACGTCCGACATGTGGAGTTTTTTCAAGGAGCAGCTACTGCGAGTCTGTGATAGGTATGTCCCTGTCAGGCAAGGAGGAATTGGTAGGGCTAGGGAACCGTGGTGCACCAAAAAAGTTTCTTTGTTGGTTAAAAAGAAAAAGGAGGCTTATGTTCGGATGAGACGTGAGCACTCGGGTAGTGCACTAGAAAGCTTTAGATTGGCTAAGAGGGAGTTGAAGAGCGAGCTTAGAAGGGCTAAAAGGGGACATGAGAAGACTTTGGCGGATAGGGTTAAAGAGAATCCTAAGGCGTTCTATAGGTATGTCAAGAACAGAAGGTTGGTTAGGGCAAGTTTAGGGCCAGTTATAGATGGCAGAGGGAAGTTATGTGTGGAACCGGAGGAGATTGGTGAGGCATTGAACCAATATTTCTCTTCGGTGTTCACGCAAGGGGACATGAATATAGCTGAGGAGGACACTGGGTTGCAAGGGAGTAGAATAGACAGTATTACAGTTGATAAGGAGGATGTGCAGGATATTCTGGAGGGTCTGAAAATAGATAAATCCCCTGGTCCGGATGGGATTTATCCAAGGATTCTCTGGGAGGCAAGAGAAGTGATTGCAGAGCCTCTGGCTCTGATCTTCAGGTCGTCGTTGGCCTCTGGTATAGTACCAGAAGATTGGAGGTTAGCGAATGTTGTCCCATTGTTTAAGAAGGGGAACAGAGACTTCCCCGGGAATTATAGACCGGTGAGTCTCACTTCTGTTGTCGGCAAGATGTTGGAAAAAATTATAAGGGATAGGATTTATAGTTATTTGGAGAGTAATGAATTGATAGGTGATAGTCAGCATGGTTTTGTGGCAGGTAGGTCGTGCCTTACTAACCTTATTGAGTTTTTTGAGAAAGTGACCAAGGAGGTGGATGGGGGCAAGGCAGTGGACGTGGTATATATGGATTTTAGTAAGGCGTTTGATAAGGTTCACCATGGTAGGCTTCTGCAGAAAATGCAGATGTATGGGATTGGGGGTGATCTAGGAAATTGGATCAGGAATTGGCTAGCGGATAGGAAACAGAGGGTGGTGGTTGATAGTAAATATTCATCATGGAGTGCGGTTACAAGTGGTGTACCTCAGGGATCTGTTTTGGGGCCACTGCTGTTTGTAATATTTATTAATGATCTGGATGAGGGTATAGTTGGGTGGATTAGCAAATTTGCTGATGACACCAAAGTCGGTGGTGTGGTAGACAGTGAGGAAGGGTGTCGTAGTTTGCAGGAAGACTTAGACAGGTTGCAAAGTTGGGCCGAGAGGTGGCGGATGGAGTTTAATGCGGAGAAGTGTGAGGTAATTCACTTTGGTAGGAATAACAGATGTGTTGAGTATAGGGCTAACGGGAGGACTTTGAATAGTGTGGAGGAGCAGAGGGATCTAGGTGTATGTGTGCATAGATCCCTGAAAGTTGGGAATCAAGTAGATAAGGTTGTTAAGAAGGCATATGGTGTCTTGGCGTTTATTGGTAGGGGGATTGAATTTAGGAGTCGTAGCGTTATGTTGCAACTGTACACAACTCTGGTGCGGCCGCACTTGGAGTACTGTGTGCAGTTCTGGTCCCCACATTACAGGAAGGATGTGGAGGCTTTGGAGAGGGTGCAGAGGAGGTTTACCAGGATGTTGCCTGGTATGGAGGGGAGATCCTATGAGGAGAGGCTGAGGGATTTGGGATTGTTTTCGCTGGAAAGGCGGCGGCTAAGAGGGGATCTTATTGAAACATATAAGATGATTAGAGGTTTAGATAGGGTGGATAGTGATAGCCTTTTTCCTCTGATGGAGAAATCCAGCACGAGGGGGCATGGCTTTAAATTGAGGGGGGGTAGTTATAGAACCGATGTCAGGGGTAGGTTCTTTACCCAGAGGGTGGTGAGGGATTGGAATGCCCTGCCAGCATCAGTAGTAAATGCGCCTAGTTTGGGGGCGTTTAAGAGATCCGTAGATAGGTTCATGGACGAAAAGAAATTGGTTTAGGTTGGAGGGTCACAGTTTTTTTTTAACTGGTCGGTGCAACATCGTGGGCCGAAGGGCCTGTTCTGCGCTGTAATGTTCTATGTTCTATGTTCTATACTAACTTGTGAGCAAGTTTGTAATGTTGGTAAAGGCAGTCGGAAAGAAACTGTGGAGGACAAAGCAAGGAATCTTCAGTGACATACATGAGGACCGATTCTGGAGAGTTTCCTTGAGGTTAAATATCAACCTCACAGGTAAAATACAGAATCACACTGTGCAGAAGAGACACTTTGGTCCATCAAGACTGCACCGACACATGAGAAACAACTGACCTACCTACCTAATCCCATTACCAGTACTTCGCCTGTAGCCATGAATGTTATAATGTGCCAAGTGCTCATCCAGGTACTTTTTAAAGGATGTGAGGCAACCTGCCTCCACCCCACTCCCAGGCAATGCATTCCAAACTGACACCACCCTCTGGATAAAAAGGTTGTTCCTCACATTCCCGCTAAACCTCTTGCCCCTCACCTTGAACTTTTATCCCCTCGTGACTGACCCTTCAACTCTGGAACAGCTGCTCCCTATGTCCCTCATAATCTTGCATATCTTGACCAGGTGCCCATCAGACTTCTCTGCTCCAACGAAAACAACCCAAGTCTACCAAATCTCTCTCCATAACTTAAATGCTCCATCACAGGCAGCACCCTGGTGAATCTCCTCTGCACCCCATCCAGTGCAATCACATCTTCCAATAATGTGACCAGAACTGCACACACTACTCCAGCTGTGGCCTCACAAAAATTCTATACATCTCCAACATGACCTTCCTGTTTTTGTTATCTATGCCTTTTTCACCCCCCCACCACCATGCTCTTCTGCCTTCAGGGATCTCTGGAGAAACATGCCAAGCTCCCTTTGTTCCTCAGAACTTCCTAGTGTCAGACCATTCATTGAATACTTTCTTGTCAAATTACTCCTTCCAAAGTGTATCACCTCACACTTTTCAGGGTTAAATTCGCTCTGCCACTTATATGCCCGTGGTCATCCCATCTATATCATCTTGTAGCCCAAGGCACTCAGTCTCACTGTTAACCACCCGGCCAATCTTTGTGTCATCCGCAAACTTACTAATCCTATCCCCTACATAATCATCTATGTCATTTATATAAATGACCAATCGTCGGAGACCCAGCACAGATTCCTGTGGTACGCCACTGGACACTGGCTTCCAGTCACTAAAGCAGCCTTTTGTCATCACTCTCTGTCTCCTCCATCTACGTCAATTTTGAATCCATTTACCTTATCAAATTACTCTGAATCCCATGTGCATTTGCCTTCTTTATAAGTCTCCCATGTGGGACCTTGTCAAAGGCTTTGTTGAATTCCATATAGACAATATCAATTGCATTACCCTCATCTGCACACCTGGGGTCACCTCAAAAAATTCAATCAAATTTTGACTCTGCATCCCCCCCGCCCCCACCTCCCCAACAAAGCCATGCTGACTATCCCTGCTCAAACCTTGCCTCTCCGAGAGGAGAGAGATTCCTTCAGAATTTTCTCTAAGTTTCCCGACCGCTGATGTGAGACTCACTGGTCTGTAGTTCCCTGGCTTATTTCTACAACCCTTCTTAAATAGCAGAACCACATTAGCTGTTTTCCCATTCTCTGAGCCCCTGCAATCTCCTCCCTTGCCTCCCACAGCAGCCTGGGACACAATTCATCCAGACCTTGAGATTTGTCCACTTTTAAGCCTCCAAACCTTTTCACTCCCTATGTCAATTTGCTCAAGAACCTCACAGTCTTTCTCCCTGAATTTCATACCTTCATCCTCATTCTCTTGGCTGAAGATGGATTTGAAGTGTTTGTTCAACACTCAACCGATGTCCACTGGCTCCACCCACAGATTTCCTCCTTGCTCCCTCATAGGCCCTGCTCTTTGCCTGGTTATCCTCTTCCCATTGATATACTTATAGAATATTTTGGGATTTTCCCTACTTTTACCAGCCAGAGCCATCTCATATCCCCTCTTTGATCTCCTAATTGCTTTTTTAAACTTCACCTTGCACTTTCTGTCCTCCACTAATGCAATGCTTCTGCTGATTTTCTTCCCTTGTAGCTGCTAATAGCTTCTTTTCCTTCTCATTATGTCCTGAATATCTCTGGTCATCTGTGGTTTTTTGGGTTTGTTACCCCTTTCTATCACCCTAGAGGCTGCTTCACAGCTCCAGGGTCCCGGGTTCGATTCCTGGCTCGGGTCACTGTCTGTGTGGAGTTTGCACATTCTCCTCGTGTCTGCGTGGGTTTCCTCCGGGTGCTCCGGTTTCCTCCCACAGTCCAAAGATGTGCGGGTTAGGTTGATTGGCCAGGTTAAAAATTGCCCCTTAGAGTCCTGGGATGCGTAGGTTAGAGGGATTAGTGGGTAAATATGTGGGGGTAGGGCCTGGGTGGGATTGTGGTCGGTGCAGACTCGATGGGCCGAATGGCCTCCTTCTGCACTGTAGGGTTTCTATGATTTCTATGATTTCTATGATCCTCATTTACTTTTTGAACACTGCTCTTCTGTAGATTTCCCCACAAGCAGATGTTCCCAGTCTAACTTGGCTAGATCTTGCCTTATTTTACTAAGATCCGCCCTCTCCCAATCCAGAATTTTCATTTTGCACTTGTCTATTTCATTGTCCATAGCAAATCACTAAAATGCTCCCCAACAACCACCTCAACCACCTGTCCGACTTCACAGTGCTAATCACTGTGCCATGTGCTGCCGCTAGCTAGCAATGTGGCTGCCCCTTTTGTTTTCCTAAGATCTCCCCACAAAGCTTCATTCGATGCCCCCTTCAAGATATCATCTCTCCTTCCTGCAGTAACTGACTCATTAACTAATAATGCAATGCTTCTCTTTGATATGGATGTCTTTGTTATCAAGGCGCCTTTATTGTGTAATGTCAAGGTTCTTGTGACTTAGTATCAAATTTTGTTCAAGTTCCTTGGGAAATTTCAAGGTGTTATCTAAATTCAAATTATTATGTTGAGCTATTTCTCAATGCTTTATACTTGGTGCCAATACAAACACCTGTTTCCATTGGCAAGCAGTCACTCCCTATCAATAAACATGATCATGTCCACAATGGAAGGGTGGTGGGACTGGAAAGGAAGGGGTGGGGGTGTTGACATAAGCAGTAGAAATGACACATTCTCCTACCTCACAGTTAACCAATTGCAGCTAAGTTGTCAAGTGTACGTAGATTGATGTTGTCTCAAATAGAAAATGTGTGAAGACTGTGTTAGACTTCTGCCCCTTATCTGATTAATTACTCGATCAAACAGCCTTGTCTTTATGCTGCAGAGAACTGTTACTGACGTTATCGCTGTACAACTCCCACCATCGCCCATTCAGATATATATATGCTGCTCAGTGTAATTATAGAAGAACCATTGCTCTTTCAACAGTTGCACCATTTAAACAGCCAGAGGTCAAAGATTGCTGGATTCCTCACTGACACATAACATGTATTTCAACTATACATGAAGGTAGTCCTCTTGGTGAGCAGTCACGTAACTCATCATGTTATGAAATTGGCATAGCTGCACACCATTCTTACAATGCACTGATTCTTATGATCTAGAGTAAAGCCCTCTGGTCTGTCATTGTTTATTTCTAGTTGACAACCTTGCCTGTGTTGTGAATATCTAGTTTCATAATTCATATACTTTTAGCTAGCTGGATTTTTAAAATAAATGTACTCAACATTTGGCTGAGAAATTGGTAAACACAACTTTGATGTAAATGCAAATTGAACAAACTGAGGTTACTTAGAGGTAAATGGTAACCCATGTTCATTAAATAAGTCAAGTTGGTAATGGGAAAACACAAACAATGGGTGACCCATTTGAGGGCTTTGAGTAGAGCCATGGCATCTATAATTAGGTGGATTGGCCATGCTAGATTGCCCCTTAGTGTCCAACGATGTGTAGGTTGGGTGGATTAGCCATGGTAAATGTGCAGGGTTACAGGGATAGGACAGTGGGGTGGGCCTGGGTAAGATGTTCTTTTGGTGCAGACTCGATGGGCTGAATGGCCTCTATCTGGGAATTCTATGATTCCATTCCAGTAGGGGATTTAAATTACTCCCCCGCCCCCGCCTACACACGCACACACAGGTCAAAATAAGCTGAATACAGCTTTGTAAATGCATAGGTTTCTTGATGAACCCAGCAAGTCTGGAGAGAGTGAAATCATATCCATTAGAGATATAAAATCCCACAGTACAGAAGGAGGCCACCCGGCCCATCGAGTCTGCACCGACCACAATCCCACCCAGGCCCCGTCCCCAAATCCCCACGCATTTACCCTAGCTAGTGCCCCTGACACTAAGGGGCAATTTAGCATAGCCAATCCACCTAACCTGCACATCTTTGGACTGAGGGAGGAAACCGGAGCACCCAGAGGAAACCCACACAGACACACGGAGAATGTGCAAACTCCACACACACAGTGACCCAAGCCGGGAATCGAACCCAGGTCCCTGGCGCTGAGGGGCAGCAGTGCTAACCACTCTGCCACCGTGCCGCCCCATATAAATTAGTTATGTAGGTAACAGAATCAAAGACTTGTGTTGAAGTTAAACAAATAATTAGTTTACATACTGTTTGGCGCCTTCCAAAACATGGTGTTGTCATGTTGGATCTGGGCTGTGGAAATTAGGATGGTTCCTTTTGTTTTAAAGTTTAAAATTTATTTATTAGTCAGAAATAGGCTTACATTAACATTGCAATGAAGTTACTGTGAATGAATCTTTTTGCTTGCTCTCTGAGGCAGCTAACTGAGAAGCAGTCAGCTAGGTCAGTCGGAGCTGTGGGATCAGAAACATAAAAACGAGAAGTAGGAGATGGCCATTCGGCCCTTCAAGCCTGTTCCGCCATTCATTTTGATCATGGCTGATCATCGAATTCAATATCCTGATCCCCCCCCCTTCCTCCCATATCCCTTGACCCCCTTTGGCCGCAAGAGCTACATCCATAGAATATATAGAACTGTGAACCAGGAACTGAACTAGGAGCATAGAGGGCCATTAGGAAGCAGGGATGTTCCTGATTTTTAAATCCAGAAGAAAATAGGGAAGCCTGCGCTTGAGGTGAGGAGTCCACAGTTATAAGATCTTAAAGGAAAGTTGTTGGGCGGGGGGTAGGTCACTTCTCCCAATGCTAATGGAAGGATCCTCATGACATGTATATGTCAAGGAATATCTGCACCTCTGAGGAGAATTAAAGTGGATTCCAGAGATATAGCATAGCTTTTAAGAAGTGAATGAACTTTTAAGATATTATAAGAACAATGGAACTCTTAAGAACATAAGAACATAAGAACATAAGAAATAGGAGCAGGAGTAGGCCCTCGAGCCTGCCCCGCCATTCAATAAGATCATGGCTGATCTGAAGTGGATCAATTCCACTTACCCGCCTGATCCCTATAACCCCTAATTCCCTTACCGATCAGGAATCCATCTATCCGTGATTTAAACATATTCAACGAGGTAGCCTCCACCACTTCAGTGGACAGACAATTCCAGAGATTCACCACCCTCTGAGAGAAGAAGTTCCTCCTCAACTCTGTCCTAAACTGACCCCCCTTTATTTTGAGGCTGTGCCCTCTAGTTCTAGCTTCCTTTCTAAGTGGAAAGAATCTCTCGACCTCTACCCTATCCAGCCCCTTCATTATCTTATAGGTCTCTATAAGACTCCCCCCTCAGCCTTCTAAATTCCAACGAATACAAACCCAATCTGCTCAGTCTCTCCTCATAATCAACACCCCTCATCTCTGGTATCAACCTGGTGAACCTTCTCTGCACTCCCTCCAAGGCCAAGATATCCTTCCGCAAATAAGGGGACCAATACTGCACACAGTATTCCAGCTGCGGCCTCACCAATGCCCTGTACGGATGCAGCAAGACATCTCTGCTTTCATATTCTATCCCCCTTGCAATATAGGCCAACATCCCATTTTGCCTTCTTGATCACCTGTTGCACCTGCAGACTGGGTTTTTGCGTCTCATGCACAAGGACCCCCAGGTCCCTTTGCACAGTAGCATGTTGTAATTTTTTTCCATTTGGATAATAATCCAATTTGCTATTATTTCCTCCAAAGTGAATAACCTCGCATTTGTCAACTTTATACTCCATCTGCCAGATCCTCGCCCACTCACTCAGCCTGTCCAAATCTCTCTGCAGACCTTCTATGCCCTCCATACGATTCACTTTTCCACTTATCTTTGTGTTGTCAGCAAACTTTGTTACCCTACACTCAGTTCCCTACTCCAGATCGTCTATATAAATGGTAAATAGGTGAGGTCCCAGTACCGATCCCTGCGGCACGCCACTAGTTACCATCCGCCAACCAGAAAAGCACCCATTTATTCTGACTCTCTGCTTCCTGTCGGATAGCCAATCCCCAATCCACGCTAACACCCTACCCCCAACTCCGTGTGACCCAATCTTCTTCAGCAACCTTTTGTGAGGCACCTTATCAAACGCCTTTTGGAAATCCAAAAACACCACATCCACCGGTCCCCTCCGTCAACCGCACTAGTCACATCTTCATAAAAATCCAACAAGTTCGTCAAGCACGACTTTCCCCTCATGAATCCATGCTGCGTCTGCTTAATCGAACCATTCTTATCCAGATGGCCTGCTATTTCTTCTTTAATGATGGATTCCAGCATTTTTCCAACTACAGACGTTAAGCTAACTGGCCTGTAGTTACCCGCCTTTTGTCTATTTCCTTTTTTAAACAGCAGTGTAACATTAGCCGTTTTCCAATCCGCCGGCACTACCCCAGAATCCAACGAATTTTGATAAATAACCATTAACGCATCCGCTATTACCTCTGACATTTCTTTCAGTATCCTGGGATGCATTCCATCTGGGCCCGGGGACTTGTCCACCTTCAGTCCCGTTAGTCTACCAAGCACTGCCTCCCTGGTAACATTAATTGTATTGAGTACCTCTCCTCCCACCAACCCTCTATCGTTAATATTCTTGAGAAGTGGGGGGAGCAAAAGAGGAACTAGATTTTATACTATCAGTAGTTACAAGCCACAGAGTTAGCTTAGTGATGTTTACCTTTTTTAAAAAATATATACTGTAACATTTTCTTTGTTTAAGAACATGAAATATTGTGGCGTAGTTCTGTCAGTTTAAATACTGTGTTCAAATTTCTCTTTTAAACATTAATGGTCCCTATCAGAATTGTAGCAGTGTCTACAATTGAACAAGTGAAACAGATGGCTCACAGTTTTTCTACAAGAATGGTTGACGCTGAATGTAACATAAGGCACTCATCGATTTAGAGAGTCTGCAAGGACATCCTAATCATGCTAGGTGATGTCATTCGAAATGTGGAATTTTTAAAAAAGCAAATCACACTTTTGCATATATTGGATCATCATTTCTGAGCTCCAGTGTGTCACATTTGGGAATTCTCCCAAAAATTAGCTGGGGATTCCTCTGCCTCATGTTCCCAAGTAAGGTTTGCACAGTAATTTCCTGGGAACTGCAAACTTCCCCTGAGCAATTATCTTTCACTGGGGACTGTTCAAAAATGTGATGTAAATCATAAGCTTCGGATAGTTCCAGCGATCCAGGATATAGGGTGAGGTATCTAAATGGACACAAAATTGGCTTCTTGACAGAAGCCAGAGGGTGGTTGTAGAGAGTTGTTTTTCAAACTGGAGGCCTGTGACCAGCGGTGTGCCTCGGGGATCAGTGCTGGGCCCACTGTTATTTGTCATTTATATTAATGATTTGGATGAGAATATAGGGGGCATGGTTAGTAAGTTTGCAGATGACACCAAGATTGGTGGCATAGTGGACAGTGAAGAAAGTTATCTCCAATTGCAATGAGATCTTGATCAATTGGGCCAGTGGGCTGACGAATGGCAGATGGAGTTTAATTTAGACAAATGCGAGGTGATGCATTTTGGTAGATTGAACCAGGGCAGGACTTACTCAGTTAATGGTAGGATGTTGGGGAGAGCTACAGAACAAAGAGATCTAGGGGTACATGTTCATAGCTCCTTGAAAATGGAGTCACAGGTGGACAGAGTGATGAAGAAGGCATTCGGCATGCTTGGTTTCATCGGTCAGAGCATTGAATACGGGAGTTGGGACGTCTTGTTGAAGTTGTACAAGACATTGGTAAGGCCAAACTTGGAACACTTTGTGCAATTCTGGTCACCCTATTATAGAAAGGATATTATTAAACTAGAAAGAGTGCAGAAAAGATTTACAAGGATGCTACCGGGACTTGATGGATTGAGTTATAAGGAGAGGCTGAATAGACTGGGACTTTTTTCTCTGGAGCGTAGGAGGTTGAGGGGTGACCTTATAGAGGTTTATAAAATAATGAGGGGCATAGACAAGGTAGATCGTCAATATCTTTTCCCAAAGGTAGGGGAGTCTAAAACTAGAGGGCATAGGTTTAAGGTGAGAGGGGAGTGATACAAAAGTGTCCAGAGGGGCAATTTTTTCACACAGAGGGTGGTGAGTGTCTGGAACAAGTTGTCAGAGGTAGTAGTAGAGGCAGGTACAATTTTATCTTTTAAAAAGCATTTAGATAGTTACATGGGTGCGATGGGTATAGAGGGATATGGGCCAAATGCGGGCAATTGGGATTAGCTTAGGGGTTTTAAAAAAAAAGGGTGGCATGGACAAGTTGGGCCGAAGGGCCTGTTTCCATGCTGTAAACCTCTATGACTATGTTATATCAATATTTACCCAGAAACAGTTGTAGCATCTGGGTAACTATTTACAGACCCCTTGGGAGATCCCACACCCCCCCAAACACCCATGGGACTCTGGACTCCCTCAACCACTGCTTACCCCCTTCCCCACACCGGACATGCAAACCAAGGGGCAATGGCAACCCCCCCCCCACCCCGCCCGCTCCCAGAACTTCAGGACAACACAACACTACTCCCCCCCCACCCCCCCCCCACCCCCCCGGCCCAGATCGGAACTCCCTATCCCACTGGGTACCCCTCACTGCTACAGAACTGCCCTGCCAGGCCTAATGCCCAATTCCCCCTGACCCCTTGCTGCATCCACAGCAACCCCTGCCCCACCAGTCAGCTCCTCCTGGACATTGTTGCTCTGCCCAGGTCTTGCTCGGCCTGAGTCAGAAGGTCAGGCCAAATTGGATCACTTGGATTTCAAGGTAAGCACTTTCAAGCAGAGTGGCCAATCAGCCTCAATTGCCAGTCCATTGACAATTAAGGTCATACATCTAAATGATTTATGTTAATAGGGAAACCGCATTGTGAAGAATATGATTTGATTTGATTTATTATTGTCACATATATTAGTATACAGTGAAAAGTACTGTTTTTTGTGCACTATACAGACAAAGCATACCGTTCATAGAGAAAGAAAGGAGAGAGTGCAGAATGTAGTGTTACAGTCATAGCTAGGGTGTAGAGAAAGATCAACTTAATGCGAGGTAGGTCCATTCCAGACAAACTTAATTCATTTCCACATCTTTTCTAAAATTTATTCTCAGGCTGGCAAGGGCAGCATTTGTTGATCTTATATCCTGTTGCTACAACTGAATGACTTGCTAGACCATTTCAGACAGTTTTAAACACTTTGATGTGAGGGTGGAGTCCCGTATAACCCAGACCTGGTGAGTGAGGACAACAGGTTTCCCTGATGATAGGACACAAATGAAACAACTTGAGACTTTAATAATGATCCAGTAGCTGCATGGGTACTTTAAATGGTCCCATCTTTTTACTTCTAGATTTGTTTTTAATTGAATTCAAATGTATAGACCACCAGGGTGGTTTCCAGGATGACTAGTTCATGTCTCTGGATTGTTTGGTCCAATAACATTAATGTAATGTTAACTTTCCTGACAAACCTTTCATAGCCTTGCCACACACCAAAGCTCATCATAGCCAGTGAAGAATTTTTGAAGGATAGTTAATGTTGTGAGGTAGAAAAATGCTGCAGTTAGTTTGCAAACAACAAGACCCCACAAGCAACGAAAGGATAAATAATTTGTTCACTGTTGTTGGCTGAGGGATAAACATTGGATAGAATGCCAAGCCTCAAGTTAACATTTCATATGAAAGATAGCACCTCCAATTGTGCCGTGCTCCCCCAGTACCCCACTGTGCTCAAGTCTCTGGAGTGGGGTTTGAACCCATAATGTTCTGACTCATTGGGAGGGTTACCAAACCATCGGCAGAAACCACAATGTATATTATATTAATAGTTTTTACACCAACCTATTTTGTTCTATCCTTATGCGAGCAAATAACCAGCCAGAAATGATGGGGTGAATAGAAGTGGCTACCCTGCCCCTTCAGCAGCTTAATAACTCACCTTCATACAACAGAGTGAGCAGATAGGTTCACTTTTAAGAACATAACAAATGGGAACAGACCATAAAACCTCTTAATCTAATTTATCAGGTATAAATTGGAGGTTTCAAGTTAGCCTTTAACCACAGCAAAAGGTGTAAGAGCTGAACATGACTGGGAAATATGGGCCAAGTTATTCCTGAAAGTATTACAAATACTTCCCATACCAAGCAAAACTGTTGCTGGCAAACTTCACATTTTTTCTTTCTTAATATTATGTTATTGCTTACAGGGTCTAAGTAGATGTATAAGGGAGTTGGGTGGCACGTTGGCACAGTGGTTAGCATTGCTGCCTCTCAATGCCAGGGACCGGGGTTCAATTCCGGCCTTGGGTCACTGTCTGTATGGAATTTGCACATTCTCTACATGCCTGTGTGGGTTTCCTCCGGGTGCCCTGGTTTCCTCCCACAGTCCAAAAGACGTGCTGGTTCGGTGCATTGGCCGTGCTAAATTCTCCCTCCGTGTACCCAAAGAGGCACCGGAGTGTGGCGACTAGGGGATTTTCACAGTAACTTCATTGCAGTGTTAATGTAATCCTACTTGTGACACTAATAAATAAACTTTAAACTTTTAGAAATTATGCTAAACTTTTATAAATCAGTAATTAGGCCCCTGCTGAATTATTGTGTTGAAAGCAAATTGCTGCGGATGCTAGAATCTGAAACAAAAACAGAAAATGCTGGAAAATCTCAGCAAGTCTGACAGCATCTGTGGAGAGAGAATAGAACTAACATTTTGAATCTGGATGACCCTTCATCAGAGCTGAAGACAAAGAAATTGATACTGTAAGGGTGAGGAGGGCATGGAGGGGTTTGTGTAAATGACCAAGATGTCACAGAGAAAAAGACAAAGGGAATGTAAATGGTGGTGATAAAGACTGAGAATGGTGCTAGCATCCGTTCAGAGATCAGAATGTGTAAAGGGCAGAACAAAGATGCAGAGTGCAGTGTGAGAGTATTGTGTTCAATTCCAGGCATCACGTTTTAAAAGGAAGTCAGAACATTGGAGACTTGTTCGGATAGGGACTTCATTTAAAGTCAGAGGTTTACAGCAGGGTAACGGGCCCTTTGGCCCAACTGGTCCATGTCGCCCTTTTTTTTAACCACTAAGCTAGTCCTAATTGCCCGCGTTTGGCCCACATCCCTCTATAGCCATCTTACCCATGTAACTGTCTAATCGCTTTTTAAAAGACAAAATTGTACCCGCCTCTACTACTACCTCTGGCAGCTCGTTCCAAACACTCACCACCCTCTGTGTGAAAAAATTGCCCCTCTGGACCCTTTTGTATTTCTCACCTCTCACCCTAAACCTATGCCCCCTAGTTTTAGACTCCCCTACCTTTGGGAAAAAAGATTGACTATCTAGCAGATCTATGCCTCTCATTGTTTTATAGACCTCTATATGATCACCCCTAAGCCTCCTACGCTCCAGGGAAAAAAGTCCCAGTCCAATTTACATGGAGTGACCAGAGAAACTGGGTTTGTTGTAAGATCAGAAAAAATTAAGGGCAAGTTTGATATAGATGTTCAGCATTATTCAGTGATTTTATGGAATAATTAAGGAGAAATTGTCTCCACTGGCAGGAGAGTTTATCACAACAGGACACAGACTTAAGGTAATTGGCAAAGGAACCACAGGGGGATGAGGGAAATGTAATGCATTGCCTGAAAGGATGGTGGAAGCTGGTTCAGTAGTAACTTTTAGAAATGGAAAAATAGCTGAAGGGGAAAGATTTTGCAGGGAAATGAGAAAAGAGTGTGGGAAGCCTTATGTCGGTTAGAATATTAATGTAACAAATTTTCTTCTTGGAAGTATTCACTTTGGAGGAAATAATAGCAAATTGAATTATTATCTAAATGGAAAAAAATTACAACTTGCTACTGTGCAAAGGGACCTGGGGGTCCTTGTGCATGAGACGCAAAAACCCAGTCTGCAGGTGCAACAGGTGATCAAGAAGGCAAATGGGATGTTGGCCTATATCGCAAGGGGGATAGAATATAAAAGCAGAGATGCCTTGCTGCATCTGTACAGGGCATTGGTGAGGCCGCAGCTGGAATACTGTGTGCAGTATTGGTCCCCTTATTTGCGGAAGGATATCTTGGCCTTGGAGGGAGTGCAGAGAAGGTTCACCAGGTTGATACCAGAGATGAGGGGTGTTGATTATGAGGAGAAACTGAGCAGATTGGGTTTGTACTCGTTGGAATTTAGAAGGCTGAAGGGGGAGTCTTATAGAGACCTGTAAGATAATGAAGGGGCTGGATAGGGTAGAGGTGGAGAGAATCTTTCCACTTAGAAAGGAAGCTAGAACTAGAGGGCACAGCCTCAAAATAAAGGGGGGTCAGTTTAGGACAGAGTTGAGGAGGAACTTCTTCTCTCAGAGGGTGGTGAATCTCTGGAATTGTCTGCCCACTGAAGTGGTGGAGACTACCTCGTTGAATATGTTTAAATCACGGATAGATGGATTCCTGATCGGTAAGGGAATTAGGGGTTATAGGGATCAGGCGGGTAAGTGGAACTGATGCACTTCAGATCAGCCATGATCTTATTGAATGGCAGGGCAGGCTCGAGGGGCTAGATGGCCTACTCCTGCTCCTATTTCTTATGTTCTTATGTTCTTATGTTCTAAAGGTATTTTGCACTTTCACTTGAAGACATTCCTGTCTGAGAATAGCAGCTAAAGAACAGCTGAGATCAGAGACAGGATGAGCTGACAGAGAACAGCCGAGAACCAAATCAAGGGGGAGAATTAAAATTTGAGTGCATTTCCTTCATATTTCTTTGTAATCATGTAGAAGCTGTTAATACATGTTTGTCCTTATGATGCTGCTGTTTTTAAAGAATTTAACATGATGCCAAACATTAACGGACTGTGAAGGAGATTTTATCGAAGGCGGCTGAGGGAAGGGTGGAACACATCCTGTCTGCACCACATCCTGTTACCCAGAAATAGTGGTGCTTTGTAAGAAGCGGCATTCACTCCATCTGTACTTGTGTACCTTTGACCCAGCTCTTACAGTTCACCACAAACCATACTTGTGCAAAGAGCCTTATTATTTGTTCTACTCTACAGAGAGGAGATGGTTCTCACGAGATGAAAGCAATGACAAAGATGAGGGTCTACTCTGTGTTATTGAGAGCTGAACCAGCATCATATCACATTAAAGTTAGTCTTTCTCTGTCCATAATAATTGACTCAACAACTTTGAACCATTACGGACCAAGTGGATAGTCAGATGTTCTTTCCTAGGGTAGAAAAGTCAAGTACTAGGGGACATGGGTTCAAGGTGCATGGGGAAAAGTTTAGAGGAGATGTGTGAGGCAAGCTTTTTACACAGAGGGTGGTGAATGTCTGGAACGTGCTGCCCGGGGAGGTGGTGGGAGCGGGTACGATAGCGGCATTTAAGGGGCATCAACACAAATACATGAACAGGATGGAAATGGAAGGATACGGACTCCGTAAGTGTGTATGGTTTTAGTTTAGGCAGGCATCATGATCGGCGCAGTCTTGGAGGACCAAAGGGCCTGTTCCTGTGCTGTACTGTTCTTTGTTCTTTGTATTTTCATCCAATCTTTATGATTTTATAAGAAATTGGTGGTAGTCATGCAATAAAAAGGTAGGACTCTAAATGGGGTCTAACCACAACATTAAATAACTGTTACGGGATCAATGTTGTACTTTGAGGAATATATTGGCCTTGGAGTCAATGCAACATCTGTTCACTGGAATGATAATGGGGCTAAAACAGTTTTAAGTTTATTAGTGTCGCAAATAGACTTGCATTAACACCACAATGAAGTTACTGTGAAAATCCCTGGGGCAATCTTGTGGATGCACTGTCTAGGCTTGCATTTCCTTTATTTTAGAAGATGTAGGGGTGATAACTGAGGTGTTCAAGATGGTTAAATGGGTTCCTCTGTATCTTACCCTATTAACTTTTTCCTCGGGTGGGGGATTCAAGGACAAAGAGGCATAAATTGGATGATATAGGAAGCGCTTCACACAAAGGTTAGTGGATTTTCTGGATCACTCCCCCTCAAAAAGATGTTGAGACTGGAGGCTCATTGAAATTGTAGAAACGGAGATTGTTGGATTTGGTTAGGCAAGGTTTTTTTTAATGGGCTACAGAACCAATGTGGGTAGATGGTGTTTAAGATACAAATCCACTGAAATCTAATTGAATGTTTGCAGTCTACCAAGGGTGCAACGTGTACCAATGGTGGGCATCACCTCAAATACCATTATTCCTATGAAACACATCTCCAAACTCTGTAGCCTGGACCTCAGCTCTTCCCTCTGCGACTGCATCCTGAACTTCCGAACTCACAGGCCGCAATCAGTAAGGACAACATCTTCTCCATGATCATCCTCAACACTGGTACCCCACAAAGCTGTGTTCTCAGCCCCCTACTATACTTCTTATACAACTATAACTGTGCGGCCAAATTCCCCTCCAACCTGCTTTTCAAATTTACTGATAACACCACCGTAATGGGTCGGATCTCAAACAATGATGAGACAGAGTACAGGAATGAGATAGAGAATTTGGTGAACTGGTGCGGCAATAATAATCTCTCCCTCAATGTCAACAAAACGAAGAAGATAGTCATCAACTTCAGGAAGCGTAAAGGAGAACATGCCCCTGTCTATATCAACGGGGATGAAGTGGAAAGGGTCGAGAGCTTCAGGTTTTTAGGTGTCCAGATCACCAACAACCTGTCCTGATCCTCCCATGCCGGCACTGTAGTTAAGAAAACCCACCAATGCCTCTACTTTTTCAGAAGACTAAGGAAATTTGGCATGTCAGCTATGACTCTCTCCAACTTTTATAGATGCACCATAGAAAGCATTATTTCTAGTTGCATCACAGCTTGGTATGGCTCCTGCTCTGCCCAAGACCGCAAGAAACTGCAAAAGGTTGTGCATGTAGCCCAGTCCATCACACAAACCAGCCACCCATCCATTGACTCTGTCTACACTTCCCGCTGCCTCAGCAAAGCAGCCAGCATGATTAAAGACCCCACGCACCCCGGACATTCTCTCTTCCACCTCCTTTGGGAAAAAGATACAAAAGTCTGAGGTGACATACCAACCGACTCAAAGAACAGCTTCTTCCCTCCTGCTGTCAGACTTATGAGTGGACCTATCTTGCACTAACTTGATCTTTCCTACACCCTAGCCGTGATTGTAACACTACATTCTGCACCATCTCGTTTCCTTCTCTATGAACGGTATGCTTTGTCTATAGCATGCAAGAAACAATGCTTTTCACTGTATGTTAATACATGTGACAATAAAGCAAATCAAAATAAAAAATTTGTTACAAATCTGGTAATCACAGGGAGGTCATGAAAATGATTGGGGCAGTTTACTATGCTCTCGTGAAGTGGAAGCAAGGGGAACGATTCTTTTTTGTTCACTTGAGTTGGTTAGAGTCAATAAGTTGGTTCTTGAGTCAGTAGGCTGTGGATTCAGGTTTCACTCGAGATGTGAGCACAACATCCAGGCCTACACTCCTAGTGCAATACTGAGGGAGTGCGGATGTCATAGTCATAGGGCCCGATTTTACCAACGGGTGCGAAATCGCGGTGAATTCGGGCGTCGGGCCTTTAACGTGATCTGCACCCGAATCTGAGCAGATCGCGGCTTTAGCATCACCCGATTCGGGCGTGGATCCGGTCCGCGTTTAATGAACTGCCCGCCCAACTCTACCGCCAAATCCCACTTTACCACCGCACGGCCCAATCCGGATCCGCGCTTTTAGCGACCTGCTGAATAAAAGTCGGAAGCAAGCGCTTCCTCAGTGAGGGTTGGCGAGGAGGTAGGTGCATGGTGTCCGAAAGCTTTCCGGTACTTACGGGTGTCTTGAAGTCGCAGCCATTCCGCTGTCCCAGGTCGGTGGCGGCTCTGTGAGTGTGTGGGGGGGAGGATGGATCTCTGGTTGGGAGGGCGTGGAGGATGGATCTCTGGTTGGGGGGGTTGGAGGGGTGGAGGATGGATCTCTGGTTAGGAGGGGGGGAGGATGGATCTCTGGTTGGGGGGGGCAAAGGAGGGGGGAGGATGGATCTCTGGTTGGGGGGGGAGGATGGATCTCTGGTTGGCGGGGGGGGAGGATGTAAACCATTCCAGGCACGTAAACCATTCATTATCTTTACTGTTAAAGGATAGGAATTGAAACATTTGAATGTTTTAATTCCAATCCTTTAACAGTAGAAAGCATCTCTTTTCAAAATATTGTTACACTTTAGAAAGTTAATAAACTAATTTTAGCATAAACTACCATTACATTCATTTGATCTAAAATATTAAACTTCTGACATTGTTTAAGTATATCCTAGATGTTCCTGGGACTAGAAATTTCTTCTAAAGAACTGTTGCTTCAGGATATATGCTACAAGTACTGGGTTTGTTATATATTTATTTTACAATATGTTGATGGGGAGACGTCTCTGTGACAACAGGAATGAACAGACACTCAAAATGCTATGGATGTACTTTGTTCTGTGTGGTCGAAGATTCTCAGAAATGCAAATGTTATTTTTCACTTGAGCCCTGCAAGTAGACACAATCAGCCCAAAATAACCCAAGCAGCTCACATTCATTACTGAGACAAAAGTAGACAGTTGAAATAGATGCAAGTGTAATCTTTCAACAAAAGCTTTGAGTTTAATAGCGTTATCAGATAGTTAGAACAATATTTTCTCTAACAAGAGCAGGTATAATTATTGCCAACTCTTCCATGTGTCAGAGAGCTGCGCTCTCTGCTTTTTTTTCTTTCCCGCCCGGGCGCGCTGCTTCAGATTTGTTTTCGAACTGTGCATGCGCAGTTCAGAGCTCCGATCGTTCCGGCAGTGCTAAGCCCCGCCCACAGCACGGATCGGACCGGAGCCGGCAAAAAGCGTATGGGCGCGCTGCAAAGAGGATTCTGGGCTCGGATCTGTATTATGCCCAGATCCGAGCCCTTAGACTCCAAATGGTAAAATCGGGCCCATAGAGTCAGAGATTTACAGCATGGAAACAGGCCCTTCTGCCTAACCTGTCCATGCCGCCCTTTTTTTAAACCCCTAAGCTCGTCCCAATTGACCACATTTGGCCCATATCCCTGTATACCCATCTTACTCATGTAACTGTCTAAATGCTTTTTAAAAGACAAAATTATACCCCAGATGTCCTGTCTTTTGGAAGAGAAGTTAAATAAAGATGGACGCACAGAGTCTCGGGCAGATGTATAGAGTCCCATGGCAGTATTGTGAAGAAGAGCAGGGGTATTCCTTGGTGTACTGGATAAAATTTATCGTTAAATCAATATCACTAAAACAAACTATGTGTCATTATCTTATTGCTGTGTGTGGAATTTTGCTCTGGGCAAATTAGCTGCCAAGATTCCCAATTTACAACGGTGTCTACACTTCAACAAAGTAGTACTTTATTGCTGTAAAGTGCTTTGAGATTTCCTGAGGCCATGAAAAGCACCATAGAAATGCAAGTTATTTCCCTCTGTCCTTTACTCGTCCCTAGAAATACTTGATTACTTAAAAAATATTGCAGGATGATCGTTGAAAGAGTTGCAGGAAATATGAAGGCCCAGACAGTCACTGGTCCCCTGTCTGTGGCTTGGCTGAATGGACACCTTCTGTGTTGCTATCATTCTATGACTGAGCCTATGGATGAGGCATGGGGAAAACCTTTGCTAATTTCTTTCAAATTCACTTTTAAAGGAAAATCACAAATATTCCTCCTCTGCATTGGGCTTGAAGAGATAGAATTTGCTCCAATAGTGGTTTCAATATAAGATCAATATTTACATAACTTAGAACAGTACAGCATCAGGATCAGGCCCTTTGGCCCACGATGTTGTGCCAAATACAACGTCAAATTAAACTAACCCCTTCTGCCTGCCCTTGGTCCATATCGCTTGATTCCTTGCATATTCATGTACTTATCTAAAAGCCCCTTAAATGCCCCTATTGTATCTACCTCCACCACCACCCTTGGCAGCGCATTCCAGACATCTACCACTTTGTGTAAAAACTTGCCCCTCACATCTCCTTTGAAAAGCACAGCAATTCACCAATAACCACTTTTATTTATAGAGCATAGTAATATATCTCACGACCCTCCACAGAAAGGTAATTAGAAGAGGGAAAGCAGCAAAGAGATAACATTTTTATCTCTGCTATCCTTGTTATTAGATGTCTTTGATGTTGACAGTGGGAGCCTGCAGGAGTCCACCAGCACTGATACCCTTTAGCTTGGTAATGTCAAAAGTTTATCAACAATATTTTAAAATTGATATATCACGATGCAGCTCAGCAAAACCAAAGCAAGGATCTTTCCTTCCCCGAAGTTCTTTCGCATTGCCCTTTTAAGTGAGCTGATGAGGAGGTTGCAAGAATTCCAATTAGATCTGGAATGAGTGGGTGGACTTCGAATGTTTTTAGATGCAATATCTGATTTCCAAATCACAGCTGCTCCTGTATCTGCTTCTACTCAACATCATAGTGACTCACATGAGTTGCTTCCATTTGGGAATTCTGAAGAGCCCGCGGATTGAGAAGAGGACATATGATGATTTTACACAGTGGGTTACTCCTAAGTTTTGCGCCTGCATTTAATGTGGCACACACGATCCCTCAGAAGCCATGCAAAGAATTGGAACATGTCAAAAATCCTTTGAGTGGCTGATAAAGCTGACAGGTCTCTCAGGGTCTGTGCTGCATTACCTGACTGGGATGCTTCAATTGTTCAACAGGCTGGGTGGGAGGGAGGGAGGAAGGGGAATATCAGCCCAAGGGGTCTATTCCTAGCAGCAATCCAGTGACCTATACTGTCACATGGGACATTGAAGTCATTGAATGGGAAAATTATCAGGTTAAAATGTAATATTCCCATGTAGACACACATTCAGCTGAGACCCATGACTCAGGGCTGAAAGTACATGGACTTTGTGATGCATTAGATTTTTTTCAAAATTCATTCATACAATGAGAGCATCACTGGTAAGGCTAGAATTTATCACCAAAATCTAATTGCCCTTGAGAAGATGATGTTAACCACTTTCCTGAATACAACTGAGTGGCTTGCTAGGGTTACTTCACAGGGCAGTTAAGAGTCAACCACATTGCTATGGATCCCATGCCCCTCATCGGTCATTGTCCCAGGTTGAACCAGACTGATTGCAACATCACCATCCTACTTGCCCAAGCAGAGCCCCGAGCCCCATTTCCTAGAGGTTATACGTTGCTGGATGAATGATCCATGAGTCCAAAATCCTACCACAGGAATGGGGAATTTAAATTCCATCAATAAATGGGGGCCTGGAATGTGCTGCCGGGCAAAGTGGTGGAGGCGGACACACTGGGAACGTTTAAGACTTATCTAGATAGCCACATGAACGGAGTGGGAATGGAGGGATACAAAAGAATGGTCTAGTTTGGACCAGGGAGCGGCGCGGGCTTGGAGGGCTGAAGGGCCTGTTCCTGTGCTGTATTGTTCTTTGTTAAAACAAATCTAGAATGAAAAACTAGTAGTAGTAGTGGTAAATATAAAACTGCCAGTTTGTCATAAAATCCCTTCTGGTTCACAACTATCCTTTAGGGAAGGAAATCTGCCATCCTTATCTAGTCTGGCCTTCATGTGACTATTACAGCATCACCCTGGAACACCGATATCAAATGCAGATACACTCAGCAGGTTACTCCAGCCACAGACAGTAGCACCGGTTCCTCAAGAGATTGGACTGGCGCTGCATCTGGGAGAGACTTTGCCAGTCTCTGCTGAACACATAAAGATGTGGATAGAGAGAGAGAGAGACCCTGTAGTATCGAAAGTTTAAAAGATGATCATGCAAGGGTGGTGATATGGGGTGGTCAGAGTTGCAGAAACTTCACCAAAACAGAAGGATGGAAATAACCTGTGAAGATGAGAGTGTTGCTATGGGGGGCTAGAGTTATAGTCCCACCCCAGGGGAGCCTACTCCTGGTACAGGAACTGCACGACTCCCATCCAGGACAAAGCAGAATGAAAACCTGAGCCTGGAGGTGGCTGGGTATTGATAAGGAAATAGAAAAGATGGTAAGTCAATGCCGTAGTTGCGCAGCTCAACAGGCTTTACTGCTGCAGGGCCAATTTAGATCCATGGCAGTGGCCTGGTGGATCATGGGCAAGACTACATATTGATTTTGGTGAACCATTTATGGGTCATATATTTTTTATATTAGTACATGCACAGTCTAAGTAGTTAGATGTACAAGTGATGAAGTCTACAACAGCCACTATTGACAAGTTAAGAAAAATCTTTGCTATTTATGGCATTTCATAAGTGGTTGTGTGGGACATTGGCACATCATTCACAGCAGAAGGATTCCAAAAGTTGGGAAAGTCAAATGGCATTCACCTTGTAAGGTCAGCACTTTAGCACCCAGCCTCAAATGGACTAGCGGAGGATGCAGTACAAACATTCAAGTCATCAATGAAGAGACAAGCAAATAGACTATTAATTAAATTAAGTTAACTATAGTTAAGAAAGTCCACCAACTACTTTCTTAGGAGGCTAAGGAAATTTGGCATGTCCGCTACGACTCTCACCAACTTTTACAGATGCACCATAGAAAGCATTCTTTCTTTGTATCACAGCTTGGTATGGCTCCTGCTCTGCTCAAGACCACAAGAAGCTACAAAAGGTCATGAATGTAGCCCAATCCATCACGCAAACCAGCCTCCCATCAATTGACTCTGTCTACACTTCCCGCTACCTCAGCAAAGCAGCCAGCATAATTAAGGACCCCACACACCCTGGACATTCTCTCTTCCACTTTCTTCCATCAGGAAAAAGGTACAAAAATCTGAGGTCACGTACCAACCGACTCAAGAACAGTTTCTTCCCTGCTGCCATCAGACTTTTGAATGGACCTACCTTGCATTAAGTTGATCTTTCTCTAACCCGAGCTATGACTATAACACCATATTCTGCACTCTCTCCTTTCCTTCTCTATGAACGGTATGCTTTGTCTGTATAGCACGCAAGAAACAATACTTTTCACTGTATGCTAATACATGTGACAATAATAAATCAAATCAAATCAAGACCTCTTCCTCTACGTACAGCCAGCTTTTTGTTGTCTTATAACATCACGCCAAATACGACCACAAGGGTCACGGCAGCTGAGTTACTGATGGGGCACCGTTTAAGTACATGATTGGACATGATATGTCCAGACTTGGTGAGGAGGTTGGAGGCTAGGCAAGGCAAGCCTCAGAAGGAAAATCATGATTCAAGGAAAAAAGACAGTGTGTTCCAAATTGAGCATTTAGTCACGGTCAGACATTTTGCAGCAGGATGGCATGGGCGGCTGGTAAGATTGTGGAGAGAACAGGACCAGCCTCCTACGTTGTGGAGGTACAAGACTGTTGTCTCAAGAATCATGTAGACCACCTGAGGAGGAGAGCAGTGACAGACGTGGGATCAACAGGTGACCCCTGCCGTAATTTCGAAGATGCCAGGCTTGGTTACTGGGATTTCGGTTGAGAATGTGGGACCAGAGCAAGCGGTGGTGATGGGAAGTGAAGAGCCAGCAGCTAACAACAAGCAGCAAGAGCCTGGATTGATGAGTCTGCCATTTGCCTCTGTCCGGTCTATTCCTTTAGAATTCGAAGAGTCTACCACAGAACTGAAGTGCTCTACCAGAACCCGGAAGTCTCTGGACCGACTAAATTTATGATGTATTTTTCCATGGAACATTCCTGTTGCATTTTAATTAAAACAATTGTTTGCCTGACTAACCCTGTTCTTTGTTCCTCTGTAGATGAATTCTGGAGTTAAGGGGGAGGGGGCGTGGTGGGGTGGCCCTTTAAGGGGCATTACCTGAGGGTGACATGATCAGGCTGGAGTCTATGGATTGTCAAGGTGGGAAGCTGAGCTAATCAGGAACAAGGGCACGTACCCCGGGTCAAGGAGGTTTTGCTGCTGGAGCCATGGTGAAGAGCTGTCCAGTCAGGTTGTTGCTTCAGGCTTACCTTATGTATATATATTATGGTTGGTAATATAGCCTTTGTTAATTCAAGCCACATTGAGTCACCCTCGATCTATTACAATTACTGACATGCCTGACAGTGGAAGTAATATAATCTTAGCTACTGTTCCAAAACACAATGCTTTATAGAATCCCGACAGTGCTGAAGGAGGCCATTTGGCCCATCAAATCTGCATCAACTCTCTGACAGAGCATCTTACCCAGGCCCACCACCCCACCCTATTCCCGTAACCCCACACACTTACTGTAGCTAATCCATCTAACCTACACATCCTGGGACACTAAGGGGCAATTTACCATGGCTCATCCACCTAACCTGCACATCTTTGGATTGTGAGAGGAAACCCATGCAGACACAGGGAGAACGTGCAAAGTCCACACGGACAAGAACCCCAGGCTAGATTTGAACCTGTGAGGCAGCAGTGCTAACCACTGTGCCACTTATATTACATTTCCCTTTAACATTCTCTGTTCTTAGGAGACTAAGCCCAGTTTCTCTATCTTTCCACAAAATTGAAATCCCTCATCACTGGGCAGCTTTTTAGTGTGAATGGAACAATCCATTGGGTTGAAAAGTCTGGAACACTGATTAATGCCAATGATCTCTCCGAAGGCGGAGTTTCTCATCTCAGCCACGCCACTTGGGGAAATGTTCAGTGGAATGAAATGCTGCCACGTGCAGAGCAGAGGGAAAGCTATCTGTCGACTGTACATTGAATCAACCAGTTCCAGCATCTGAAGGAAAAATGGATAGAAAGATGGGCTAATCAGCTTAGCTGAAGAGGGTGGAAGGAGATTTGTGTGGAGAATAATAAATTCTAGCATTGACCAGTTTTGCCAGATGGCTTTTTTGTTTGCTGTGGAATTCGATGTTTTCATTTTCTAGTGACACATGCACTTGGTTTTATCAGCACAAGCAGACCTCTGATTCTACATGCGCATATTTCCTTGGGGGATTTCTCCAAACAGGTCATTTCATTTGAGGCATATTAACTTTAAATCTATTCCCAGCAGTCCTGTGGTGACAGCCTCACCAACACAATTGTACCTACAGTCATTTTTATAGTGGCACAGTTTCAATTCGGATTCCGATGGAGCAGCACCTTGTGAGTCATCTCTGAGCATTTGTGCTACCAGATTCAGTTTACTTTTCCCACGAACAAACCCCTAGTCACGATGCCCTCGTTACGTGCCTACCGTTGCGTAGTGGATGGTGCGCTCACTACTGCGGATCAAAAGATTGTGGGTTCAAGTCTCACTCCAGCATTGGGCACGTGTTCCAGGTTGGTATTTCCAGATGTTTTGGGGGTGACATCTTTTGGAGAAGGATTTAAATTGTTGCCTTGTCTGCCTGCTCACATCGGTGTAAAGAATCCCACGGCAATAGTTTGAAGAAAAGCAGGGAAGTTGTCTTTGGTATCCTGTGAATATGTGCCCATCCACTAACCACTAACACAGATGATCCAAAACACTCAGTTCTCTGCTGTTTATGGGAACTTGCTAGGCACAAATTGGCTGCTGCATTTCCCACATTACCACAGTGATTGCACTTCAAAAGCACTTTAATTAACTGACACAGTTTGGGTGCCCTGAGGTCATGAGAGATGCTGCACAAATGTAAATCTTTCATTCTTTATCTTCATAAAAAGCTGCATTTCTGATTTTGTGGCTTTAAAACAAATTTGGATCCAGTGGTGCAAACAAAAGGTGGGATCTTATGGGAATTTGGCCGAGTCTCAGTTCTGGTGAGAAAACTGGTGTGGAACTCTCCAGCTCTACTGGCCAGTTTTCTCTCCACTTCTTGTCACTGTAACTGCCAAAAAAAAAGAGTGGGCGTTGTTTGCGCTGTCACTCTGGCATGGCGAGGGGCTGGGAACCAGCTCTAATGAGATCGGGGCGCTGTTCTTAAAGGATGCCCTGATCGCTGAAACAAGAATTAATCTCTTACCACCCCCACCCCAACATGGAAGTATCTAAGGCCTTTCCCCCACCTCCCCGATGATCGCCGGCATCCCCATGCCCGCTCACCCCACCCCTCCCCCGATCATCGCCATCATCCCCCCACACCCCCCTCACCGATCATCACTGGCATCCTCAGCACTCTCTCTGTCTGCTCCCCATCCCACCACAAATAGATGAAACAGGGGAAGGCAATGGCCTAGTGGTATTATCGCTAGACTATTAATCCAGAAACTCAGCTAATGTTCTGGTGAACCGGGTTCGAATCCCACCATGGCAGATGGTGGAATTTGAATTCAAAAAAATATCTGGAATTAAGAATCTACTGATGACCATGAAACCATTATTGATTGTCGGAAAAGCCCATCTGGTCCACTAATGTCCTTTAGGGAAGGAAATCTGCCATCCTTACCTGGTCTGGCCTACATGTGACTCCAGAGCCACAGCAATGTGGTTGACTCTCAACTGACCTCCAAGGGCAACCAGGGATGGGCAATAACTGCTGGCCCAGCCAGCGACGCCCATGTCCCACAAATGAATTTTGAAAAAGTCCCTGTACGTGAGGCTCCCCCTAGGGCCCACCCCTGGCACAGGGTGGCACTGCCAGGTTGACACTATTTGGCAATGCCAACCACAGGGCATTGCCAGGGCATTACTGGCGCAACTCGGCCAACGTTGTCTACCTGATACGCTGCAAGAAAGGATGTCCTGAGGCATGGTACATTGGGGAAACCATGCAGACGCTACGACAACGGATGAATGAACACCGCTCGACAATCACCAGGCAAGACTGTTCTCTTCCTGTGGGGGAGCACTTCAGCAGTCACGGGCATTCAGCCTTGGATCTTCAGGTAAGCGTTCTCCAAGGCGGCCTTCACGACACACGACAGCGCAGAGTCGCTGAGCAGAAACTGATAGCCAAGTTCCGCACACATGAGGACGGCCTAAACCGGGATGTTGGATTTATGTCACATTATCAGTAACCCCCACAGCTTGCCTCCCTGGCTTGCAGAATTTCACTGGCTGTTCTGTCTGGAGACAATACACATCTCTTTAACCTGTGTTGAATGCTCCCTCCGCCCACATTGTCTGTACATTTAAGACCTGGCTGGCTGTAGAGATTTGCATTCTAATCAGTATTCTGTAATTTAATTTCTGTGTCTGTTTGCACTGTTTGAGAACAGATAACCACTCCATCTGACGAAGGGGCAGCGCTCCGAAAGCTTATGGTATTTGCTACCAAATAAACCTGTTGGACTTTAACCTGGTGTTTTTTTATATACTTTTCCAATTCAATCAAATCAAATCCAATTCAGAGTCTCAACAAGTTGAGACATTTCAGATCCAGGCTGACAAGACAGGGCGAGCGACCAAATCACCCTGTCCTGGGCCTGATCTACATGAGCCAAGTTGATTAGAGGAGCAAAGCAACACCTCCTCCAAGACTTGAGCTCATTTGCATCTTAGCCAAAAGGCCGGGATGCAGCTTTTAAAAATTGCTTCATATGAAGCACATGAAGCTTCAATGCAACCCAATGACCTCAACCAAGTGCAGCATCCATAAGAACAGATACTACACTTGATCTTAGCCAAAAGGCCGAGAAGCACACAGTATTCCTGGTGTTAACCTGGTGTTGTGAGACTTCTTAATGTCCCTCTCTCCCAGGAGCTATAGTGACCTTGGTGCCCCCCCAAGGGATCCCCTCATCATGCTCATGTCTGGGTGAACCTGTTGTACACGTCACGTCAAGTGAGGTATGAAAATGTCATGGGGGGAAATCTGCCAAGGGGGGGGGGTGTTTATTTAGATTTAAATTTATTCAAATGTATTAAAATCAGGTTCTTGCCCATTATGGTTACCAGTGAGGATTGGCGAAACTGGGAGATTGCAATCTAGCCGGTGAGATTTGTGATTTTCAGGTTTGCTGGAGCCCCCGCTGGCTAGCACCCGGGCGTAGAGTGTGAGCTCAAGCTCTCGCTCATCGACAACCTCATTCTACAACAGTGATCTATCTCCCAGAATGCAAGCTAAATCTGCACTCACATGGAAGCAACAGTGCAAAAACCTTGTAGTTTTGCAGAAAATGTCTTTTAGACACAAAACCAGTATCAAAATGTAATTGCATGAATTACTAAAGTTAGCAGAATAAATGTGCCTGTTGTTAGGTTAAAATCATATCGCAAAATTGGTGTTAAGTTAATGAACTTCATTTGCACTTTTCCTGTTACTGGTGTCAACGACTCCTGCAGCATTACAGTTTGTTTGAGACTCAAGTGTTACATTTTCCACACTCCCCACGCATCTCATCCCCTCCAGAAGCGTGAAAACCTAAAGTTATTAAAAGAATTCCATTTTATCCTAGAATGATACAACAGAGAAGGAGACCATTTGGCCCATTGCGTCTGCACTGGTGTTTTGAAAGAGCTATCCAATTAGCCACACTCTCCTAATCTTTCCCTATAGCCCTGCAAGTCAGTGTAAATCAAATTTCCTTTTGAAAACCACTATGGGGTGGCACAGTGGTTAGCACTGCTGCCTCACAGTGTCAGGGACCCAGGTTCAATCAAGAAGGCAAATGGGATGTTGGCCTATATCGCAAGGGGGATAGAATCATGGAAAGAATATAAAAGCAGAGATGTCTTGCTGCATCTGTACAGGGCATTGGTGAGGCCGCAGCTGGAATACTGTGTGCAGTATTGGTCCCCTTATTTGCGGAAGGATATCTTGGCCTTGGAGGGAGTGCAGAGAAGGTTCACCAGGTTGATACCAGAGATGAGGGGTGTTGATTATGAGGAGAGACTGAGCAGATTGGGTTTGTACTCGTTGGAATTTAGAAGGCTGAGGGGGGAAGATAATGAAGGGGCTGGATAGGGTAGAGGTGGAGAGATTCTTTCCACTTAGAAAGGAAGCTAGAACTAGAAGGCACAGCTTCAAAATAAAGGGGGGTCAGTTTAGGACAGAGTTGAGGAGGAACGTCTCCTCTCAGAGGGTGGTGAATCTCTGGAATTGTCTGCCCACTGAAGTGGTGGAGACTACCTCGTTGAATATGTTTAAATCACGGATAGATGAATTCCTGATCGGTAAGGGAATTAGGGGTTATAGGGATCAGGCGGGTAAGTGGAACTGATCCACTTCAGATCAGCCATGATCTTATTGAATGGCGGGGCAGGCTCGAGGGGCTAGATGGCCTACTCCTGCTCCTATTTCTTATGTTCTTATGTTCAATTCCGGCCTCGGGTTGCTGTCTGTGTGGAGTTTGCACGTTCTCCCTGTGTCTGCGTGGATTTCCTCTGGGTGCTCCAATTTTCTCCCTGATGCGCGATTAATCCACTCGGGAGGCTAGATCGTACCCGGGAATAAAGGCTTTTATTCGCAACAAGAATAGAGCATACTGCTTAACAATACTATCCCAGACTAAGGGCCACTAGGAAGTGGCAGTGACCTTTATACTCCTATAAGAAGGCGGAGCCAAATGGAGTGTACCACAGAACAATGCTAACAGGTGGAACATCCCAACCCTAACCCCAACAGTAACAAGAGTAACATATGTACAAGTACCCATAGTGGTAACCATCTATGGTTCAGTACCCATAGTGGTAACCATCTATGGTTCGCCACATTCACCCCTCCTTTAAAAACAAAGGCCGGTGGGGTAAAAAGACAATACGAACTGTCCATATGTTCACAAGTTCAGTCGTATTGGATGTCCGCACCGTCTCTGCGACCTCCGCAGCACTGGCGGTAGCGCTGGTTCTGGTGACCGTGGTGACCCTCTCTCCAAGGTGGTGTCCAGTGACTCCTCCAGTTCCTCACGCACCTGTGGACCTCGAGGTGGCGACAATCTCCTGGACTCAGGCAAGCTGTACACGGGAATAAGAGGATTAAGTGGAGGTCCCGATGCTGCCCGCGCCGTGTCAGGAGGGGAGAGAATGGGCAAAGGAATCCTAACCAGGGGTGCGGGAGTGACGGGGGTTTCCAGGTCCCTGCAGGCGCCAGATCTCTGATAGAGACCGTGTCCTCTCGCCCGTCAGGATATGCCACATAGGCATATTGAGGGTTGGCGTGGAGGAGATGGACCTGTTCAACCAAAGGGTCGGACTTGCGGGCCCTTACATGCCGCCGCAGGAGGACAGGTCCTGAGTACGTCAACCAAGACGGCAGTGAGGTCCCAGAGGAAGACTTCCTGGGGAAGGTAAATATCCGCTCATGTGGGGTAGCATTGGTTGCTGTACACAGGAGGGACCGGATTGAATGGAGCGCATCAGAAAGTACCTCTTGCCAACGGGAGACTGGAAGACCCCTAGACCTTAACGCCAGTAAGACAGCCTTCCAGACTGTAGCGTTTTCTCTCTCGACCTGCCCGTTACCCTGGGGGTTGTAACCCGTAGTCCTACTTGAGGCAATTCCTTTAGAGAGCAGGTATTGCCTCAAGTCGCCGCTCATAAACGACGAACCCCTATCACTGTGGATATAACTGGGGTAGCCGAACAGGGTAAAAAGACTCCGCAGGGCTTTGATGACCGTGGCAGTGGACATGTCAGAACAGGGGATGGCAAAGGGGAATCGGGAGTACTCATCAACCACGTTGAGGAAATACACATTCCGATCTGTCGAAGGAAGGGGGCCCTTGAAATCGACACTCAGTCGTTCAAAAGGGCGAGTGGCCTCAATGAGGTGTGCCCTGTCAGGCTGGTAGAAGTGCGGCTTGCACTCAGCACATACCTGGCAGCTTCGAGTTATCGACCTGACATCTTCTATGGAGTAGGGCAGATTCCGGGCCTTTACAAAATGGAAGAGCCGAGTGATCCCCGGATGGCAAAGATCATTGTGGAGGGCCTGTAGCCGGTCCTCCTGCACACTGGCACATGTTCCATGCGACAGGGCATCTGAGGGCTCATTGAGTTTCCCCGGATGGTACATGGTATCATAGTTGTAGGTGGAGAGTTCGATTCTCCACCTCAAGATTTTATCATTCTTAATTTTTCCCCTTAACGTGTTGTTGAACATGAAGGCCACGGACCGCTGGTCCGTGAGCAGGGTAAATCGTTTGCCAGCCAAATAATGGCGCCAATGCCGTACGGCCTCCACAATGGCCTGAGCCTCTTTTTCCACAGAGGAGTGCCGAATTTCAGGGCCTTGGAGGGTGCGAGAGAAAAAGGCGACGGGCCTGCCCGCCTGGTAAAGTGTGGCGGCCAGGGCGAAATCGGATGCATCACTCTCCACCTGAAAGGGGATGGACTCATCGACAGCGTGCATCGTGGCTTTCGCGATGTCGGCTTTTATTCCTTCAAAGGCTAGGCGAGCCTCTGCTGTCAGGGGAAAAGAGGTAGACGTTATGAGCAGACGGGCTTTGTCCGCGTAATTGGGAACCCATTGTGCATAGTACGAGAAGAAGTCTAAGCATCTTCTCAGTGCTTTGATGCTAGTGGGTAGGGGAAGTTCAAGGAGGGGACGCATACGGTCTGGATCGGGGCCGATGACCCCGTTTTCCACCACGTATCCGAGGATTGCTAGACAGTGCTTGTTAAATATGCACTTCTCCCTGATATAGGTCAAGTTTAGGAGAGACGCAGTGCGTAAAAACGTCTGGAGGTTGGCGTCGTGGTCCTGCTGGTCATGGCCGCAGATAGTGATGTTGTCCAGGTACGGGAAGGTAGCCCGTAGCCCGTTTTGGTCCACCATTCGGTCCATCTCACGCTGGAAGACCGAGACCCCATTAGTGACGCCGAAAGGGACTCTTAAGAAGTGGTAGAGACGGCCATCCGCCTCAAAGGCCGTGTATTTTCGGTCCTCTGGGCGAATGGGGAGCTGGTGGTAGGCTGACTTCAAGTCGATGGTGGAGAACACCCGGTACTGCGCAATCTGGTTGACCATGTCAGATATGCGCGGGAGAGGGTACGCGTCCAGCTGCGTGTACCTATTAATGGTCTAACTATAGTCTATGACCATCCGGGGCTTGTCTCCAGTCTTGACCACCACGACTTGTGCTCTCCATGGGCTAGTGCTAGGTTGAATGACCCCTTCCCTGAGGAGCCGCTGAACGTCAGATCGAATAAAGATCCGATCCTCAGCGCTGTAATGCCTGCTCTTAGTCGTGATGGGCTTGCAGCCTGGCACGAGATTTTCAAATAAGGAAAGCGGGGTAATTTTGAGTGTCGAGAGACTGTAAGTGGAGCGCGCTGGACAATTTGGAGGCTGCTGTTCTCCCACTGAAAGTGGAGGGAGTGGCCTATCGTACTGCAGGGTCACACTCTTCAGGTGGACCATAAAGTCTAGCCCCAGGAGTACCGGAGCGCAAAGGTGCGGTAACACGAGGAGCCTGAAGTTCTCGTAAACTGTGCCCCGCACCGTTAAGTTTACCACACAGCTCCCAAGAACAATAACAGATCGGGACCTCGACGCCATAGAGATTGTCTGCCTGACAGTTTGCACGCGGAGAGCGCACCGTTTCACTGTATCCGGATGGATGAAACTCTCCGTGCTCCCGCTGTCAAACAGGCAATATGTCAGGCGCCCGTTTACCTCTATGTCCATCATGGACTTGTCGAGTCTGTGAGGCCTGGCCTGGTCCAGGATGATTGACGCCACTGTTGGATCCCGAGTGTAACTGCAGGCAGCTGAGATAGTCAACGACGAAGACCCCTGCTGGTCTTCTGTGGCCGGTGTTGACCAAAATGGCTGCACCCATGGATCGCACGTGGTCGATGGTGTTGAAAGCAGCGGTACCCGCAGGTCGCACGTGTCTTGCGTCGTCGTCATCAGGAATGGCGGCGCCCGTGAATCGCACGTGGTTGAAAACATCGACGAGGCCGGAGATGAGGAGATGGATCCTGGGGAGTCACATGCAGCACTGCTTGGCTTGGAAGGGGGCTTTGCTCAGCACACTTTTGCATAGTGCCCTTTCTTCCCACAGGCGGAGCAAAATACCGTCCTGGCCGGACATCTCCGACGAGGGTGCTTCGCCAATCCACAGAAATAGCACCGTGGGCCTCCTGGAGCTGTCGCAGCCGTCAGGTCGGAAGTTGAGAGCATGATCGCGCAGTTCCGAGGAGCCGCCGGGTACAGTTGAGGCGGTGGCTGTACTTGCCACGATGTTCCCACGTGGTCGGTGGGGTAGGTTTCAAGACTTCTGGAGGCCGTTTCCATTGCATCGGCCAATTCTACCGTCTTAGCCAGGTCCAAGTTACCTTGCTCTAGCAGCCGCAGGCGAATATAGGATGAGCCGATTCCTGCAACGAACGCATCTCGGATCAGATCGTTGGTGTATTGAGTAGCCGACACCGACTTGCAATTGCAGGCTCTGGCTAACTGTTGAACTTCGCGCAGGTACTGTCCCGTCATTTCGCCGGGCTGCCGCCGTCGAGTGGCAAATAGGTGACGAGCATGAATTTCGTTTGGCGGTTTATGGTACAGCTTCTTGAGTAGTTCGATGGCCTCTTTGTAATCACGGATTGTTGCATACACAGTGTCGCTCACCCTTGCGTGGAGGACCCGCAATCTGTCGGCGTCGGTCTGGACTGCTGTCGAGGCGTCGATGTAATCCTGGAAATACTTCAACCAATGGTCGAAAGTGTTCGACGCTCCCGCGGCACGCGGATCCAAGGTTAGCCGATCGGGTTTCAGCATCTGCTCCATTTTATTTTTGAACAAAATTGTTGCGAATAAAATTGATGCGCGATTAATCCACTCGGGAGGCTAGATCGTACCCGAGAATAAAGGCTTTTATTCGCAACAAGAATAGAGCATACTGCTTAACAATACTATCCCAGACTAAGGGCCACTAGGAAGTGGCAGTGACCTTTATACTCCTATAAGAAGGCGGAGCCAAACGGAGTGTACCACAGAACAATGCTAGCAGGTGGAACACCCCAACCCTAACCCCAACAGTAACAAGAGTAACATATGTACAAGTACCCATAGTGGTAACCATCTATGGTTCAGTACCCATAGTGGTAACCATCTATGGTTCACCACACTCCCACACTCCAAAAATAGACAGGTTAGGTTGATTGGCCACAGAAAGTTAATCCGCAATGTCCAAAGCTGCGTAGGTTAGGGGAATTAGCAGGGTAGGTATGTGGGGTTAGGGGGATAGTGTCTGGGTGTGATGCTCTGTCTGAGAGTTGGTGCATACTTAATGGACTGAATGGCCTCATTTTGCACTGTAGTGATTCGATAATTCTATGATTCTAAGTCATAACATCATAATTGGAGTAAAAACAAAGAACAAAGAACAATACAGCACAGGAACAGGCCCTTCGGCCCTCCAAGCCCGTGCCGCTCCCTGGTCCAAACTAGACCATTCTTTTGTATCCCTCCATTCCCACTCCGTTCATATGGCTATCTCGATAAGTCTTAAACGTTCCCAGTGTGTCCGCCTCCACCACCTTGCCTGGCAGCGCATTCCAGGCCCCCACCACCCTCTGTGTAAAATATGTCCTTCTGATATCCGTGTTAAACCTCCCCCCCTTCACCTTGAACCTATGACCCCTCGTGAACGTCACCACCGACCTGGGTAAAAGCTTCCCACCGTTCACCCTATCTATGCCTTTCATAATTTTATACACCTCTATTAAGTCTCCCCTCATCCTCCGTCTTTCCAGGGTTAGGGTTAGGGTAAACTTCCCAGTTTACCCAATCTCTCCTCATAACTGAGCCCCTCCATACCAGGCAACATCCTGGTAAACCTCCTCTGTATTCGCTCCAAAGCCTCCACATCCTTCTGGTAGTGTGGCGACCAGAACTGGACGCAGTATTCCAAATGCGGCCGAACCAACGTTCTATACATCTGCAACATCAGACCCCAACTTTTATACTCTATGCCCCGTCCTATAAAGGCAAGCATGCCATATGCCTTCTTCACCACCTTCTTCACCTGTGACATCACCTTCAAGGATCTGTGGACTTGCACACCCAGGTCCCTCTGCGTATCTACACCCTTTATGGTTCTGCCATTTATCGTATAGCTCCTACCTACATTATTTCTACCAAAATGCATCACTTTGCATTTATCAGGATTGAACTCCATCTGCCATTTTTTTGCCCAAATTTCCAGCCTATCTATATCCTTCTGTAGCTTCTGACAATGCTCCTCACTATCTGCAAGTCCTGCCAATTTTGTGTCGTCCGCAAACTTACTGATCACCCCAGTTACACCTTCTTCCAGATCATTTATATAAATCACAAACAGCAGAGGTCCCAATACAGAGCCCTGCGGAACACCACTAGTCACAGGCCTCCAGCCGGAAAATGACCCTTCCACTACCACCCTCTGTCTTTTGTGACCAAGCCAGTTCTCCACCCATCTAGCCACCTCCCCCTTTATCCCATGAGATCCAACCTTTTTCACCAGCCTACCATGAGGGACTTTGACAAACGCTTTACTAAAGTCCATATAGACGACATCCACGGCCCTTCCCTCGTCAACCATTCTGGTCACTTCTTCAAAAAACTCCACCAGGTTAGTGAGGCATGACCTCCCTCTCACAAAACCATGCTGACTATCGTTAATGAGTTTATTCCTTTCTAAATGCGCATACATCCTATCTCTAAGAATCTTCTCTAACAACTTCCCCACCACGGACGCCAAGCTCACCGGCCTATAATTACCCGGGTTATCCTTCCTACCCTTCTTAAATAACGGGACCACATTAGCTATCCTCCAATCCTCTGGGACCTCACCTGTGTCCAGTGACGAGACAAAGATTTGCATGAGAGACCCAGCGATTTCATCTCTCGTCTCCGTGAGCAGCCTTGGACAGATTCCATCAGGCCCTGGGGATTTGTCAGTCTTTATATTCTCTAACAAACCTAACAAACTTTGCATAAAAACGATTTAGTAAACGTTAACTCAAAATGTTCCAAATGCTTCATCTCCTGTGTGGCATCATTGCAAAGTAAATGTGTCAAAGGTTCAAAGAAAATGTTTGCAAACAATTAATTATGATTAAAATCACTGGATCTTTAATCATTCTTAAAGCAAGTAATTGGTTCCCCTCAAGTCACAAGTAAGGCTTACATTATACTGCAATGAACTTTTTTCAGAGTGGAAGTCAGTTACCAGTGGGGTGCCCCAGGGATCTGTTCTGGGACCCTTGCTTTTTGAGATTTTTATAAATGACCTGGATGAGGAAGTGGAAGGATGGGTTGGCAAGTTTGCTGATGACACAAAGGGGTTGGATGTGTTGTGGATAGTGTAGAGGGATGTCAGCAGTTGCAGCGAGACATAGATAAGATGCAAGACTGGGCGGAGAAGTGGCAGATGGACTTCAACCCAGTTAAGTGTGTGGTGGTTCATTTTGGCAGGTCGAATAGGATGGAAGAATATAACATTAAGGGTAAGACGCTTGGCAGTGTGGAAGAACAGAGGGATCTTGGGGTCCGGGTTCATAGGACGCTTAAAGCGGCGTCGCAGGTAGAGGCTGTGATTAAGAAGGCGTATGGAATACTGGCCTTCATCAATAGAGGAATTGAGTTTAGAAATCGGGAGATAATGCTGCAGCTGTATAGGACCCTGGTCAGACCCCACCTGGAGTACCTAGCCCAGTTCTGGTCGCCTCATTACAGAAAGGATGTGGAAGCGATAGAACGGGTGCAGAGGAGATTTACGAGGATGTTGCCGGGATTAAGTGGTATGCCTTATGAGAATAGGTTGAGAGAGCTAGGTCTATTTTCCTTGGAGAGGCGAAGGATGAGAGGTGAGCTGATAGAGGTGTATAAGATGTTGAGAGGTATAGATACAGTGGATTCTCAGAGGCTTTTACCCAGGGCTGAAATGGTTGTCACGAGAGGCCACAGGTTTAGGGTGCTGGGGAGTAGGTATAGAGGAGATGTTAAGGGTAAGTTTTTCACTCAGAGGGTGGTGGGTGCGTGGAATCGGCTGCTGGTAGTGGTGGTGGAAGCGGATTCGCTTGAGTCTTTTAAGAGACTTTTAGATAGGTTCATGGAGGTTAGTAAGATAGAGGGTTATAGATGAGCCTAGAAGGTAAGGAAATTGTTCAGCGCAACTTGTGGGCCGAAGGGCCTGTTTGTGCTGTAGCTTTTCTATGTTCTATGTTCTAACTTACTTTGAAATTCCCCTAGTCGCCACACTCCAGCGCCTGTTCGGGTCCATGCACCTACCCAGCATATCTTTCAGATTGTGGGAGGAAACCGGAGCACCTGGAGGAAACTCATGCAGACACAGGGAGAACATGCAAACTCCACACAGACAGTGACCCATGCCGGGAATCGAACCCAGGTCCCTGGCGGTGTGAGGCAGCAGTACTAACCACTGTGCCACCGTGCAACCTAGGTGTAACCCAGATAACATATATTTCAGTCTATCACACTGTCATGTATGTTGTTTATGTTACTTGGCTGTTTATTCCCCATGACAACATGTGCCTTACTTATTCTTTACCGGCCAAGAATTTTCTGGGGCCTTATGCCATTGCAATAGTGCGTATACATCATAGGGACAGCAAAGAAAGGAAATTATAGAATGAGTAATTCATGCCGTTACGTATGCTGCACACACCCTACTTTCCCAGGACCTTTGTACTGTACAGTTTTGCTTTCACAGAAACCAATGAGTAGTTTATAATCAGACGGTCAATCACCACTCAAGTCAACACTGATTGCAAATTTCCTATAGTAATACCAAACTTCACAAATCTCTCACTGAAAACTGAAAAGAAAATGTTCATGGTGTCCTGGCAGCAAAATAATTAATGATTTAGGTGAAGGTTCATGTCAAAATGCTTGTAATATTTGTCAATACAGAAAGGCAATTTCCTGTGAAGTTCTTGGTATTTTCATAAATTCAGACAGAGTGTAACCTTTCAGTGTCCATGTTAGAAAGGTGCGGATTAATGGCCCATGGATTTGGATAGCCACAGAAAAGGCTTCTGATAAGATTGTTTATATCATAAGTCTAAGAAATAGGAGCTGGATAGGCCATTTGGCTTTGTGAGCCTGCTCCATCATTCAACACTATCATGACTGATCTTCAATTCTTCCTTCCTGCACCATCTCCATATCTCTTAATTCCTTTGTTACCCCAAAGTATATTGACAACTGGCTTGAATATTCCCATCCCAGCTGTCTAACTGGCTGAGCACCACACATAGGTGAATTTGCCATGCTAAATTGTCCCTTAATGTCAGGGGATTTGAAGGGTAAATATGTGAGGTTACGGGGATAGGGCCTGGGTGGAATTGTTGATGGTGCAAACTCGATGGGCTGAATGATTTTGATTTGATTTATTATTGTCACATGTATTAACATACAGTGAAAAGTATTGTTTCTTGCGTGCTATACAGACAAAATATACTGTTCATAGCGAAGGAAATGAGAGAGTGCAGAATGTAGTATTACAGTCATAGCTCGGGTGTAGAGAAAGCTCAACTTAATGCAAATAAGTCCATTCAAAAGTCTGACAGCAGCAGGGAAGAAACTGTTCTTGAGTCGATTCGTATGTGACCTCAGGCTTTTGTATCTTTTTCCCAAAGGAAGAAAGTGGAAGAGGTTGGTTTGCATCATGGATTGGGTTACATTCACAACCTTTTGTAGTTCCTTGCGGTCTTGGGCAGAGCAGGAGCCATACCAAGCTGTGATACAACCAGAAAGAATGCTTTCTATGATGCATCTATAAAAGTTGGTGAGAGTCGTAGCTGACATGCCAAATTTCTGCACTGTAGGGATTCTAGGATATTAAACTACTGTAATTCATTTGAATTATAAAATATGGGTTGAGAAGTTCAGACTTTACAGTTTAAGGCATTGAGTTTCTGCTAATGGTTTAGTGCGACGAACATACCCAGAATGCACTGGACACTGCGCTGGTTCTGCCAAGGTGATGTTATGCTCCTGTTTTCACCCAAACCATAAGCATAAGCCCAAACATCAAATCTCCCATGAATCTGAACAACCATTCAAAAAATTGAATATCTTTAAGGCAGAGGAAGATAGATTCTTGACTAACAAGGGAGTCAAAGGTTATTGGGGAAAGGCAAAATATGGAGTTGAGTCACAATCAGATCTGCCTTGACCCTATTGAATATGGAGCATGATCAAGGGGCTGAATGGCCTATTCCTGCTCCCAATTTGTACATTTGTATGTTCCCACATTATACTGCATCTCCAAATTTTCGGATAAAATGGACAAAACATTTGGCATTTCTGGCTAAAGATCGGTCACATGCTTCAGCCTTTTCTTTTGCACTCATGTGGGCTCCACTATCATTGAGGATTTTCATGGAATCCCCTCCTCCTGTTAGTTCTGCATAGAGAACAGAAGCAGGAGTAGGCCATTTGGCCCTTCAAGCCTGCTCCTCCATTCATTATGATCATGGCTGATCATCAAATTCAATAGTCTGATTCAGCCTTCCCCACATATCCCTTGATCCCTTTAGCCCCAAGAGCTATATTTAATTCCCTCTTGAAATCAGACAACGTTTTGGCCTCAACTACATTCTGTGGTGGTGAATTCCACACATTCGCCACTTTCTGGGTGAAGAAATTTCTCCTCACCTCAGCTCTTAATTGTCAAACTTTGTCCCCTACTTCTGGACTCCTCCACTATTGGGAACATCCTTTCTGAATCTACCCTGTCTAACCCTGTTAGAATTTTATAAGTTTCTATGAGGTCGCCTCTCACTCTTCTAAACTCCAATGAATATAATCCATTACTTTTCATGTCTTACAGGCACTGCATAGGAAGGAATGAACAGTCTAATTCTCTAAATGATGATTAGTTTTGTCCCATTTCTTTCTACAACATATTTTAGTTAGACAACCAGGAACCTTTAGTGTAATTTAGCAATGGTAACACCTCTGGCCATCTTCTTCTTCTCCTTCTTAAGCAGTCTCAGCGCGAGGATGATTTGCTTCCACATTGAAAATGAGTTCGCAGGTGACTGAGGAGTCCAATGTGTGACCTACAGTCTCTGTTACAGGTGAGGCAGATGGAGGTTGGAGGAGTGGGCGGTTGGGGTCCCCGGGTGGGTGGGGTGCCTGGGTTGCCATGCGCTCCTTTTGCTGTCGATGCTTGGTTTCAGCTTGCCCTCGATTATGAAACGCAAGAGGTAGGATTCCCCGCCCACACTCACCCCAATACTGGAAAATCCCACCCAAGGTCAGAGGACCTTTGCATGGTCTGCATCCCCCCCCACCCCGCCCACTATGATTCTCATGGTGGGTGGGATGGGTAGATTCTCCCCAAGGTGTTCAGCTCCTTTCCGGATGCTTTACCTCCACTTTGGATGGTTTTGGGCCTGGGATTCCAAGGTGTCAACAGGGATATTGCACTTTTTCAAGGAGACTTCGAGGGTGTCCTTGAAGCGTTGCCTATGCCCTCATGAGGCTCGCTTGCTGTGTCGAAACTCCAAGTAGAGCGCTTGTTTTGGGTGTCTCATGTTGGGCATGTGGGTGATGTGGCCCGCCCAGTGGAGCTGATCCAGTGTGATCATTGCGGGCATGTTGGCCTGAGTGAGAACACTGATAATGGATTTTCAGGATCTTGCGAAATGCCATCTGATCTCACTGTTGCAGGTTCCATTCCCGGGCCTGAGCACAAAAATCAAAGCTGATTTTGCTGGTATTGAAGGAGTGCTGCACTGTTGATGGTGCTGTTTTTCTGATGAGATGTAAAACTGAGACCCCACCAATTTACTCAGGTGAATGGAAAGTTCCATGGCACTGTTGTGAAGCAGAGTTATCCCCAGTGTCCTGGCCAATATTTATCCCTTAATCAGCATCACTAAAACCAGATTATCTGGTCATTATCGCATTGTTGTTTGTGGGAGTTTGCTGAGCTCTTCTTAAGTTATAAGTGACGACATGTTACAGGTAATTAATTGATTGTAAAGCACTTTGAGACCTCTGGTTGTTGTGAATACCATTATATTAATGCAAATCTTTTTATTTTTATGCAGAAAATTCTGCACCAAACTGTTTATTTGCTTTATTTTCTGCACCTTTACTTGCCAGACAGATTTGTCTTTTTCACTGACACACTGATTTTATCCTCCCCTCACATTTTAATTTAAGCACAGCTAATAAGAACAAAGACCAAAGAAAATTACAGCACAGAAACAGGCCCTTTGGCCCTCCAAACCTGCACTGACCATGCTGCCCAACTGAACTAAAACCCCCTCCCCTTCTGGAGACCATATCCCTCTATTCCCATCCTATTCATGTATTTGTCAAGAGTGCAGGCTGTTTGCTTTAGTTGCACCCACAGATCTTTCTCAGTCACTGGGAAAACTTTTGGAGTTTATTTTTGTTTAAAGTTGCAATTTCTTTTATAATAAAAAAAATTAGAATATACTTTACAGCTAAAATGGTGATTAGGAGCTTTACAATTGGTTGGAATACATTTGGAGAAAGTAATGAAGTCAGTTAGTCTTCTGTCTGCTGACTGTTACAGAGGAACTCTATCCAGCCCAAAACATCAATGTGTGGATACCTGCTGAAGGAGTAAAATGAAAGGAGAGGCTTGCATTTATAGCGCATCTCTGAATGTCCCATAGTGCTTGACAGCCAATCAACTCTTTACGTAGGAAACACGGCAGGCCATTTGCACACAGCAAGATTGCACAAATAATCTTCATGACAAGACAAGGCGGCATGGTGGCACAGTGGGGGGCATGGTGGCGCAGTGGTTAGCTCTGCTGCCTCACAGCGCCGGGGACCTGGGTTCAATTCCGGCCTTGGGTCACTGTCTGTGTGGAGTTTGCACATTCTCCTCGTGTCTGTGTGGGTTTCCTCCGGGTGCTCCGGTTTCCTCCCACAGTCCAAAGATGTGCGAGTTAGGTTGATTGGCCAGGATAAATTGTCCCTAGAGTCAGGGAATTAGCAGGGTAAATATGTGGGGTGATGGGAATATGGCCTGGGTGGGATTGTGGTCGATCCAGACTCGATGGGCCGAATGGCTTCCTTCCGCATTGTAGGCATTCGGTTAAAAAAAAGATACTGGGCAAAATTCTCCAGCCCCCCAGCCGTGGGTTTCCCGCTGGCGGGAGGTGGCACGTTGTTTGCTAGTGGCAGGATTTTCTGGTCCTGCCGCTGTCAATGGGATGTCCCATTGAAGTCACCCCGTGCTGACGGGAAACCCACGGGCGGGCGTGCGCTGCTGGTGGCACCAGAGAATTCTGCCAGCGTGGACATCTGGAGAATTCCGGCCAGTATCTCTTTTGGGACATTTTGCACAGCCCGGATGGTTGATGGAATTGAAGTTGGATCCTCTTAACTGTTTGTCGGAGCCGGGGAGGACGACTTTGTTTTTTCCGATAGATTGAGGACATTTCATGGGACTCAGTCTTGTGACAGAACTGTAAGACACAACTAAATTCATGGGAGGTTAAAGCGCTCTTTCAGGTGTTCAGAAGCTTTGAGATATCAAATCTCTCTGTTTATCGATTAAATCAAAGTCATATGAGTAAATTAAGATGCAAAATTCCAGCGAGATTGTAACAGTTTAACAGCTGAGACGGAAAGTTCAAATCCCAAAATGTCAATTTGTGAACCTGAATTCTGTTAATCTACAAGTAAATCTATGGGCCAGTACCAGGAAAAATGACAATGAATACAGCACTGTGCTATAAAACCCAAACTGCTCTATATATTTTTGATGTGGAGATGCCGGCGTTGGACTGAAGTCTCACAACACCAGGTTAAAGTCCAACAGGTTTATTTGGTAGCACAAGTCACAAGCTATCAGAGTGCTGCTCCTTCGTCAGATAAGTGGGAGTTCTGTTCACAAACAGGGCATATAAAGACACAAACTCAATTTACAAAATAATGGTTAGAATGCGAGTCTTTACAGGTAATCAAGTCTTAAAGGTACAGACAATGTGAGTGGAGAGAGGGTTAAGCACAGGTTAAAGAGATGTGTATTGTCTCCAGCCAGGACAGTTAGTGAGATTTTGCAAGCCCGGGCAAGTCGTGGGGGTTACAGACAGTGTGACATGAACTCAAGATCCCGGTTGAGGCCGTCCTCATGTGCGTGGAACTTGGCTATCAGTTTCTGCTCAGCGATTCTGCATTGTCGTGAAGGCTGCCTTGGAGAATGCTCACCCGAAGATCAGAGCTGATTGCCCGTGATTGCTGAAGTGTTCCCCAACAGGAAGAGAACATTTCTGCCTGGTGATTGTCGAGCGATGTTCATTCATCTGTTGTTGTAGCGTCTGCATGGTCTCCCCAATGTACCATGCCTCGGGACATCCTTTTCTGCAGCGTATCAGGTAGACAACATTGGCCGAGTTGCAAGAGTATGTACCGTGTACCTGGTGGATGGTGTTCTCACGTGAGATGATGGCCTCTGTGTCGATGATCTGGCATGTCTTGCAGAGGTTACTGTGGCAGGATTGTGTGGTGTTGTGGTCACTGTTCTCCTGAAGGCTGGGTAGTTTGCTGCGGACAATAGTCTGTTTGAGGTTGTGCGGTTGTTTGAAGGCAAGAAGTGGTGGTCTGGGGATGGCCTTGGTGAGATGTTCGGCTTCATCGATGACATGTTGAAGGCTCCGGAGAAGATGTCGTAGTTTCTCCGCTCCAGGGAAGTACTGGACGACGAAAGGTACACAGTCCGCCGTGTCCCGTGTTTGTCTTCTGAGGAGGTCGGTGCGGTTTTTCGCTGTGGCGCATCGGAACTGTTGATCAATGAGTCGAGCGCCAAATCCTGTTCTTATGAGGGCATCTTTCAGCATCTGGAGGTGTCTGTTGCGATCCTCCTAACTAAGCAGATCCTGTGTATATGGAGGGCTTGTCCCTAGGGGATGGCTTCTTTAACGTGTTTAGGGTGGAAGCTGGAGAAGTGGAGCTTCTTAGGTTATCTGTGGGCTTGTGGTAAAGTAAAGTGCTGAGGTGACCATCCTTGATGGAGATGCATGTATCCAAGAATGCAAGCGATTCCGGAGAGTAGTCCATGGTGAGTCTGATGGTGGGATGGAACTTGTTGATGTCATCATATAGTTGTTTTAGTTATTGTTCACCATGAGTCCAAAGGAAGAAAATGTCATCAATGTATCTAGCGTGTCGCATCGGTTGAAGGTCCTGTGCGGTGAAGAGGTCTTGTTCGAACCTGTGCATGAAGATGTTGGCATATTGAGGTGCGAATTTGTTCCCCATGGCTGTTCCGTGTGTCTGGATGAAGAACTGGTTGTTGAAGGTGAAGTCATTCTGCACTCTCTCGTTTCTTTCTCTATGAACGGTATGTTTTGTCTGTATATCGTGCAAGAAACAGTCGGGGCGGCAAGGTGGCACAGTGGATAGCACTGCTGCCTCACAGCGCCAGGGACCCGGATTCGATTCCCGGCTTGGGTCACTGTCTGTGTGGAGTTTGCACGTTCTCCCCGTGTCTGCGTGGGTTTCCTCCGGTTGCTCCGGTTTCCTCCCACAGTCTGAAAGATGTGTTGGTTAGGTGCATTGACCTGAACAGGCGCTGGAGTGTGGCGATGAGGGGAATTCCACTGTACCTTCATAGCAGTGTTAATGTAAGCCTTACTTGTGACTAATAAATAAACTTTAACTTTAATAGTTTTCACTGTATACTAATAAATGTGACAATAATAAATCAAATCAAATCAAATTCTACAAGAATTTACACTGCGGCAACTCACCAAGGTTGGTGAAAACCTTCCAAGCCTGCACCTATGACTACTTAGAAGGACAAGGGCAGCAGTTGCGTGGGAACACCCCCACCTGCAAGTTCCGCTCCAAGCCACTCACCATCCTGACTTGGAGCTACTTTGCCATTCCTTCACTGTTGCTGGGTCAAAATCCGAGGACTCAGTTTTGAACAACTCTGTGCGTGCACTTATGCCTCATGGACCTGAGCGGTTCAAGAAGGTGGCATCAACGACTCAAGGGTAATTTGAGATGGACAATATATGCTTGTGCGCAAAAAAGAAACAATATCTTAAAGAAATGTTCAGGTCATTATAACATTGTTGTTTTGCCAGGATGACCAAATGTCTCAGTTTTCTGGGGATAGTCCCTTTCGGAGGTACTGAGCCTTCAGGCAAACAATGTCCCTGATTCACAAAATTGGTCCACTAATGAATGGTTATGACTAATTGGTAATTAGCTATTGCCTACAAATAATCAGAGGCAACTGTTTCTGTTAGGGTGAGACAATGTTATATATGGGTGGATTTTCTGGCCCACCCCCATGGCATGTTTATTGGCAGCAGAAGCAGCCTACCGTTGGTCAGTGGCGGGATCTTCTGGTCTCACCACTGTCGATGGGATTTCCCATTAAATCCATGCCCTACTGTTGGGAAATCTGCAATGGGATTGTGCCATCAGCGGGACAGGAAGATCCCGCCAGTGCGGACAACCAGAAGATCTCACCAATAGCTTCAAGAGTACCCTTTCGTGTCAAGCATGGGACAAGACAAGCCTCCACGAAATACCACAGCTGGTATAGGGAGTGAACCTGTGTTGTTAGTGTCCTTTAAAAAAATTTTTTTTGAACCAAATTAACTCAGGGACAAAGTAAAAGGGGCAGATCCCCAAAAGGAGCGGGAACAGCTCGATCAGAACAGAAGTACAAAGGAAACTTAAAACATCAAATCATAATATGTTATTGGGGTCTATGATGCACCCCAGCCCCTGCGGTGCCCAACGGGCACAGAAGACATCAACTGCGCCCGTGGGTTGTTAGTGTCCTTCTAGGACCATGTTCTAGCTAACGAGTCAATTGAGCTAACCGATCTTAACTATTAATTATCATTACTTTAACCATTGATAATCACACAGGTACAAATCAGGAACCATATGACTGCAAGCTCCCGACAGGTCAGTTAATAATGTGGGTGGAATGGCAGGTTCTGATTGGTGGGATTGGAGGAATGCCAATCAATTAACCAGGACAAAGAACAAAGAACAATACAGCACAGGAACAGGCCCTTCGGCCCTCCAAGCCTGCACCGCTCATGTGCCCACTAGACCATTCTTTTGTATCCCTCTATTCCCAGTCTCTTCATGTGGTTATCTAGATAAGTCTTAAACGATCCCAGCGTGTCCGCCTCAATCACCTTGCTTGGCAGTGCATTCCAGGCCCCCACCACCCTCTGTGTAAAATACGTCCCCCTGACATCTGTGTTGAACCTTGCCCCCCTCACCTTGAACCTGTGACCCCTTGTGTTCCCACTGTTCACTCTATCTATGCCCTTCATAATTTTATACACCTCTATTAGGTCGCCCCTCATCCTCCGACTTTCCAGAGAGATCAACCCCAGTTTACCCAATCTCTCCTCATAGCTAAGACCCTCCATACCAGGCAACATCCTGGTAAACCTTTTCTGTACTCTCTCCAAAGCCTCCACGTCCTTCTGGTAGTGTGGCGACCAGTACTGGACGCAGTATTCCAAATGTGGCCTAACCAGCGTTCTATACAGCTGCAACATCATACGCCAACTTTTATATTCTATGCCCCGTCCAATAAAGGCAAGCATGCCATATGCCTTCTTCACCACCCTCTCCACCTGTGCTGCCACCTTTAAGGATGTATGGACTTGTACACCCAGGTCCCTCTGTGTGTCTATACTCCTGATGGTTCTGCCATTTATTGTATAGCTCCCCCTTACATTAGATCTCCCGAAATGCATCACTTTGCATTTATCTGGATTAAATTCCATCTGCCATTTCTCCGCCCAACATTTCAGCCTATCTATATCCTGCTGTATTCTCTGACAACGTTCATCACTATCCGCAACTCCAGCAATCTTCGTGTCGTCCGCAAACTTACTGATCACACCAGCTACATCTTCCTCCAAATCATTTATATATATCGCAAACAGCAGAGGTCCCAATACAGAGCTCTGCGGAACACCACTAGTCACAGACCTCCAACCGGAAAAAGACCCCTCCACTGCTACCCTCTGTCTTCTATGGCTAAGCCAGTTCTCCACCCATCTAGCTAGTTCACCTTTGATCCCGTGAGATTTAGCCTTTTGTACCAGCCTGCCATGAGGGACCTTGTCAAACGCTTTACTAAAATCCATATAGACGACATCCACGGCCCTTCCCTCATCAATCGTTTTTGTCACCTCCTCAAAAAACTCAACCAAATTTGTGAGGCATGACTTCCCTCGTACAAAACCATGCTGTCTATCGCTAATGAGATTATTCAGTTCTAAATGTGCATATATCCTATCTCTAAGAATCTTCGCCAACAACTTCCCTACCACGGACGTCAAGCTCACCGGCCTATAATCACCCGGGTTATCCTTGCTACCCTTCTTAAATAACGGTTGTTATCCTCCAATCCTCTGGGACCTCACCTGTGTCCAGTGAAGAGACAAAGATTTCTGTTAGAGGCCCAGCAATTGCATCTCTCGCCTTCCTGAGGAGTCTAGGATAGATGCCATCCGGCCCTGGGGATTTGTCTGTCTTAATGTTTCCTAACAAACCTAACACTTCCTCCCTTGTAATTGAGATTTTTTCTAACGGGTCAACACATCTCTCTAAGACACTACCAGTCAACATGTCCCTGTCCTTTGTGAATACTGATGCAAAGTATTTGTTTAGGATCTTACCTACTTCTTTTGGTTTTAAGCATAATTCCTCTCCTTTGTCCCTGAGAGGTCCGATTCTGTCCCTAACAACCCTCTTGTTCCTAACGTATGTATAAAATGCCTTAGGATTCTCCTTAATGCTGTCTGCCAAGGACATTTTGTGATCCCTTTTGGCCCTTCTGAGTTCCTGTTTGAGTTCTTTTCTACTTTTTCTGTATTCCTCCAGTGCTCCATCTGCTTTTAGCTGCCTGGACCTCATGTATGCCTCTTTTTTCTTTTTGATTAGACCCACAATTTCACTGGTTATCCACGGCTCTCAAATCCTACCTTTCCTATCCTTCCTCTTTACAGGCACATGCCTGTCCTGCAGTCTTATCAACTGCTCCTTAAAAGACTCCCACACACCAGATGTGGATTTACCCTCGAACAGCCTCTCCCAATCAACAGCCACCAAATCCTGCCTAATCTGGCTGTAGCTAGCCTTCCCCCAATTCAGCACCTTACCCATAGGACAACAGTCATAATTTTCCATTACTATCTTAAAGTTTACAGAATTGTGGTCACTATTTGCCACATGTTCCCCTACTGCAACTTTGATGACCTGACCGGGCTCATTCCCCAGTACTAGGTCCAGTATAGCCCCCTCTCTAGTTGGACTGTCAACATATTGTTCCAAAGAGCCTTCCTGTACGCATTTTATAAATTCTTCCCCGTCCAGGCCCCCAGCCCTATGCGATTTCCAGTCTATGTGAGGGAAATTAAAGTCTTCCACTACAACAACCCTATTTTTTCTGCACCTCTCCAGAATCTCCTTACATATCCGTTCCTCAACTTCCCCTGGGCTGTTGGGAGGCCTGTAGTATACCCTCAGCATAGTGACTGCGCCCTTCCTGTTCCTGAGCTCCACCCACAGTGACTCGTTACCTGACCCTCCCATATTGTCCACCCTCTGTACCGCTGTAATATGCTCCCTAACCAGCATTGCTACTGCCCCACCTCTCCTCACCCCTCCTCTGTCTCGCCCAAAACACTTGTACCCCGGAATATTCAGCTGCCAGTCCTGTCCTTCTTTTAACGAAGTCTCCGTCACTGCAACCACATCCAAGTTTCGCGCAAGCATTAAGGCTCTAAGCTCGTCTGTCTTGCCCGTGACGTTCCTTGCATTGAAGCAGATGCACTCCAGACCTCCAGGCCCACTGAGGTCATCCTCTCCCAGAATGCTCTTCCTCTTAGATAGCCTTGTCTTGGCCCCAACCTTGTCCCCAGCCTCTATGCTTATTGACCTATTGTTCTGATCCTCAACCCCCCGCCACATTAGTTTAAACCCACCCGAACCACACTTGCAAAACTCCCAGCTAGGATATTCGTACCCCTCCAGTTTCGGTGCAACCCGTCTTTCTTGTACAGGTGCATCCTCTCTTGAAGGCTTCCCAGTGATCTACGAATTCAAAACCCTCCCTCCTGCACCAGTCCTTTAGCCACGTGTTCAGCTGTGCAGTCTCCCTGTTCCTAGCCTCACTATTTGTGGTACTGGGAGTAGTCCAGAGATCGCTACCCTAGAGGCTCTGCTTTTTAGCCTACTACCCAACTCCCTGAATTGCTCTCGCTCTTTCTGCCTACGTCATTTGCACCAATGTGGACAATGACGTCTGTCTGGTTACCCGCCTTTTTTAGGATGCTTCCTACCCGCTCAGTAGAAGACAAGTACAAAGGAAGACATAATGTAAAAACAAAACTTGCTGCCTGGCCTGCTGAGTGTTTCCAGCATCTGTACAGTGAAACAGTGTTAAAATTTCAGACCGATGACCTTCCACTAGAAGTGAAGAAAAATAGAAAGATAAGAGTTTTTTAAGCCAGGGGAAGGGGGCAGGAAGAACAAAGGAGAAGGTCTGTTATAGGCTGGAGGTCAGTGGACTTCATAGCATGAGATTTCATGATGCAACATCAAAAGAGGGTGGTCATGGGTGTAGTTAAAAGACAAAGGTTATGTCCACACAAAAAACAAGTCAAGTCGTAAGATCATAACCTCTGCTTTCATCTTGTTCTATGTGTTTTTCCATCTCTCCTTTTTGGTGTTGCTGGGTTGGTCTTGTCTTGTTTCTTTCTTTATTCCTTCATATTTCATTCAGATGGTTTTTAAGTAACCATTCACTCACACCTCTTTTAGACAAGACTTTTACTTTTTACCCCTCTCTCTAGGTACCATGCACCAAGACAGCATTAGCAACCATGGACTTCTAATGTTGACCCTTGCTTACGCTTGGCAAGGTACTGCAGTGGTTTGCTATTACCTCCTGGAGGTTCTGGCTGACCAGGAGACAATTTTGCTTTTACTGTGGGAGTATTGGAAGGATTTGCAGTTGATAGTCAACCTTTTTGTTGGCTATGTTATGGGGCACTGGGTTTTTCCAGCATTGTTTGTTTTTATTTCAAATTTCCAGCAGCCACAGAATTTTGTTTTTATTAAAGAAGACATGCTCACAGAAGAATATCATGTAGAGGCCATACTCTGTGGTCATTCCACAAACATCATACTTGCCCACCCTCAGATAGTCAGATAATTCTTAGATAGTTCCCAAGTATAATTCATAGAATTATACAAGAATTATATAATTATACAAGAATTATATAATTCTTGTAGTGCAGAAGAAGGCCATTTGTCCCATCAAGTCTGCACCGACCACAATCCCACCCAGGCCCTATACCTGTAACCCCAACTATTTGCCCTTCTAATCCCCTGAGACTAAGGTGAAATTTAGCATGGCCAATCCACCCAGTCTGCGCATCTTTGGACTGTGAGAGAAAACTGGAGCATCCGGAGGAAACTCACGCAGCCATAGAGTGCAAACTCCACACAGACAGTCACCTGAGGCCAGAGTTGAACCTGGCTCCCTGGCGCTGTGAGGCAGCAGTACTAGCCACAGTGCCACTTCAGCTGAAGCTGAAACAGCCTCGGAATGAACAGGGGCCTGTGTCAACCAAACTGAGGGGCAGTGACTGGAACCAGTCTTTGTGGGCTTCCCAGGAATATAAGAAACAGGGAAAGGCTATTTGGCCCTTCAGAACTTCTCTGCCATTCAATAAGATTGTTGCTGATCTGGTTGTGGTATGATCTCCTTTTTTCTGTCTAGCTCTCATGACACTTAATTCCCTTGTGTATCAAAAATCTGTCTAACTTTGCCTTGAATGATGATTCAGCTTCCATTGCTTTTGATGGAAAAAAATCCACATAGGAGAAATCCTCTATGAAGAAATAAAATCTCCTTACCTCAGTGTTTAAAGGTCTTATTCCTAAACTCTGTTTAGAATAGAATTAAAAAACCTAAACTGGGAGGGGGATTAGGGCCAGTCAGAGACTCAAATGGTATGGGTACATGTGAGCTGTGTGGTATTTTTAAAAGATAGGTTTCCAGACCACAAAGGTACAAACAAGAGCTTTATTAGAAATGTGTTTACTATACAGACTGTTTGGATAGACTGCCCATCTGTCTGCTTAAACAGCTGATGATGTCATCAATATGTCATGTGATTGGACTCTTAAAGTGACCTTGTTTCAATGAGGAACAAACATGAAGACACAACAGGCTGTGTTTCCATGTCCCCTCCCCACAATCCCACCCAGGATTCAGCTTAGAAAAAAGCAAAATACTGCGGATGGTGGAATCTAAAACAAAAATGGAATATGCTGGAAAATGTCAGCAGGTCTGACAGTGTCCATGGAGAGAAAATAGAGCCAACGTTTCGAGTCAGCTCTGACGAAGTGTCAGTGCTTCCTGTTCTTGGGCAATCCCTTGGGATGGAGGTTGACATTCTTCCACTCCATTCTCAATGGGTTCAGAGCTGGCCGATAAATTCAATCCGATAAGCGATCTGCAGATCCCACCACATGCACGGCAGGCAGTGCTTGAAGGACTGATGGATTGTTTGGATGCTCCCTCCAACACCTTGAGTTTATCTCTGTGAATTTCAAAATTGGCCACATTACAACGAGTTTGAAGAAAGTGGATTGTAAAGCTTTTGGGACATTCTGAGGTGGTGCAGGACACTATATTTTATTCCTTAAGGGGATGTGAGCATTACTGGCAAGGCCAGCATTTTTTGTTGTCTATCTCTCATTGTAGTCAACCACATTGCCATGGGTCTGGAGTCATATATAGATTTCTATCTGTAAGGGGGCATTAGTGGACCAGATGTTTTTCAAAAATAAATTCCAAATTTTTATTAATTGAAGTGTGGCATGATGTCACAGTGGTTAGCACTGTCGCCTCACAGCACCAGGATCCCGGGTTCAATTCTAGCCTTGGGTATATGTCTGTGTGGAACTTGCATGTTCTCCCTGCATCTGCGTGGGTTTCCTCTGGTTGCTCTGGTTTCCTCCTACAGTCCAAAGATGTACAGGTTAGGTGAATTGGCTATGCTAAATTGCCCTCAAGTGTCCCAAGATGTGTAAATTAGCGGGGTAAAGACGAGAGATTACGGGGATGGGTAAGATAAAAAGATGGGTTGGTGTAAACTTGGTGGGCCAAATGGAGTATGAAAGTAGAGAAGCGTTGTTGCAATTGTATAGGGTGTTGGTGAGACCACATCTGGAGTATTGTGCCCAGTTTTAGTCTCCTTATTTGAGGAAGGATGTGGTGGCATTGGAGGCAGTTCAGAGGAGGTTCACCAGATTGATTCCGGAGATGAGCGGGTTGACCTATGAGGAGAGAATAAACTGTTTGGGCTTACACTCACTGGAGTTTAGAAGGCTGAGAGGGGATCTGATCGAGGTATATAAAACACTACAAGGACTTGATAAAGTAAATGTAGATCAAATGTTTCCTCTTATGGGGCAATCTAGAACAAGAGATCACGGGTATGGGTTGAGAGGTGGTAGATTTAAAACTGAGATGAGGAGGAACTACTTCTCGCAGAGTGTGGTGAATCTCTGGAACCCACTGCCCCATAGAGCGGTGGAGTCTGAATCATTAAACGGTTTCAAGGAGATAGGTATATATCTGATTTTTAAAAATTGGTTAAAGGAATATGGTGAACAGGTGGGGAGGTAGATTGAGACAAGGGAGAGATCAGCCATGATCTGAGTGAGTGGCGGAGCAGGCTCGAAGGGCCGAATTTGTCTAATTCTGTTCCTAATGCCTATGTTCTTACTTCTGGAGTGTGGCGACGAGGGGATTTTCATAGTAACTTCATTGCAGTGTGAATGTAAGCCCGCTTGTGACACTAATAAATACACTTTAAACTGTAGGGGGTTCTATGAATTTATATTCCACCAGCTGCCAGAATATTAGGTCAGGCCTGGAGGTTGTCAGTCCAGTGATATCAACATTGCCCCACTCCCTGCAATTCCTTATTGTGAGTGTCCCTTTAATCTGTGGGGGAGGGAGGGGGCGGTGAAGGGGGTGGTCACGTGACAGGGCCGGCGCCTGTGAGTCAGCGCTCCGTCTCGCCGCGTGACGTAGGCGTTTTCTGCGTGGGCGGCGCTGACGTCAGTGCTTTCTGTGTGGCGGTGACGTCATCGGTGTCAGTGCACGGCGGCGGCTGGAGGGAGCAAGAGACAGAGAGCGAGCCGCTGAGGAGACAGACAGACAGACAGACAGACAGAGAGACAGTGTCTGTGTCACAGAGCCGGCGGTCCCACCATTGTTAAAGACTCAGAGGATCCGGAGAGAGGAGAAGGAGGAATAGTGCCCATTAAGGAAAAGCGCGTGTGTGTGTGTGAGGAGGAGGAGAGGCCGCCGGAGTGTGGGGCTGCCTGGCCAGGCTCGAGTGTTGACAGGTTCTCCCCCGTCCCCCTCCCCCTCTTCCTGGGGGACAAGCCAGCGACCACCACCACCCCCCCCCGCGCGCGGGCCTGTCAGCCAACACCAACCACCCGCCGCCGCCGGGACTTTACAACCATTTTTATACCTCAGATTTTCCACACTTCTACAGAGAGGGGAGAAATTAAACTAGGAGCGGGCCCCGGAGTGTGGGATCTGTCAGCCCTCAATCTCCAGCACTTCCCCTCCCCCCACCGCCACTGGGATTGACAAGCTGCTCTCTCTCTCTGTGTGGAGGAGAAACGCCACCGTCATTATCAACAGCCCGGGCTGACTCAGGGGGCAAGGTTTCGGTCGGCAGGCACTCCCACACGTTGATGCAGCAGAGGAGGCAGACAGGAGGGAAGAAAAATCATCGTCGTCTGTGAGGAAAGTACAGCAGTGGCTCCTGTTCTCTCTCTCTCTCTCTGACACCCACACTCTCCCAAAGTAAGGAGCCCAATGTCAGTCTGCTGGTGAGCCGCATCAGACGTGTGCCTCGGACTGGAAATGTACTAACCTCCCAGCCGCCAGAAAGGGAAGGGAGGAAGATTTAAATTGAAGAGGGCAGGAGTGAGGACGGTTTGCCGTGCATTTTGGCACATCCCCCACGTGAAATGGTGGTTCGGATCCAAGTGCTTTCTGGTTAGAAAGGTGTATTTCCTCCCCATCTGGCGAATGATCAAATCAGTGCTGAGGAATTTCAAATAAGGAGAGGTTGTTGGTTCGCCACCTGCCGAGCAGATAGTGTGTGCCTGTGTGGTCTTGGTACTCGTCTGAATATTGGCAAGGAAATGGGACTGCACAACTCGACGCTGTGTACGTGGGATTAATTCGACAGAGAAGTATAAATGTGGAAGCAATCAAAACCTCGTCTTTTGCCTTAAGTAGCTTGGTGATACAGAGACTTCTTCACAACATTCTACTCTTTGTCAGTGGTGTGTGATCAGAATGTGTTGAAATGCACGAAGAAGACCATTCTGTGGTGATTTTTTAGGAGAAAGTCATTTAATCTAAAATTGAGCTGGAAAAAAAAACATCATCTGGCAGTTTTCCCAGCGATGATGGCAAGTGTACAAAGAGCTTTTAGAATGATGGATGGAGTAAGCTTGGGTGAAGTAATGGTGAAAAAAGAACCAATATGCGATGGAATGGGAGAAAGAAGCAATGCAGGAAAGGATTTTGATAGAATTACAAATGTGCTGAAAACCCCAGGAGTAAAACAGGAAAGTGGGCATGGCCTTGGACTGGAGGGGACAGTACACACAGACATGGGTGTATCCAAAGCTTGTCTGATGTCAGGAGTTCGTCCATTGGACCTTAACCCTGCCCTCAAACACACGTTGGCACAATTTCACTTGAGCAGTCAGAGCTCACTGGGTGGGCCAGCAGCATTCTCAGCCCGTTGTACCCAAGAATGTATGTCACCAGGAGGGCTTGTGCCCATGGCATCACCCCCTGTGCTGCCAGGACCGCTGCTTATACCCTCAGACAGTTCAACTGAGCTCACGCACACTTTACTGGAGGGAGAGACCATCTCATGCTTCATGGTTGGTGGGGAAAAGAGGCTGTGTTTGCCACAGGTCCTAAATTCAGTGCTTCGAGATTTCTCACTTCAACAGATCAACACTGTCTGTGATGAATTGTATATTTACTGCTCAAGATGTACAGCAGAACAGCTACAAATCCTCAAGGTCCTAGGCATCTTGCCGTTCAATGCTCCCTCTTGTGGACTTATAACCCAGACTGATGCTCAGAGGTTATGTAATGCCTTGGTTCATCCAGGCATCCTGCCTCCAGATACCAACAAACTCCCTGGCAAAACATACCTTTCCCAGTTACAGAGCACTGGTTCCAGCTTTGAGGTGGAACATTGGTGTCTTGGGAAATGCCAAGGTCTGTTTGTGCCACAGTCTTACAATCACCCTGATGCTGCCTGCATTCAGTGCCTGGACTGCCACATGATGTTTTCTCCCCAGAAGTTTGTGCTACATTCGCACAGGTCTCCAGACAAGAGAACCTGCCACTGGGGCTTTGATTCAGCTAAATGGCGCTGCTATGTGCAGCTGAGTCGTAAATATGCAGAAACATCTGATGAAAAGTTCCTGCAGCAATATCTGGAAGAAATGAAAGAGCGATTCAACATCAATAACCAGCGAAAACGAATGCTTGCTAAGGTAAGTTCCAAAATTGATTTGAAGGCTAAATTTGCGAATGATATAGGTTTTAATGAGCAAATATTTACTGGTCAATGTTTATCTCTTAACCAACATCATTGAACAGGTTACCTGACATGAATCTCGTTACTGTTTGTGCAGTTTCTTATGCTTTAATACGAACTACTACCACTGGACATAGTGAAACATAATGCTTTGGGATGGCTTGATGCTGTGAAGCGAGGCTGTATCAACTTAAATTGTTCCCTTTTTCTTAAGATGACATAATTCTGCACTGTGTGAACCTGAGTGGTACCTTTAGACACTTAATTTTAACTCAGACCAAGTTAAAATTCAGCCCAGATGGATGGGACAAAATTTGCTGCCGAACTGGTCACGATTGAAAAGAGCTTGGATAGTCTCAAACCGATTCTATGAGCTGAACTTTGAAACAAAACTGGCCCTAATTTGGCCCTATAACACACAATGCTGGAAAACCTCAGCAGGTCTGACAGCATCTGTGGAGAGAGACCAGAGCTAATGCTTCAAGTCTGGGTGACTCTTTGTCCGAGCACTGATTGGCAATCTCATTCTGGCTGTACAATTACTGGTTTGGGAAATAGGAAACAAAAGTCACTCTGCGGTAGCTGCCGATGCCATGTTGGGGCTGAGGCATATTAGGGCAGTGTAGAATTATACAAAAACAAAATATTGCTGATGCTGGGGAATAGATTTTGGAGCTAAATTTGAGGCTGTTAGTGCTTGTATATGATGTATGGTACCGTTGGACATGGTGAAACATAATTGAGTGTAAGATTATGTAGATGTGTACAATGTAAACTTGATCACTGGTGCCAGAATAAAGTGTAATTTTATTGTCTATTTTTCTCATCAAATCATAACTTATAAAAATTGTACCGAGATAGACTGAATTTCATCACCTTTGTGGAGACATTCCGGCTGTTAAACTGTGTGTAGTTAACCATGTGAACAAGAAATGGTTGTTCAGTTATTGTCAACCTGTATAAGAAGCTTCAATTGAAGTAACCTGCTTTTGACTTGCAGTCTGGCTTGCAGTGTAAGCTGAACTTTGTTTGGAAAGAAAGGGGTTTCAGTGGTGATCCTGGTTTCAGTGAATTTTATGGCTAATTTTCCCTTGGATTGTTTTGGTAGGAGATAATTGGGGGAATGGCTTTGGCACTGAGAAATGGAAGGAATGTTTAAATTTTAGATTGTGATGACTGGCTCCATAAACTTCTGAACTGGGCTAATGCTGACAGCAATTGTATGTTTTATGCTGCATTTGCTATGTTACACTCAAGCTCTGTGCTGATGAAAGTCTGAATATGTCAGCTGTTTTCAAACCAGTAGCTGGTAGCTAAATGTTAGGACTAGGTACAAAGCATTGAGGCAATATAGAAAATTATACTCGCCCTTAGAGTTTGTCTGAAAGATGCTGATTAAAAATATTTCTTACACTTCCATCTGCAAAGTGAAAAATGTTGTTTTGGCCTTTAGTGACCTTTGCCTTACAGGTCAGGCCTGCTGGAGTCAAACTGCTGAGTCAAACCTTTATGTTTGGGATTTGTTCTGAGTTGGATTATTTGATTCTGTTCAGGCTTGTATTCCACTATAAGCATTTGAATGATATTTGGTGTACTGGTATTACAAATCTTGAAAATGTGATTGTGTGACACATTTTTCTTTCAGCATTGTCTATTTGTCAAGGCAAGCCTAGGACTACCAACTGGTACATCTAAAATTAGTAGTTGGGAGGGTCAGTTTTTGCCAGGCTTTCCCAACTGCTGCTGTACCATGTGGTTTCAGTAAATGCATTGTTTCAGGTGAAGTCCAGCCTTTTTATTGTGATGCCATTATATCAACATGCTGACACACTCAGTGGTTAAGTGTGATGGCTTTTGTCCATGCTCTGCTGCCCAAATGCTGATATCATGGCCTGAATACTTTGCAGATGGACAGTTGCAACCAATGTGTGCGCTATCTAAATACGAGGATTTATATTTTAGGTTGTTATGACAGCAGTTGCATTAAGAATGGTATGCATGAGCCATTCTGCTGTGACCTGATGATATAAAAACAGCATAGGACCTATGTGCCTGGCAGTACAACTGCCAGTGGTGGGAAAGAGAGGAGAAATGAAAAGGAGTTTTTTTTTGTAAGGGTGGAGGATACACACTAGAATATAGAGGTGAAAGTTGCAGATATAGGAAGGAAAAGACTATGCAGGGAATTGTAAATAAGAACAAAAAATTTCAATTAGTGTCTTTTCAATTTAGTGAAATTATGTTGCTGATCAGGTGCTTGGTGCAGAGATCATGGCATATTGAAAGTGTCTCTGCATTTGAAGATGGAGAGCTAATCTAGGTCAGTAAGGATAATGTTGATAAGAGAGCAAGACTTTATTCAGGGTAGGCTGTGGGCAGTGGATCGTTAGGTAAATTGGGGAACAAAGCATTTAGGAAAGGCACAACCTTTGGCCACAGCAATAAGTATATCACTTTATTTTCCCGATAGTTACTATAAAATTAACAATTTCACTACATTTTATGAACTACAATCTTGGAGGAGGAAATGTGGACAGAGTTTGTGGTAAGGGGTGAGGTGTGGTGCCTATTGGTAATACGAACGCTTGGTTCTTGTAAACTGTAAAGTTACAGCTATAATTTTGACCATAGTTGGCCTCCATGACCAAATGTGTGGCAGACATGACTCATTGGGCTGCACTCTTGTCTCCAAGTCAGAAAGTCAAATTTGACGTTCCAGTGCAGTGATGAGTAAATGCTGCACTGTCAGAGGTATTGTCTTTTGAATGAGACATTAAACAAAGGCCCTGTCTGACCCCTCCGGTGGATGTAATCAACCATATGGCATTATTTCAAAGAAGAACGTGGGAGTTGTTGCTGATGTTGTGGTCAGTATTTATCCCTCAATCCACATCGCACAGATTATGTGGCCATTATCACATTGCTGTTGTGAGAATTTGCTGTGGGTAAATTGGCTGCTGTATTTCCTAAATTACTGCAGTGTCTACACTTCAAAAGTAAAAGTATATGTAAAGCGCTTTGAGACATCTGATCGTGAAAGGTAGTAAGTTTTTCTTTTTTTATAGATCATTGCCATTTGTAAATTTTATGAAAATACATGCTTTTTCTTGTTTGAGAAGTGCAGACCTAGTGAAATTAGAGGGGTGGGGGGTGGCGGCAGATGGCTAGGTGATGATGGAGCAAACTCGATTAATTTTGGATAAAGGCAAAATACTGTGGATTCTGAGATCTGAAACAAAAACCAAAAATGCTGGAAAATCTCAGGTCTGACAGCATCTGTGAATAGAGCCAACGTTTCGAGTCAGGATGATCCTTTGTCATGACTCAACATTGGCTTTATTTTCTCCACAGATGCTGTCAATTAATTTTGGACTTCATTCTAAGAAATAATTTGTATTTACATAGCACTTTTCAAAACTTTAGGTCAGAAAAAAACATTTTTGTGGGTGCTTTTATAGATCTGGCTGAAGATACCATAATTCTGTTTTAGAAGGTACTTCAAGTGTGTCACAAAGTTCTTGTGGTTGACTATACGAAAGAACAGGAAGCACAAATGTCAATAAGTAATCTCTGTGGGCCTGATGTGAATCCAGCGGTTAGGGCTGTGACAACCACATTTTATTTTCTTTTACTTGGAACTGTGTGAGTCATAACTGTCCTTTCCCACTCCTACCTGTATCACTGGCATTTCCAGCTCATAAAAGGGGATTGTATCAAGTGTTTCCCTTCCCCTCCCCATCCCGTGGTAATTTGTAGCTGGAATTGGTGACTAACTAATAGATAACTGAAAGATTGGCAGTCATGTCGATTCCCAGCTTGGGTCACTCTGTGTGGAGTTTGCACATTCTCCCTGTGTCTGCGTGGGTTTCCTCTGGGTGCTCCGGTTTCCTCCCACAGTCCAAAGGGTTAGGTGGGTTGGCCATGCTAAATTGCCCCTTAGTGTCAGGGGGACTAGCTAGGGTAAATGCATGGGGTTTTGGGGATAGGGCCTGGGTGGGATTGTGATTGTGCAGGCTAGATGGGCCGAATGGCTTCCTTCTGCACTGTAGGATTCTATGTGAGAGATGAGCAGTACTATCCAATGTGTGGTACCATTCGTTCATGCTTTTTTTTAATAACAGACTTCCCAGGCTTTTGCTTTTAATTAGAATTTCTTAAGTATTCTGCAATTAGACAATTGAAATCCAGTTTTATTTGTTTGACTCGAACAAATTTTGGACTTCATTCTAAGAAATAATTTGTATTTACATAGCACTTTTCAAAACTTTAGGTCAGAAAAAATCATTTTCTGTGGGTGCTTTTATAGTTCTGGCTGAAGATACCGTAATTCACTTCAAAAGAACTTTGGCTGTAAAGTGCTTTGGCATGCTATGGTCATGAATACACAGTTATAAATTCAAATATTTCTCTTTTTAACATGCTCCCAGTAAGTATTCTTTTTTACTAGCCCACAGTGAGGTGGAACAGTGATTAGCACTGCTTCCTCGCGGCGCCAGGGATCCAGGTTTGACCTGGTTCGAATCCTGGCTCGGGTCACTGTCTGTGTGGAGTTTGCACATTCTCCCTGTGTCTGCGTGGGTTTCCTCCGGGTGCTCCGGTTTCCTCCCACAGTCCAAAGATGTGCGGGCTAGGAAGATTGGCCATTCTAAATTGCCCCTTAGTGTCCCGGGATGCATAGGTTAGAGGGATTCATGGGTAAATATGTAGGGATATGTGGATAGGGCCTGGGTGGGATTGTGGTTGGTGTAGACTTGATGGGCCAAATGGCCTCTTTCTGCACTGTAGGATTTTATGATTCTATATAATTGTTTTTAAAATTCCGATTTTTCCACTATGTTATTTATACTGCAGCAACATTTTTCTTGAAATAATCCAGCTTTTTATTGCTGTGCCATGACTTTAAGTTACTTTGTGGTCACAATTTTTAAAGAGAAACGTGTAATTATTCAGTACCCGTTTTGATGCCTGCACTACAGTACCACAACATTGAGCTAACAAATATAATGGAGGTACACATTTTAATTGCATAAAAAGAGGAAATTGTGGAGAAATTCTAATAAGTTAGTATCACCCTGAGGTTCGAACTTACAGCAGAAGGAATCCCAATGAAACCCTTTCCATCACCCCTTAGCCAGAAGGTTAGGGATCCAAGTCCCACTCTAGAGTTGAGCACAAAAATCAAGGCTGACACTCTAGCGTAATGCTGGAGCTCCCACGGACTTTTTTGAGGAAGAACAGGGGAGCAATTTTGGTAGCCAGAGCAATGTTTATCCTTCAGTGTCAAAAAATGGATTATCTGCTCATTATCACATTGCTGTTAGTGGAAGCTTGTTGTATGCCAATTTGCTGCCGAGTTTCCTAATTATTATCCTACACTTCAAAAGGACTTTGGCTGTAAAGTGCTTTGGCATGCTATGGTCATGAATACCCAGTTATAAATTCAAATATTTCTCTCTTTAACATGCTCTTTTTTACTAGCCCCCAGTGGGGTGGCCCAGTGATTAGCATTGGTTCCTCACAGTGCCAGGGATCCAGGTTTGATTCTGGCCTTGGGTGACTGTGTGGAGTTTGCATTTTCTGCCCATGTCTGCGTGAGTTTCCTTCGGGTGTTCTGGTTTCCTCCCAGAGTCCAAACATGTGCAGGTTAGGTTGATTGGTCATGCTATATTGCTCCTTAGTGTTCCAAGATGTGTAGATTAGTGGGGTAAGTACGTGGGGTTGCGGGGGATCGTGTCTGATTGGGATGCTCTATTGGAGAGTCGGTGGAGACTTGATGGGCCAAACGGTCTGCTTCTGCACTGTAGGGTTTGCAAGTATGACTGTAAAAGTGAAGTCCCCATAGTCCCAGAGGACACTCCTTTGAGGTTGTGATTTTAACCTGAGGATCACCGCACCTCTGGTGAGGTTGAGAATGTGGGGCGTTCATGGAGTATGACTGTAGGAACATAGGAATAGGAGTAAGCCGTTTAGTCCCTTGAGCCTGTCCCTCTATTCAATGTGATCATGGTTGATCTGTGCCCTAACTCCATATACTTGCCATTGCCCTTATCCTATGATACCCATTGGCAAATAAGAATCTGTCGATCTCGGATTTGAATGTAGAACTGGCCATCATTTTTTTTTTGTGGAGGAGAATTCCAAACTTCTATCAGCCTTTTATTTCCTAATTTAATTGAATGCTGATTTGACCTTATTGTAAAAGAAATCACCACAGCTGGTCAAACTTTCAGTTCATTTTCACCATCCGATTAACTGTCTTTTTATTAACTTTCTAAGTGTGAATTTTGATAAAACAGTTTGGGATGTTAGACTTCTAGACACCAGGATTAAATTTTTCCCATTTTTCAAATTCCTCTCCCTTCTATTTCAAGATGCTGACTCGTATTCAAATTCCATTGGCAGTCTTTGATATGTGGTACCTTGCCAAAATGGTCATTCTTCATACTTGTATTGGAACAGCAAGTTATTAGCAGACAAGTTGACTGCACTGAACATTTCTGAGCCTAATCCGCCCTCATTCGTGATTCCTCTGATGTCAGTTTAACAATTTCCAGTTTCCTGGCCCTAACCATCGCCTCTTCAGTGTGGATACTCAATCCCTCTGCACCTCCATCCTTCGATGTGGAGATGCCGCGTTCCCCCATTCCTCACCAGGACGGTACAAAGGCTGTCCACTTCTTCCTTGAAAAGAGACTCGAACACTTCCCATCTACCACCATCCTCCTCTGCCTGGCTGGACTTGTTCTCTCATTGAAAGATTTCTCCTTTAAATTGTCGCACTTCCTCCAAATAAAAGGTGTGACTATGGGTACCCACATGGGTCCTGGTGATGGCTGCCTTTTTGTGAGGTATGTGGAACATTCCTTGTTCCAGTCTTATTCCTCCTCCAAAATTCTTTTTCTGGTGCATGGATGACTGTATTGGTGTCACTTCATGCTCTTGTCTGGACCTGGAAAAATTTATCCATCTTGCTTCCAATTTCCACCCCTCTCACCTTCACATGGTCAGACTCTGAAACTTTTTCATTTCTGGTGATAGACGTCTACCAATATTCATTATAAGCCCACCAATGCCTACGACTACTCGTCCTCAAACCCAGTTTCTCTGCCTCTGTCGCATCTGTTCTGATGCTACCTTCCAAAATGGCGCATCTGCCCTCACCCCTTCCCCTCCCTCCCAGAACTATGATAGGGTTCCCCATACCTTCGCTTTTCACTCCACCAGCCTCCACATTCAAAGGGTCATCCTTTGCCATTTCTGCAATTCCAGCATGATGCCACCACTAAACACATCTTCTCCTCACCTCCCCTGTCAGCATTCCGTAGGGACTATTTCTTCTGTGACACCTTGGTCCATTCCTCCATCACACCCAACACCTTCCCTTCTCAAAACACCTATAATCTTAGGAGTGGGAGTGTAACACCTGCCCCTTTACATCCTCCCCCTTGCCGTCCAAAGCCCCAAACACTTCTTCCAGTTGAAGCAGTGATTCACTTTTCAATTTAATCTACTACAATGAGGAGAGTAAATGCAGATTAGCTGACCGCTTTGTGGAACACTGCACAGTCCACAAGCATGATCCCCACTCTCTCATATCCATTTCAATTCACAATCTTACTCTCATGTCCTTAGCCAATTACCATGTTCCAGTGAAGCCCAATGCATAGTAGAGGAACAGCACTTCATCTTCTGATTAGGCATTTTACAACCTTCTGGACTTAACATTGAATTCAGCAATTTCAGACCATGAACTCTGTCCTCTATTTTGATGTATATTTTTCACCAAACCCCTTTCCCCATGAGGACCAGTTTGTAACTTGTTCTTCTACTTTGCTTTCAGAGAGTACTGCGATGAACACATTCTGCTATCTTACCTTTATGTCACTGTTAGCACCTGCCTTTGTCTTTAATACCATAATTACTACTCCCTTTGTCTTGTGTCCATGAAATCTCTGTCAAATCCCTCCTGAGCTCCCACCTAACCCTGACCTATTTTGCTCCATCTGCCCTATTTCTACCACATTTCTATCTCTCTCCAGCTTTGAAGAGTCATACAGACCCAGAATTTTAACTCTGTTTCTCTGTCCACAGATGGGGCCAGATCTGAAATTTTCCAGCATTTTCTGTTTCTATACCTGAGTCGAATGATTTTTCTTACAGGGTATATGCATGTATGTATTTATGAGCAGTGGTTACTGGATATTAATCGTCTGGGAAACTGAGGCTAGTTGTAGCAACTCTTGCTGAGACGTGCAAAATCACCACAAAGCAGGGATCAAAACAAGAACCAACCTTGTCCTTATGCGCAGTACTAGCTGAACAGTTTGAGTGCTGAAGGCTTAGTTCATCTTTAAAGTTGAAAACAAATTATTTGTCTAAGCTGGAGAGGTTCAAATTTCTGTCTTTTGTTGCATCAGTAAAAGTTGTATGCAGCTGCCATACATTTTATAAAGCAACCACACATTTGTTGTGTTTGAAATGGAATTTCAATTGGGAGCAACAAAGAGGCTTAAAAGAGGGAGTTGAAGACGTTCCAGAGAATGGGACTGAGATGGCTGAGGAAGAGGAATGAGGCAGGAGAATGCCCAAGAGGCCAAAAGAATGTTACGGGTAAAATGATGGAATAATATTCGGTGTTAATCATTGGTTCTGCTGTACCGCACAAGAAGTGGGTTAAATATAGTTTGCGTTTATGCTAACAAATATGAATTCATCTATTTTTTTTGTCCTATATTGGTTTAATTGGGTGCTTATCACAGCAGTTTTATTTCAGGGCTGTTGATCATTTTTTCCACTGCTGTCGTCACCAGTGCTTTCCAGTCAGTGTTATATCAGGTAAAGGGTAGCTTTCCGTGAAGGAGTTAAATTTTTCCGATAAAAGCAAAATTTATTGTTTTCTGTGTAAAATAAAATGAGATATTTAGTAGTAATGGAAGTATTATACCTAAATTTTATTGAAAGGGATTGTTATAAGAATTTCAAAGCACAAAAGCCCTTCAGCTTTACAAATGTTAAGCGGTGGGAAACATGCTATAACTTTTACGGTAACAGTTTCAGCATTGCTAAAATGTCAATGTTTATTTAAAAGTATTTTTGATCACTCAGCTGAACCAGTGCAGAGATGAATGCACAACGATTTTTTCAAATTTTAAAGAATTAACAAGCTGGAACAAGCCGCCAGAGGCAGTAGTAGAGGCGGGTACAGTTTTGTCTTTTAAAATGCATTTAGATAGTTACATGGGTAAAATGGGTATAGAGGATATGGGCCAAATGCAGGCAATTGGGATTAGCTTAGGGGTTTAAAAAAAAAAAGGACGGCATGGATAATTTGGGCTGAAGGGCCTATTTCCATGCTCTAAACCTCTATGACTCTGAGTTAATGATTTGTGGGCAAGGTGGGAGCCACAAATAACTTGAGGTAATTTTGGCTTTGCTGTAGATGAGATAATACAGATTCTCAAACTCTGTCTCCCTGTTGGTGCCATTCTGAGGTCAATTTAAATTACCCTGATTTCCCCACTCTACCTGTCCCTGAACAGGTGTCTTTTCTTAGTCTCCCCCTTTATAAATGGTGGCGTATTTTTCCCAATCCTTAAATGTGGAGTGTTTTAATCCTCTATTAATACCTCGCACAGCAAACTCAGGGTAAGATTAAATAAAGAGTGGGTTTATTTTTACACACATGCGAGAGAGATTTTGCAACATCCACCCCTTTTGCACTTGCACGATTAATGGGGATAAGGAAGAAGGAAGCGGGTTCAGGGCATGACCACCATAAAATACAAGTTAGTGTTTTACACGTCCAGGATCAGAGGTCTAATGGATGGTTTCTTGTGAAGGGAGGTTAGACCATACACTAGAAATAGGCCATTTGGCCCATCGAGTCTGCTCCGTCATTCAATGGGAGCATGGTTGATCTGATATCCTCAACTCCACTTCCTGCCTTATCCCTACAGTGTGGAGATGCCGGCGTTGGACTGGGGTAAACACAGTAAGAGTTTTAACAACACCAGGTTAAAGTCCAACAGGTTTATTTGGTAGCAAATGCCATTAGCTTTCGGAGCGCTGCTCCTTCGTCAGATGGAGTGGATATCTGCTCTTATCCACTCCATCTGACGAAGGAGCAGCGCTCCAAAAGCTAATAGCATTTGCTACCAAATAAACCTGTTGGACTTTAACCTGGTGTTGTTAAAACTCTTACTGTGTTTATCCCTATAACCCTTGATTCCCTTACTAATTGAAAATCTGTCTATCCCAGCCTTGAACATACTTAACGACCCAGCCACCACAGCTCTCTGCTGTAAAGAATTCCACACGTTCACTACCCTCTGAGTGAAGAAATTCCTCCTCATCTCTGTTTTAAATGGGCAACCCTTTATTCTGAGCTTATGCGCTCTGGTCCTAGACTCTGGCACAAGAGGAAATATGCTCTCAGCATCTATTCTGTCAAGCCCCTGAGAGTCCAGGATGTCTCAGTCAGGTCACCTCTCATTTTTCTAAACTCCAGTGAGTATAGACCCAACTTACTTAACATCCCCTCATAAGAAAATCCCTCCATACCTGGGATCAACCTCGCGAACCTCCAAAACCTGGGATCAACCTCGCGAACCTTCTCTGGACTGCCTCCAATGCCAGGATATCTTTCCTTAGATAAGGGGACCAAAACTGTTCACAGTAACTCGTGCCAGTTTCAGTAAAACTTTCCTATTTTTATGCTCCATTTCCTTTGAAGTAAAGGTCAACATTGCATTTGCCCCCTCAATTCATAGAATCATAGAAACCCTACAGTGCAGAAAGAGGCCATTTGGCCCATCGAGTCTGCACCGACCACAATCCCACCCAGGCCCTAGCCCCCATATCTCTACATATTTACCCGCTAATCCCTCTAACCTACACATCTCACGACTCTAAGGAGCAATTTTTAAGCATGGCCAATCAACCTAACCCGCACATCTTTTGACTGTTGGAGGAAACTGGAGTACCCAGAGGAAACCCACGCAGACATGAGGAGAATGTGCAAACTCCACACAGACAGTGACCCAAGCTGGGAATCGAACCCAGGTCCCTGGAGCTGTGAAGCAGCAGTGCTAACCACTGTGCTACCGTGCCGCTGATTTGATTTATTATTGTCACACGTATTAGTATACAGTGAAAAGTATTGTTTCTTGTATGCTATACAGACAAAGCATACCGTTCATAGAGAAGGAAAGGAGTGAGTGCAGAATGCAGTGTTACAGTCATAGCTAGGGTGTAGAGAAAGATCAGCTTAGTGTGAGGTAAGTCCATTCAAAAGTCTTATGGCAACAGAGAAGAAGCTGTTCTTCAGTCAGTTGATATGTGTCCTCAGACTTTTGTATATTTTTCCTGATGGAAGAAGGTGGAAGAGAGTATGTCTGGGGTGCTGGCTGTTTTTCTGAGGCAGCGGGAAGTGTAGACAGAGTCAATGGATGGGAGGCTGGTTTGTGTGATGGATTGGGCTTCATTCACAACTTTTTGTAGTTCTTGTGGAGTTTGGGCAGAGCAGGAGCCATACCAAGCTGTGATACAACCAGAAAGAATGCTTTTTATGGTGCATCTGTAAAAGTTGGTGAGAGTCGTAGCTGACATGCTAGCTTTTTATGATTTGTGCACAAGGACCCCCAAATCTTTCTGAGCTGCAGTTTTCTGCAGTATTTCACCATTTAAATAATACGCAGCACCTTTATTCTTCCTAGCAAAGTGTCTAACTTCATATTTTCTTGCATTATCTTCCATCTGCCGAGTTTTTGCCCACTCACCTAAGCTAATTATATCTTTGTATCATCCTCACCATTTGCCTTCCCACCTTTTTTTGTGTCATCCGCAAATTTGGCAATAGTACATTCACTACCCTCGTCCAAGTCATTCATGTATATTGCGAATAATTGTGGCCCCAGCACGGATTCCTGTGGCACTCCACTGGTTGCAGGTTGCCATCCTGAAAATGAACCTCTTGTACCAACTTTAGTCATTCCTCTAACCATACTAGTATACCCCTATACTATGGCCTTTTACCTTATAAAAGGCCTTTTGTGTGGTGTCTTATTGAATGCTTTTTGAAAATCCAATTATATTACATCTACTGGTTCCCCTACTCATTGCCACCTCAGAGAATTCTAATAATTTGTCAGACATGCTTTCCCCTTCGTGAAGCCACGCTAGCGGCACGGTAGCACAGTGGTTAGCACTGCTGCTTCACAGCTCCAGGGACCTGGGTTCGATTCCCGGCTTGGGTCACTGTCTGTGTGGAGTTTGCACATTCTCCTCGTGTCTGCGTGGGTTTCCTCCGGGTGCTCCGGTTTCCTCCCACAGTCCAAAGATGTGTGGGTTAGGTTGATTGGCCATTCTAAAATTGCCCCTTAGAGTCCTGAGATGCGTAGGTTAGTGGGATTAGCGGGTAAATATGTGGGGGTCGGTGCAAATATTGTGGTCGGTGCAGACTCGATGGGCCGAATGGCCTCCTTCTGCACTGTAGGGTTTCTATGATTTCTATGAACTCTGCTTGATTTTATAGTATGTATTTCCAAATGCTCTGCTATTACATCCTTTATAATGGACTCTAATATTTTCCCAATGACAAAAGTTAAGCTAACTAGTCTATAATCATTTGTTTTGTGTCACCATCTTTTTTTTGAATAAAGGACATAGATGTTGACAATTTTCCAATCCTCTCAGACTTTTCCAGAATTTAAGGATTTTTGTAAAATTACGACTAGTACATCCACCAACTCTATAGTTATTTCCTTTAATATCTTCTCTTAACAGGTCCTGGGAGCCCCAATAGTTGCGCCAGTACTTTTCTCTCTCGTGATTATTATTGTATTTATTTCTTCTGCTTCATGATTTGGTATTTTTGGAATGTTATTACTGTCTTCCACTGTGAAGACTGACACAAAGTATTTGTTTAACTCTGCCATTTTCTGATGCTCCATTATTAATTCCCCAGTCCCATTCTCTAAGGGGCCTGTGTTCACTTTGGCCTCTGTCTTCCTTTTTATATATTTAAAGAAGCTCTAGCTGTCTGTGTTTTATATTACCTATTAGTTTACCCTTATAGTTTCTTTTTTTTTGATCATCTTTTGTTGTATTTAAAACTTTCCCAATCCTCTGGCTTACCACTAATCTTGCTACGTTATATGTTTTTTCTTTCAGTTTAATACTATCCTTAACTTCCGCGATTAACCATGGTTGATTTATCCCCATCCTCGAATCCTTCTTTCTCACTCGGATATATTTTTGTCGTGAGTCATGAACTATTTTCAAAAATTGCAGATTAATCCTGCTAAACTCCTTTCCAGTCCACTCCAGCCAATTCTGCCCTTGTTCCTGTATAATTATCCTTATTTAAATGTAGCACAGTTGTTTCTGACCCAAGTTTCCCACACTCAAACTGATTCTACCATGCTTCCTCGGGGATCACTGCTTCCTCTGGGATCTTTTACTCTGTGATTGTTTGTTTATTAATGATGTGGAGATGCCGGCATTGGACTGGGGTAAACACAGTAAGGAGTCTAACAACACCAGGTTAAAGTCCAACAGGTTTATTTGGTAGCAAACGCCACTAGCTTTCGGAGCGCTGCTCCTTCGTCAGGTGAGTGGGAGTTCTGTTCACAAACAGGGCATATAAAGACACAAACTCAATTATAACCACAGCAACCGCTGCAAGACGTGCCGGATCATCGACATGGATGCCATCATCTCACGTGAGAACACAATCCACCAGGTACACGGTACATACTCTTGCAACTTGGCCAACAATGTCTACCTGATACGCTGCAGGAAAGGATGTCTCGAGGCATGGTACATTGGAGAAACCATGCAGATGCTACGACAACGGATGAATGAACACCGCTCGACAATCACCAGGCAAGACTGTTCTCTTCCTGTTGGGGAGCACTTCAGCGGTCACAGGCATTCGGCCTCTGATATTCGGGTAAGCATTCTCCAAGGCGGCCTTCACAACACACGACAGCGCAGAGTCGCTGAGCAGAGACTGATAGCCAGGTTCTGCACACATGAGGACGGCCTCAACCGGGATCTTGGGTTCATGTCACACTATCTGTAACTCCCACAACTTGCCTGGACGTGCAAAGTCTCACTGGCTGTCCTGCCTGGAGACAATACACATCTCTTTAACCTGTGCTAATGCTCTCTCCACTCACATTGTCTGTACCTTTAAGACTTGATTAGCTGTAAAGACTCACATTCCAATCATTATTCATTATTCCGTAAATTGAGTTTGTGTCTTTATATGCCCTGTTTGTGAACCGAACTCCCACTCACCTGATGAAGGAGCAGCGCTCCGAAAGCTAGTGGAATTTGCTACCAAATAAACCTGTTAGACTTTAACCTGGTGTTGTTAGACTTCTTACATTGTTTATTAAACCTGCCTCATTACACGCTTCCAAATGACTGATTGTAGGATGATCCATCTTTCTGGAGCTAGACTTCCACAATGGGGGAAGGCATGATGCGTAAGTTAGAGTGGAGGCATAAGTTTCAGGTTCCAGCAGTTTTTGATGAGGGATAGAGGTCTTTCTGCTGCCACCAGCTTGATGGTGGACAGCACAGAATTTGCCTGGAGTTCTGCTCATGTGGAGGTCAAAACAGTAACAGTCCATAAGTTCCTAAGACTGCATAGTTAGAGGGAGTTAGCCAGCCCAAGTCTCAGTCAAGTGATGTTGATTTAAAGTTGTTAAACGAGGCTGCTTTGTTGAAACCATTGTGTTAGAACATTTAATGTTCAGGCTATTATCACCAGTTTTGGAGATTAAAATCTGTGAAGGTCTGTCTTTGTTTGAAGGTGACTAGAGCAGACCAGCTTTGACAAAGGGTCGTCTGGACTTGAAACGTCAGCTCGTTTCTCTTCTTACAGATGCTGCCAGACCTGCTGAGATTTTCCAGCATTTTCTCTTTTGCTTTCAGATTCCAGCATCCCGCAGTAATTTGCTTTTATCCAAGGTTTGTCTTTGTTTGAAGTTGGCTAGAGCAGACCGGTCGTCTGTGGATCAATGTGTTGGCTGGGTTGGAATGTTTATGCTATGCAAGGAGTTTGAAGTGCTAGCCTTTGTTAATTTTGAAACTTCTGGAAATCAGCAAGTTACCAACTGGAGCCATCTTGTCAGCTCAGCATATGTCCCTTTTGAAAAGCACAAAAAAAATGCTTTATATAAAACAGTCCAGCTGATGAATATATGTATATTTTCCTTCACGTCTCAACTATGACTCGAAGAACTGTAATTTCACCAGCCGTATGATGTATGTTTAGAGTCACAGAGGTTTACAGCATGGAAACAGGCCCTTCGGCCCAACTTGTCCATGCTGGCTTTTAAAAAAAAACCCTAAACTAATCCCAATTGCCCGCATTTGGCCCATATCCCTCTATACCCATCTTACCCATGTAACTGTCTAAATGCTTTTTAAAAGACAAAATTGTACCCGCCTCTACTACTTCCTCTGGCAGCTTATCCCAGCCACTCACCACCCTCTGTGTGAAATAATTGCCCCTCTGGACCCTTTTGTGTCTCTCTCCTCTCACCTTAAACCTATGCCCTCTAGTTTTAAACTCCCCTACCTTTGGGAAAATATATTGACTATCTAGCTGATCTATGCCCCTCATTATTTTATAGACCTCTATAAGATCACCCCTCAGCCTCCTACGCTGCAGAGAAAAAAGTCCCAGTCTATCCAGCCTCTCCTTATAACTCAAACCATCAAGTCCCGGTAGCATCCTAGTAAATCTTTTCTGCACTCTTTCTAGTTTAATAATATCCTTTCTATAATAGGGTGACCAGAACTGTACACAGTATTCCAAGTGTGGCCGTACCAATGTCTTGTACAACTTCAACAAGTCGTCCCAACCCCTGTATTCAATGTTCTGACCAATGAAGCCAAGCATGCTGAATGTTTGAATCATAGAATTCCTACAGTGCAGAAGGAGGTCATTCGGCCTGTCGAGTCTGCACCAACCACAATCCCACCCAGGCCGTATTCCCATAACCCCTCATATTTGCCCTGCGAATCTCCCGGACAATAGGGTTAATTTAGCATGGCTAATCAATGTAACCCGCACATCTTTGGACTGTGGGAGGAAACCCGAGCACCCGGAAGAAACCCATGCAGACATGGGGAGAACGTGCAAACTCCACACACACACACACACACACACACACACACACACACACTGACCCGAGGTCACTGTGAGGCAGCAGTGCTAACCACTGTGCCTCCATTTGCAGTCAGTATTCTGAAACAATTATGCAGGATAGCTTGCAGTGTACTCGCTACTTTGAATATGCAATGGTCAGGTTACCACTACCACATTATCGAAAAGGCCATTAAAGTCAGAGAGATTATACAACATAAATTCACCTGGATGATATTTGGAATGAAAAGTTGTATTTATGAGGAAAGACTTGCGAACGATGGGCTATTTCCACTGGAGCAGAGAAATAAGATATAATATTCTAAAAAAATATTAACAGTTTTGATGCAGCAGTTAGGGTCAGATCATGAATGTTTCATACATGGAGTATGTCTCTGGTTTATGAGTTTGTTACTTTGAAAATGGGCTATTTTAAGAACGATGCCATTCTTAATGGTGAATGTTTGATGAATGATTTCCCACATCTCCAAACTGTCCAGTCTTTAGACTTCAGCCTCTTGCACATTATCCTCAATTCGTTTACTAGCAACAGCCATGATTTTAGCAGCATAGGCCCCACAATATTGAATGCCCTCTGTGAACCTGGTTCCAGCTTGATCTTCTTTAGCCCATCTCTCTGACTGAGTTTTTGGGCTTCGTCCTCATATTTCCTCCTTTGGCTTAGTATCCTCCTCTTTAGTTTTCAGGTTCCATCCACAGCACCATGACCTCCTCCTACATGTGTAAGGCAAAGAGGCAGGTCCCAAATCTACCCAAGCTACAACAGGGATCGAACCCTGTGCTGATGGTGCCAATTTATCCACATGGATGTCCACCCAGTTGAGTTGGGCATCAAATTAAGAAGCAGAACTTCAAAGGCAATAATATCGGGATTAATATCTGATGAACATTGTCAGAGAATACAGCAGGATATAGATAGGCTGGAAAATTGGGCGGAGAAATGGCAGATGGAATTTAATCCAGATAAATGCGAAGTGATGCATTTTGGTAGATCCAATGCAGGGGGGAGCTATACAATAAATGGTAGAACCATCAGGAGTATAGACACACACAGGGATCTGGGTGTGTAAGTCCACAGATCCTTAAAGGTGGCAGCACAGGTGGAAAAGGTGGTGAAGGCATATGGCATGCTTGCCTTTATTGGACGGGTCATAGAGTATAAAAGTTGGCATATGATGTTGCAGTTATATAGAATGTTGGTTAGGCCATATTTGGAATACAGCGTCCAGTTCTGGTCGCCACACTACCAGAAGGACATGGAGGCTTTGGAGAGAGTGCAGAAAAGGTTTACCAGGATGTTGCCCGGTATGGAGGGTATTAGCTATGAGGAGAGATTGAGTAAACTAGGGTTGTTCCTCCCTGGAAAGATGGAGGTTGAGGGGCGACCTAATAGAAGTTTATAAAATTATGAAGGGCATAGATAGGGTGAACAGTTGGAAGTTTTTTCCCAGGTCAGAAATGACGAACACAAGGGGTCACAAGTTCAAGGTAAGGGGGGGGCAAGGTTCAATACAGGTATGCGGGGGACGTATTTTACACAGAGGATGGTGGGGGCCTGGAATGCACTACCAAGCAAGGTGGTTGAGGCAGACACACTAGGGTCATTTAAGACTTATCTAGATAGCCATATGAACAGACTGGGAATAGAGGGATACAAACGGATGGTCTAGTTAGGAACACATGATTGGCGCAGGCTTGGAGGGCCGAAGGGCCTGTTCCTGTGCTGTATTCTTTGTTCTTTGTTGTTCTTATTAGCTGAGTTGCGTGCAAACTGGCATAGGAGAAATAAAATTCGAGAAATGAATGCGTGGTTTAAAGACTGGTGAGGGGCAAGTGCGTTCTGGTTCGTGGGGGAAAGTGGAATCTGTGCCATTGGGACGTTCTACACCTGAACCATGCTGGTGCTGATGTTCTAGCGAGTCACATAACTAGGGAGGTAAAGAGAGTTTTAAACTAAAGGGGTCAAGGGATCAAATTTGGGAAGATGTGGTATATACCAAAGAGTAGATGTGAGGCAAGAGAGATCAACACTAATATGGTCGGATCAGACTGAGGATGGGGCAGGGGGGGGCTCGTGTGTGCGTGGGTGTCCCATGCAAGGCCTGGTCTGGGTGTTTAAATGGGTACTCTGGTGTTAGAAGTGATTTTTTTTATTTTTCGGTTCTAACTCTTTCTAAGTAACTATCAGGATAACACTGGCAGAACCATCTAAGTTAGAGATTTAAATTGCTTCTGTCAGATGATTCCCAGCCCAATGCAATTGTCCAGGAGGAATTAGCATTGCTGAACAATTGTTGGGCAAACCCTTGCGTGCAAACTTCCAAGAGGGATTTCCCCAGTGTGTCATTGAGGTATACCCTAAATGTGAAAATGGGCAACTAGGAAGTGATGTGCCAATAAGTATTATCTGGTGGCCATTACAAAGACATGGCTATAGAATGACATAGATTGAGAGCTGAATATTGAAGGGTATGTGACATTTTGGAAGAATAGGAAGTTGAGAATAGGTAGAGGAGTGGCTCATTAATGAGGATATTGGCGTAATAGAGAGGTTTTGACCCAAGTTCAGGAAACCAGGATATAAAAGCAGTTTGGGTTGAAATGAGAAATTATAAAGGCAAGAAGTCACGTGTGGGAATAGTGTATATGCCCCTTATTTGTACCTACGTGATAAGTCAGAGTATAAAAGAATAGATTATGGGAGATAATGGAGCTTGTTAGTTCCGTTGACTCCTTTTATCCACCCTGCTAGTTACGTCCTCCAAACCCCTAAAGATTTGTAAAGCGTGTTTTTCCTTTCAGGAAACAACGTTGAGTCAGTAACTCAGTAATCAGTTAACACCTCTTAATGGATCGTAGTATTTTCTTGACTGATGTTAGCCAAGCTGGCCTTAGTTCCATGTTTTTCTCTCTCTCCTTTCATGAGTGGAGATGTTACACTTGCTACCTTCCAATTCATAGGGACTGTTCCAGAATCTACAAAATTTTGGAAAATCACAGCCAATGTAGTCATTATTTCTGCAGCCGCCTCTTTTGGAACTTTAGTAAGTAGCCCGTCAGCTCCAAGGGTTTTGTTGGCTTTTAGTCCTCTTAAATTTGCTGGAATCTTTTCTTCATTACTTGTTCTTCATTGTCATCAGACCCTTGCTCCTTCACTATTTCTGGTATGTTTTTGTGTCTTCTACTATATGAAGGCAGAGAAAATATTTGTTTAAAGTATCTGCCATTTCCTTGCTCCCTATTACGATTTCTCCTGTCTCAGCCTCTCCTTTTTCTAAAGTGCTGTTGATTAGTCAGCTGACAGGTAAGTAAACAGCTCCAATGAAGGGTCATCCAGACGCAAAACGTTGGCCCTATTCTCTCTCCACAGATGCTGTCAGACCTGCTGAGATTTTCTCGCATTTTCTGTTTTAATTTCAGTATGTGTCCTAGGATGAATCAATTTCCTACTGTTGTGCTGTCTTTGCTGGTCAAAGTAGCAGGTTAGAAATGGGAATGAGTAAAATACGCATGTGAATAAAAATGCCAACATGAAAACTTCTGCGACGGACGCTAGTAAATTTGTTATGTGTCACCTAGGTCCAAAGTTACAAGTCAAATGTTTGTAATCACTTCTGCAGTAGTTTCTATTTCCAGGAAAGGAAAGAGATTTTGGTAAACTACCAAAATCTTTTTAAGAGGAGGCAAATGGGTTGGAACTCAATTGATTGCCAGTGACAAGCGAGAGAGTTTTAGGGTTAAAGAGTTAAATACAGATCTGAGATTCTTACCACACCTCACATTCATCCACTGCTATTTTGTGGTGAGCGGTAAGGGATATTAGGCTAATTGAATTTTGCACTGTGGAGCTGGTTAATTAATTAGCATAATTAAATTGGACTTTCACAGAGCCAGATTTAAAATTGACGACTGCTGCATGGGTTTCCCTTTCAGCACTCTTTGTGGGCCAAGCAGAGCAGGAGTTGTCGTTGTCTTAGGCAGTTTCTCGGGAGTCGAAGATGACTTGCTTCCACACCAAAAATGATTCTCAGGTGACCAATGTGCGACATACAGTCTCTGTCGCAGGTGGGGCAGAAAACGTGGTTGGAAGAGCGCGTGGGTGGGGTGCCCAGGTTGCACTCCTTTTGTTGTTGACTTTTGGCTTCAGCTTGCTCTCGGTGATGAAACTCTAGTTGTTCAGCTCCTTTCCGGATGTTTTTCCTCCACGTTGAGTGATTTTGGGCCGGAGATTCCCAGGTGTCAGTGGAGATGTTGCACTTTTTGAAGTGCTGCTCTACAGGACCACACAACCAGCTCTCCCATCCTACCTTCCAATTGACCCCAACATGTAGTCAATCTTTCATCTTATGATCACTGTTTTTCACATATCTATTGCTGGGTCTGTCAGACATTTTGCCTGGGACTATTTCCAAGATCCCTACCTGTGGCTTTTGATACTGATATTCCCTCCCACCAGCTGGCCAGATTGTTCACTTAGCTGCCTGTTGGGTTGGAAACCAAGCTGAAAATTTTAATATGCACTTGTCATTATGTCTGTGTTCCTGGTCTTTTTCAGCCACATCTGCACCCTCACTTTAAATATTATGGCCATAATAACTCAGATATTGTTGTGTGGCCTAGATACATTTGTCCATGTGTACACTTAATGTAGGAGTGTGCAGATGCTTTTATGGAAGGCAGTTGGCATGTTTTTTATTCTGAAATCACTATTAATGTTTTAATAGCTGTTTTTCTTTTAATACTTTACAATAATTAAATAAGCAACATCCTAAAAGATGTATAAAACGACAGATCTAACCCCTCCATAAGTGCTGCACGGTGGATCAATGGTTAGCTCAATAGTTAGCTCAATAGTAACGGGGATAGAGCCTGGTTAAGATGCTCTTTGAGTGAGTAAGTGCAGATGGACCAAATGGCCTCCTTTTGCACTGTAGGGATCCTATGATTCTGTTATGGTGTTTCCATATGTTACTTTGCAAAATGACCTCAACACAAGACTTTGAAATAGTTGCAGCCAGTCCCAACAACACATGGGGTGGAGAGAGAATGGGGATGTGTTACTGCTGTCACTGTGGATTCACCATATCCATGTTTCAAGATGGCGCTGGAATATGGCAACTCTTTGCGAGCTATGTATGGCATGATTTGTATGGATAGCATACAATGAATAGCATACAGGTGACAATAATAAATCAAATTAAAATAAAAAATGCTGGACGCACATTTGAAGTCACAAGAAAATTCCTCTATCCTACCCATGAAATTCCACATTCACCACTGGGAGCTGGATGACTAGCGCAGGGTTGCTACCGGACCTAATCTGTATAAGAATTGCCTTGTTGGTTTAATCTTTTCTTCAGAATTAAAATGCATTTGTATCAAGTATTGTGATGGCAAGGTGGAAACCATGTTAGAAATTTTGCTGCAGCTTTCTAGAAACATGGAGCTGTATAACAGTGAAAAAGAATAGAACATTCTGGAAATACGCGGCAAGTTGGGCAGCATCTTTGAAGGGAAACCGTTTCTGGACGATGACCTATTCTGACTGAAATGTCAGCTCTCTCCACTGATGCTGTCTGATGTGCTGAGTATTTCCAGTTTCTAATTATTCAGAATTCCAGCATCCAAGGTATTTAGCGACCGTGTTTATTGAAATGAAAAGAGATCACATTTTAACTGCTTTTGATTTTTGTTCTTATTAACTGGGGCTTCATAATTTCTCATCTAGTGTAGCTTTTAAAATTTTCCTTTTAAATCTACAATCTTCAGTATCTATAAAGGAGCTTCATGTGGAAAATTAGTTTTATATGCTGTGATATTTATATTATATCACAGAAGCACAGAGCATTTAAAAGAAGTCTGTTAGAGGTACTTCAGATATAAAGTTGGAAAATGGTAAAGCTAGTAATGCTTGTCCATACATTGATATGCAAGATTTTAAACCCTTTCCCAGATCCAGCTCATAATTCGCTGTAAAGAGTTAAATATTGTGACTGCAAAATGCATGAATTCAAGGCTTGAACCGAAAGAGGAGCTAATCAAAAATATTTACTCAATCACACTTGATATTAAATTTTTAAAGTGTTGGAAGCAAAGTTGTGTCCAGGAAGTCGTCTTAATTTAATATAATTAATAACACACTTCTGACCAGTCGAGAACAGACCATTCTACTTGTATTTCGATTGCAATTTTAAAATTATATTAAAAGACAGTTTACAGAAGTGTAAACATACATTTACAATGTTGGCTAGCATGGGTACTTGATGAACAAAATCTGTTTCTTTCCTGGAGATTGCAATTGCTGAGTTTAATCATAGAATCCCTACAATGCAGAAAGAGGCCATTTGACCCGTCGAGTTTGCATCGACCACAATCCCACCCAGGCCCTATTCCTGTAACCCCATATATTTACCCTGCTAATTCCCCTGACACTAAGGTCAATTTAGCATGGCCAATCAACCTAACCCGCAGATCTTTAAATAGAGGAAGAGCTTAAGGGAGGGCAGGAAAGTGGTGAACACAGGAGAGAGAAGAAGGTGAGACTGGAGATTGAAGTCACCAGGAATGAAGAGTTGCTTAGCACAGAATCGGAGGGATGATATCTTGGTGAGATAACAAACAACTTTCCTGTTGATGTGATGTTTCAGTCTATGTGGTATCTTGCAGTTTGGAATTGTAAATAGACATTCTAAATAGCATTCTAAACTGATTAATTACAATGTGTTACTGGGACAGAGGAACAATGTTGTATCTCTTTAAAATGACATTTCTGTTTTCCTAAAGAACTTAGAAATGAATAATTAAAAATGTGTTAAGACAGTAACCTTGATATAGTTATCACATTCTGGATTTCTTATATCTGTTGAGTACTTTATGATCCAGCATATACCTATTTATAAAATTACATTGTGAGCTATCCTGTAAAGTTCATTATTGCAGCAGTTTCCCAGCGCAGTCTACACAGGTGATACACTCCCGACAGTACATTGTACAACAGCTGACCTTTATTACACTGGGGATTACGTCACCCTCTCGCATTGCAGCAGCGTAGTTGTTTGTGACCGTGTGTAACCTTCTGTTACTTCTGCAGAGCAGAAAACTGCTCTTGGTGGGAGTGATTGAATCACAGCACAAGCAATGAATTCGTAATTTGGACAGCATTTTGCTTTTGGAAAATTACAGCCATTCCAATAGTGTTTCCAAGTAAAAATTATAATATGATTGCAAATTAGTTTAATATCTATCCCTAATTTATTATGTAAGGAAGTTCTATAATACTGTGTACTTTGAAATGGACGTGAACATTTTTTGAAAACTGAAATATTTAGATTCAAAAGCTAATACTGTGGGTGTTCTTTTCATATAAAGCTTTTTATAATTTTAAAATCCTTTGTAAATAACAGCAGCAAATAAGACTTGGGTTATGGTAACATGGTGGTTATGTTACTGGACTAATAATCGAGAAATCTGAATTAATGATTGGAGATATGAATTCAAATTCCACCATGGTAACTGGGGAATTCAATTTCAGTTAATTAAATAAATCAGAAATAAAACTGGAATCCGTAATGGTGATCATGAAACTACCAATTGTCGGAAAAGCCCATCTCTTTCACCAATATCTTTCAGAGAAGGAGATTTGCTGTCCTTGCCTATCCTGACTTGTATGTAACTCTTGACTTATAGCAATGAGGTTGACTCTTAATTGCCCTTGGAAATTACACAGCAAGCCACTTAGTTATATTCAAGAAGGCAGTTCACCACTACCCTTTCAATGGCTGGAAGGGTTGGACAATAAATGCTGGCCCTGCCAGCGACACCCACATCCCTCGGATGAATAAAAAATCTTGCTGTAAATTTATTTGGTTTATCTTGCGTCAAAGTTAGAGAAATGCAGCAAACCACAAAATGTTCTGTATTTTTAATGCATTACAAAATACAGCCTTGGTTACATTTTTGAGTCTGATATTGAAATATTACTCCTTTCAAGGGTTAAGGAGGGGGCTTAAATCTGGACAATGTGTGTTGAAACACTGTTGTGAGTGTTTGGAGAGTGGTGGAATTCATGATCCAGTTTCTTCACTTTGAAGCTCAGTCGAAAGAGGGATGTAAAGGAGGAAAATTAGAGGGCAAAAATTAGAGCTGCCTCGAGGTTCTGGGTCTACTTTGTTTTGGATCCTCGACAAATAAAGCAAATTCAAATGCTCCTGTCACTGCAAGGAACACAGTTTGCTTCCATATGCTTTAATTTTATGGTACGTTGAGTACTGCAGCACTGCATATGGTGAGAATCCAGTTTTGACGCAGTCAGGTCTTGAACCTGTGTGTATAAAATTTTTGATTCAGCGTGGATAATAACTAATGATGTTTCTCAAGTGATAATATTTCACTTGGGCACTACTACTAATATTAAGCACTCTGGCATTTTCAAATTGTGTTGCTTTTTAAACGGATGTATTTTTAAAAAAATAATTCAAAGACCTCAAATTTTACAAGAGTAATTTGTGTTCACGTGCCCAGGATAAATGCCAGCAAAAAAAAATTCAGTGTTCACATCAAATATGTAAAGTACATCAGTGCTAGTTGCTCTCCCACTCGGGCACCCACGTAGTCTGATCAACCCAGTCAATTACTGACACATTTACCTACCTACCCACTGAGTCATCTCAGTACGTAATATCAAAATTCTTACAGAAATTTAACCTCTTCGTTATAAATTTGATTAACATTTGATTTGCTGATAACTCCCAAGTGTACTGAATCTCTCATTGTTGGAGTGTTCATTTGCACATTGTCATGTGTTAAGATATTCTGAAGACAGCAGGGGTGTTCCTTTCTTTAAGAAGGGTAAGTGCCCTATAAGGAAAGGCAAAATTGCAAATGTTTGATCTTTCCATTCTTCCTTCCATTGCTAACAAAATAATCCAATTTAAACAGTGATCTGGTGCACTGTTTGACACCATCATTTTTAGTTTTCATTTTGTACAGCATTGGAGACTTCCTATAAGGTGCAGAGAGCCGTACCAGTTCCAGATGCATAATCTTGTGGTTTCTTCAGGAATTCCTTTCTATCTGGTGTTTCTAAATTTTTTTTAGCCATAAGTGGAGGTCAAGGTTTTGCTCCATACCCCAGGAAGAGATTGTGACAGTATAATGCAGGAAGGGCTGAGCTTGAACGTAAACTGACTAGCCGAATGTGATGCAGCAGGATATTTTAAATGTTGCTAGATTAATGTTTTTAGATTAAGTGCCTGAAAGCTGCACAATTTGTTAATTGTTTGGAAAAAAAACCACCTTGATTATTTTCAACCCAAGGCAGATTTGTGTCCGTCCGCAAGCAGGACCCAGACCTTCCCGTCGCTTGTTACTTCAACACACCACCCTGCTCTCCTGCCCACATGTCCGTCCTTGGCCTGTTGCAATGTTCTAGTGAACTCCAACGCAAACTGGAGGAACAGCACCTCATCTTCCGATTGGGCACTTTACAGTCTTCTGGATTGAACATTGAGTTCAACAACTTCAGAGCATGAACTCTCCCCTCCACTTCCATTTATTTTATTTCATTTCATTTAATCTCATTCTACTTCTTACCACCCTCCCCCACCCCCCTTCAGGCCAACTGCCACATTCCTCAGGCAGTTCTTTACCAAGCCATACCTTTGTTTTGCCATTAACGCATTCTGATCACTTAATGGACACTTTCAACACCTTCTCAGTCTTCTGCATACTCATTTACATTTCCTTTGTCCACCAGCCCTCCCTACCCTCTATAGTATAAATCTCTGCTGACTCTCTTTCCTCTCAGCTCTGACAAAGGGTCATCTAGACTCGAAATGTTGGCTCTACTCTCTCCACCGATGCTGTCAGACCTGCTGAGATTTTCCAGCGTTTTCTGTTTTTGTTTCAGATTCCAGCATCCGCAGGGTTTTGTGTTTATGTTGAATGCTCCTATTTGGGACTGAGTACATACCTACTAATGTACATCAAATTGTTACTTCATACAATATTATTATTGGAAGTTTATGAAATCAGTGGTGAAAGTCATTTGGAATCTGGTTTTATAAGAAGAAAAGCAATTTGAAACTTCCCACAGGTCAGTGTTTTAGTAAGCTTCAAGGTAGGTGGGAGTTTTAAAGAAAAGTGACTGGCCAGATCTTACAAAGCATCATGTCGAGGGTACACAAAATGATTAATTTCCCTGCAGTGAGGCAACATTTTGAAAACTGACCACTGTGTATCTGTGATTAGTTTACTGAAAGTAGGTGGGGAAACTTTTTGGTTACTAGCTTCTGAGATTGCAGAACTCAAGTAGCAGGTCGTAATCCACCATTTATGTGGGGGCCCTCCCAAACTCGAGCATATACAATAATCCAGCATATATAATGCTTGTTAAAGTTTAAAGAAATTACCTAGGGCTAAGTCCAGCTGGCCACTAACTTTCAAATTGCGTGTTTTATTTTATGAAATTTAACTGCTATAATCTAAATGCTGGACAGATGTCTAAACCAAAATTGGAGATATTTTACATGTCTATGGGCATGCGTTTCTTGTAATGTTTCTTGTTTACATAACTTTGTAACAGTTAATCTAAACATTTCTAACCTGGCAAATGCTGCATTGTTGATTACAAAGACCAGAAAAGAACTGCTCTGGAATAGACTGAGGGTGTTATAATGAGTGGACATTTCTGTAATTTGATTGTAAGCTACTTTGTTTCCATACCATAGGTGACATGGCATATTGATACAGGACAGCTATTTTGAAGGATGTAAAATCCTCAAGATTACTGTACTATTGTGGAAAGTAATGGTATACCAGAGGGTGAAACAGACTGACTAGCTTGTGCGTTAGAATAGAAAGGGAAACTTTTCAAGCAGGTTATGTTTAATTCAAAGTTTCCTAATTTACGTTATTTGGTCATTAACATTTTTAAGCAATATATTTTCACTTTGTTGTGTCGTATACATTGCTTAATTTAAGTTTTAAAAAATAAGTTTAAATTCTTTTGCAAAATTATCAGGAGTAGACTGTACTTTAAAAGAGATTGTGAAAGACAAAGAAACATCTAAATTGGTTATGTCAGGATGTTGGGTAATTTGAAAGAATTTTGTCACCCATAAAATTTAAATGACGTATAGAGTCAAAACTGTCTCATATGATCAAACAGAGACAAGTCGGCTGGGCATAGGCAAGGTTTTATCTTGGTTGCTTAGGGTGATTTAGGGAGAACACAGTAAGAAGTCTAACAACAGCAGGTTAAAGTCCAACAGGTTTATTTGGTAGCAAAAGCCACTAGGACTTTAACCTGGTGTTGTCAGACTTCTTACTGTGTTTACCCCAGTCCAACGCCGGCATCTCCACATCATGATTTAGGGAGAGACAGAGGTGTGGAGATTAATCACTGGGCATTTGCTGCAGGAAGATGGCTTGGAATTTCTGGATAATTGAGGACTGGGAATTTGCTGTGATCCTTGACCTTTCGGGGATTGAGTGGATTCACCCACATATTTTCCAGTTAGTAAAAGGAATATGATGAAGCGAAAGGTCACAGCATGATTTTCAATTTCTCTCACGGGAAGCATCAGTCTTGGTGCTGACTTGACTCTTTTAGATGTTTGAATATTACAGTTGCTATGTAATATGGGTTTTGTTGTGAATCTATTTGAGTGGTCCTGTAGTCACAGAATTGAACATCTGAGACTTTAGGGTGGAGGGAGAATTTTAACCTATGTTCTCCTCACCAGTTGCCCTAGCCGTCAACAATCTATTCATGACCTGTGATGATTTTTCAGCAACCCTCCAGGCCCCTTCCCTTGACTCATCTGATTATAGCTACAATCTTCTAGGTCCTCCCCTTATCTACACACACATCTCCTCTCTGCCCCTACCCAGATCTGATGGCTGTACTGAACTATTCAAATCTCCTCCCCACTCCTGCCGCTTATGTCCCTCCTGGCCAAAACCCCTTCCGCCAACTCTTACTTTCCCTGTTGCTGCAGGCCTGACTGCTCAATAACCACCCATTAGTCAGATTCTGAATATTAGCTGGCTGCTGGTCGGGTAACATTCAAAAATAAGATGTGTTGTTTTGTTGTGAAGTTGGGCAGGAACTCCGGAAAACCCGCATATAGGTTTTGTATTGTTACACAGTTCTCATGACCGCGCTGTAAATATTGGGGCCCATGAATCACCAGAGATGGGGGAGGTATTACCTCGTTTCCTGTGAGATTTCACCAAGGGACAGTGTTAACTACCCCCACTCTTGGGTGAGATCGAGAGAAATCTTTCTTGTCCACGGAGGATGAGTTTCAACTTAAAAACCTCTATTTTTACCCTGTTGCAGAACATAGTATTTTAAAAAAAATCTGACTACATAAACCACTTTTGCTGTGCATTTTTGTTGGTAGACTAATATTCTGCCTTTAACTTTAATTTTCCAATTATTTTAATGATTAAAACTAGTTCTCTAAGTGTTACTCTGCACAATAGATTGATAATACTTGGTTTGGTTCTTACTCATTACCTCATAAATATCAGCATATACAAGGTGGCACAGTGGTTAGCACTGCTGCCTCACAGCTCCAGGCCCCTTCAGTTTACACTTGTAAATCTGTGCATGACCTGTGATAACCCCCACAGCTCGCCCCTGGTCTTGCATAATCTCACAAGCTGTTCTGTCTGGAGACAATACACATCTCTTTAACCTGTGTTTAATGTTCCCTCCAACCACATTATCTGTACCTTTTAAGACCTGGCTGGCTGTAGAGTTTTGCATTCTAATTAGTATTCTGTAACTTGATTTCTGTGTCTGTGCACTGTTGGAGAACAGAGACCACTCCATCTGACGAAGGAGCAGCAAGCTCCGAAAGCTTATGGTATTTGCTACCAAATAAACCTGTTGGACTTTAACCTGGTGTTGTGAGACTTCTTACTGTGCCTCACAGCACCAGGGACCTGGGTTCAATTCCAGCCTCAGGTCCCTGTCTGTGGAGTTTGCACGTTCTCCCCGTGTCTGCTTGTGTTTCCTCTGGGTGCTCCGGTTTCCTCCCATAATCCAAAGATGTGCAGGCTAGGTTGATCATGCTAAATTGACCCTAGTGTCAGTGGATTAGCAGGGTAAATATGTGGGGTTAAGGGAATAGGGCCTGGGTGGGATTGTGGTTGGTACAGACTTGATGGGCTGAATGGCCTCCTTCTGCACTATAGGGATTCTATGATCTACACATAAAGGTCTTATTTTAGATCAAGAAAAGAGAGCAGTTGTGTGTATTATTAGCAGCAGCCACATGCATTTATGCAGCAGCTTTAAAGTAGAAAAATTCTTGAGGTGCTTTATGCAGGCAGAATCGGACAAAAAGGACACTAAGCCGAGGAAGGGAGGTGCTGGATGGGGTAATCTAAAGTTTGGTTAAAGAGGTATTTTTTAAGGGAGGCCTTAAAGGATCAGGTGGAGAGGTGAAGGATTTATGGAGGGAATTCCAAAACATTGGGGCTTGACAGCTGAAGGCACAGCTGCCGACGGTGGTTGATGGAGAAAACTGCAAAAGAGTTCAAAATTCTGAAGGGTTGGAGCTGGAGAAGGTTGCAATAATAATGAGGAATAAGACCACAAAAGAGATTTAAACATGAAGATTGATATTTTAAATTGGAAGTGTTGGAGAACAGCAGCAAATGTGATCTGAAGTTGGTAGGCATTAGGATATGGGCAGCAGAGCTTTGGATGAGCTGAAATTTATACCGGGTGCAAGGTGGGAGGCCAGCCAGGTATGCATAAGAGTTTCAGCAGTGAACGAGTTGAATCAAGTCTGAAGATTATGAAGGTGGAAATAAGCCATTTTTTCTGATGTAGAGGCAATAGAATTGTGAACTCTGATCAGTGTCAAATCAGAATCGGAGTTGTCAACAACCTATCTCAACCTAAAAGAGCAAAATAGTGAGCACTTTACACCCCCTACTGGTGGGTTTGTGGGTGGGTGCAGTGGGGGTGAGCCTCCAATTCCTTGGCTGGGCTTCCCACAGGGGTATTGCCTTCCCTGACACCAGTTCTATGCTGGGGCATGCAAGATCTCGGCTGGTCCACCTTGCCCCTGTCCCAATTGAAGTCCTCAAGTGGCCAATTATTTACTACTTAAGGTAGTATTTTCAGGCTGCCGGGATGAGTTCTGGGATATGCGGCAATCCCGAAAATCATAGAATCCTACAGTGCAGAAAGAGGCCATTCGGCCCATCGAGTCTGCACCAACCACAATCCCACCCAGGCCCTATCCACACACATTTACCCACTAACCCCTCTAACCTATGCATCCCGGGACACTAAGGGGCAATTTAGAATGGCCAATCAACTTAGCCTGCACATCTTTGGACTGTGGGAGGAAACCGGAGCACCCGGAGGAAACCCACGCAGACACAGGGAGAATGTGCAAACTCCACACAGACAGTGACCCAAGCCGGGATTCGAACCCAGGTCCCTGGAGCTGTGAAGCAGCAGTGCTAACCACTGTGCTACCGTGCCACCCCTCATCCATCAACCATTATTACCTCTAGACTCAACTATTCCAACACACCCCAACTGCTCTCCCACTCCTCCATAAACTTCAGGTCACCCAATACTCCGCTGCCCATGTCTTAAACTCACCGCACGTCCCATTTCCCCCTCTGCTCGCTGATCTACACTGGCTCCAGTACAAACAACAATGTGACTTCAAAATTCTCATTCTTGTTTTCAAATGGCTCTGTGGCCTTGTCCCCCTCTGTCTCTGTAATCTCCTCAAGCCCCAAAATACATTGGATCAGGCCTCTGGCAGAAAAGGGTGCTTCTATCAACAGCCACCGTTGAACCTCAGTCCCCTCCCTCAAGGTCCAGTATCCACAGGACGTTCCTTCCCACTCCCAGCCAGCCTCTTCACCACCATAACAATCCTCCGCTGTCCACTCTCAAAGCTGCGCTGTTCCTAGAACCCCACGATTTTGGCTCTGTGGACTATTTACACTCCCAGTCCTGGCCACTGTAGCTTCTGGTGCTGCCTGAACTAGAGAGCTGCTGGCCGCTCTTTAAGGCTGTTGAGGATTCCAAAGGCAAATCTCTCCTGACTGTATACCACTCCGTTGCCACCTCTGCCGGGTCTGTCCTGATGGTGCGGCAGGGATGGTGATGGTGGTGTCTGGGTCATTATCTGTACGGTATAATTTTGTGAGTGTGTCTGTCTCTCCTAATTTTGGCAGAAGTCCCCAGATGTCAGCGAGAAGACTTTGCAGAGTCAATGGGGCTGTTTTGGTTTCCAGTGCCTAAGTTGATGCTGGGTCGTCCGTCCAGTTTCATTCCTTATAGACTTTCTAGCAGTTTGAAACTATTGAGTGGCTTGTTTGGCATTTAAGATTCAGCCATCCTCCTGGATCACGAATTGGCCAGACCGGGTAAGGATGAATGGCATTAGTGAATCAGATGGGTTTTTGATGATTGTGGTTTCATGGTCATCATTAGACTTTTAATTCTATATTTTTATTGACTGAATTCCATTTCCACTGTATGTTGCCATGGTGAGATTCAAACCCAGAAACCAAGAACATTACCCTGGGTCTCTGGATTGCTAGTTCAGTGACAATGCCACCACGCCACTGCCTCCCCTTTAAATGCAGTAAGTGATTGGTTTGTAATCAATCTTGATCTGTAGCATAGAATTTCTACAGGGCAGAAGGAGACCATTTGGCCCATCGAGCCTGCACCAACGACAATCCCACCCAGGCCCTGTCCCCGTAACCTATTTACCCTGCTAATCTCTCTGACACTAAGGGGCAATTTAGCATGGCCAATCAACCTAACCTGCACATGTTTGGAGTGTGGGAGGAAACTGGAAAACACGGAGGAAACCCATGCAGACATGGGGAGAATGTGCAAACTGCACACAGACAGTGACCCAAAGCTGGAATTGAACCCGGTTCCTTGGTGTTGTGAGGCAGCATTGGTAACCACTGTGCTACCCAATAAGCATAAATTAGGGATTATATATGAATTTTACAATTTTTGTAGCTATCTGCTAACCTTTGTTGGGAGGGATGTTCTCACAATCCACAATCCCATGTTTCTGCCTTAAAATGGATAAGCTGCAGTGATAAAAATATCACTCGTGCAATAATCCACACTATTAAATTTGAATTTAACCCCTAGTACCAGATTCCTGATTGGCAAAACAAAGGCCCAGCTGCTGGGCACCTTTTCCTTTTTCTCAGTTTAGTTGTTTATATTTGGTCTCGTTTTTCTGTATTCTCATTTTTCTGCACTTTCATGAAACACTCACTCTGCATCTAATTTTCTGCCTTCAACTATTTTATGGTTGTTAATATTAATTCTGTGTGTCCAAGAACAGAAAAAAGTAAGGAATTTATGGGGTGGGGGGGCGCGGGGGGAGAGAATGACGACAACAACATTGGAAATGGAAAATTCTGCTTTTTAAATAAATTTTAAAAAAAACAATGCAAAATTTGAAAAGGTATGCTAAAGCAGGAAGAATAAATTAATGGAAAATAATAAATTGCTTTTGAGATTTCGGCTGTTATTTCGGCTGTTATTTTAATTATCTACAAAAATCTTGTTTAAGCTTTACGGTACTTATTATTTATTAAACTGGTTGATTCGGAACATCAAATACCAATAGAGTTTTGATCATTTGCCATTTAAAAAAAATAAGCATTTAGATTAGGAATTAGTGAAAAAGATTTTTAATGCAACAATAAATAGGCGTCACAGTGGTTAGCACTGCTGCCTCACAGTGCCAGGAACCCGGGTTCGATTCCTGGCTTGGGTCACTCTGGAGTTTGCACGTTCTCCCTGTGTCTGTGTGGATTTCCTCCGGGTGCTCTGGTTTCCTCCCACAGTCCGAAAGATGTGCTGGTTATGTGCATTGGCCATGCTAAATTCTCCCTCACTGTACCTGAACAGGCACCTGAGTGTGGCAACTAGGGGATTTTCACAGTTACTTTGTGATTTTCAGAAACCAGCAACTGGACAATGCCCCCTGCCTGAGTTGATGATGCGTGTGTTTATTGAGGGGTCAGCTAACCACAAAAGGTTAGCTTCTGGTGTGCATCTACTTTATCATGTGTTTACTGCAGAACCTTTAGCTCTTCACTTTCTTTCTGGCATCTTCCCACTATTACTCTCGGAGAGAGCTACTTGTGCATGATTTGCAGCTAGCGGTATACATATCTTATAATGTACAATTTAATACCACAACATACACTGCTGTATGGGGATGGAAAAAACAAGTGGTGCAGAGCAATATTGTTCCACAGAAAAGATCTAGCTACCAAGACAGATTTGCAACATGCCTTTAAATGCCTTTTCAAATTCTATTTAGTCAGAAACAAAAAGTATGGCGGGCGGTGACTAGTGGGAAACTGCAGGATTGGTGCTCGGATCCCAGCTATTCACTACATATTGATTTAGATGAGGGAACTAAATGTAATGTCTCCAAATTTGCAGACGACATGAAGCTGGGTGGGGTGGTGAGCTGTGAGAAGGATGCAGAGATGTTTCAGCGTGATTTGGACAAAGCTGAGTGAGTGGGCAGATGCAGTATATTGTGGATAAAAGTGAGGCTATCCACTCCGGTAGCAAAAGTGGGAAGGCAGATTGTTTAATAAATAATATAATGTTTATATATTTTTGTTTTCATATTTGTATCAATTTCGTTTTTCACAGAGATTCTGAGTTGGTGATGAGGTGAATAGTAGAATCTGACATTGGTTACCATGTTAATGCTTTCAAATAAATATTTTGGCACTGTAGTTGGAAAACAGTTCCAGCTACAACAGTTTGGTACAGTAACCTAGTCTCTGGTTTAGTGCTGAATGCCCTATTGTACTTGCAGTACTACAAATTATAATGTATTTATTTGAAGATATTGATTGGTGTCTAAAATCTTCAAACTTCTTGATCCTAACTCTTAACAGTGTCAAGACAAAATTTCAAGCAATTACTCTTTAAAGGCTAGCAATTTAAAAAAAATGCATATTCATTAATTTAAAAAAATGATCAACTATCTCCCCATGTTGTTCCTTTAGATTTTTGGTCACCAATGGTTATCTAACATATTGGGCATCTTTTTAATCCTTATTGTCTTCCAGCATTCATCACGGATGGTGCTGAAAAATGGTGGAATGCTTTATAATGTTTTTCTGCTCCTTCAACTTCATGTTGAGTGAGTGCATCCCCATTGTTTTCTGGAAACAACATTTCTGATGGCAACAACATAATGGTTAATGAGAGAAACATGATGGTCTATTTGGATCAGCTACATTGTTCCAATCTATTTATATTTACAACCCCAGTGGCAATGGTTGTTGCTGAATGTGTATATTCAGCAACAGGCCCCACCAAGGAAACGTTAGTTTTAGGAATTTTAAAAGATGTGTCTGGGCAGAAGACTGATGGCATCTTTCTCCCAGTGCAACAAGCCACCGAGTTCTCCAGTAGCCTGTTTCCACTCTGAGATGGAGAAATTGTTATGGTCAGTGGGCATCTGAGGTGAACCGAAATGCTCCACTTATGCTTTGGAAGAGTCAGAGTATGTACCCTCACGACATTCTGCTCGGTCTTTAGTGAAAGCCTTAATTTCATGACCTTCTCTGTATTGTCAGACTGCCCATGGACTATTTCAATATGTTTAAGGTGGTATCGAAGCAAGTTGTATTAGGTGGCATATATTCAGTGACAGTATGGAAATGAAAAGTTAATGTGCATTTGTGTAATGGCTATTCAGACTTCATTCACTGAAAACACAGGACGCATCTTTGGTATGCTTGCATTGATTTTCCTTGGACATTCCCACTTCCTCTGGTTTACTCTTATTCTAAACTGTAAGCTCGTTTTTGTCATAAATCCTTCAACTGTCCTTGGTGAGCTTACACATTATCATCTTTATCCCAACTATTTTTAATTCTAACTGTTAGAATAATTTTTAGGATAACCGAGTGCCATGATGCACATGCATCCTTTATTATTTGTTTGTCCATCGACAAATCAAGATGAAAACTGGACTTGGCAATGTGATGCTAATTATGATGATGGAAAGAGGGGACACAGGATGTTTTCTTTGACAGAGAATCTGATGCCTAAACTGCAAAATTCAAGCACATGGGACGGAGGTAATAGAAAGTATGGATTAAAGAGTGGTCAACAGTCAGCTCATTCGCGTGTTGGCAGGGTGTGACTAGTGGGATACTGCAGGGATCAGTACTTGGACCCCAGCTGTTCACAATACATATCAGTGATTTGGATGTGGAGACCAAATGTAATAATATCTTGAAGTTAGGATCATAGAATCCTACAGTGCAGAAGGAGGCCATTCGGCCCATCGAGTCTACACCAACTACAATCCCATTCGGGCCCTATCCCCATAACCCCATGCATTTAATCTAGCTAGTTCCCCTGACACTAAGGGGCAATTTAGCGTGGCCAATCCACCTAACCCGCAAATCTTTGGACTGTGGGAGGAAACTGGAGCACCCGGAGAAACCCATGCAGACAGGAAGAATGTGCAAACTCCACACAGACAGTGACCCAAGCCGGGGATTGAACCTGGGTCCCTGGTGCTGTGAGGCAGCAGTGCTAACCACTGTGCCGGCTGAACAAATCTAGATGGGAATGTGTGTTGTGAAGAAGATGTAAAGCAGGTTCAAAAGGATTTGGACAGACTTAGTGAGAGCACAAGAACATGGCAGATGGAATATAATGTGGAAAATGTGAGGTTACATATTGATAGGAGGAACAGATGTGCAGGGTATTTCTTAAATGGTAAGAACTGAGAAAGTATTGATGTACAAAAGGACCCTATTGTCCCCGTTAGCAAGTCACTGAAGGCTAACATGCTGATGCAACAGACAGTTGGGAAGGCTAATTGTATGTTGGCCTTTATTGCAATAGGATTTGAGGAGAGGAGTGGCAAAGTCTTGCTTCAATTGTATAGAACCTTTGTTAGAATACACCTAGAATACTATGTGCAGTTTTGATCCCCTTACCTTGGGAAGGATATTATTACCATATAGGAGGTACAACAAATGTTCACCAGCTGTGTTCTCGGAATGGCAGGACTGTCCTTTGAAGAGAAATTGGGGAAACTGTGTCTGTATTCTCTAGCGTTTTGAAGAATGAGAGGTGATCTCATTGAAATCTACAAAATACTCAAAGGATAGACAGCATAGATTGAAGTAAGGTGATTGTCCTGGCTAGGGAGTCTCGAACCAAGGGACACAATTTGAAAATGAGGGAGAAGCCATTTAGGACCAAGATGGGTTATGAATCTTTGGAATTCTCTACCCCAGAGGGCTGCGGAAGATCTGTCATTGAGCATGTTTACATCTGAGATTGATAGATTTTTAAATGCAAATGACATAAATGGATAAAGGGATAGTGTGGGGTAAAAGACATTGAAGTGGATGATCAGCCATTATCATATTAGTTGTAGAGCAGGCCCAATGGGCTGAATGGCTTACTCCTCCAATGTTCCTATGAGAGACGTCTGTGAATTCAGAAGCTGGTGGTGAGGGGAAAATATACATGAACGTCTTCACTGAGAAGTATTCACCAAGGAGCATTCTGGGAGAAGTCGTCGCAGTCGAGCTGACTGTGTGGGTAGAGGAATAACCTCTTCAGAGACAAACAAGATAAGAACATCCAACAGAGAGACTTCACCGAGGACCATTCTGGAAGAAGTCGTCGCAGTCACCCTGACTGTATAGTGGGTAGAGTCAGAACACGTGTCAAGGAGCGGTTGGGAGACTCAAATTAGTTACAGTACAATAGTGGAGGAATTTCTGGAATGCATACTGGATGGTTTTCTGGGGCAATACGTTAAGGAACCAACAAGGGAGCAGGCCATATTGGACTGGGTGTTGTGCAATGAGAAAAGATTAGTTGGCAATCTGGTTGAGAGAGAACCCTTGGGGATGAGTGACGATAATATGGTAGAATTCTTTGTCATGGTGATGTAGTTGATTCTGAGACCAGCGTCCTGAATCTCAATAAAGGTAACTATGATGGTATGAGGCATGAATTGGCCATGATGGACTGGGAAACATTATTGAAAGAAAAGACAATGAACAGGCAATGACAGGCATTTGAAGAATGAATAAGTGAACTCCAGAAGATGCTCCTGTTTGACGCAAAAGAGGTAAGGAAATTGTGGCCAAACCATAGCGTACAATGGAAATTAGAGATAATATCAGATTCAAGGTAGAAGCATACAAATTGGCAAGAAAAAGCAATCGCTTGAGCATTCGGATCAGTTTAAAATTTAGCAAAGGAGGACCAAGGGATTGATTAAGAAGGGAAAAATAGAGTATGAAAGTAAGCTAGCGGGGAACATAAAAACTGACCATAAAAGTTTCTATGCATATGTAAAGAGAAAATGATTGACAAAACGAATGTAAGCCCCTTACAGTCAGAAACGGGAGAATTCATAACGGGGAATAAAGAAATGGCTGAGGAATTAAATTTGTACTTTATTCATGTCTCCCTTTGTGAAGACTGAAGCAATGTGCCAGAAGTGCTGAGAGAAACATGTTTTAGTGAGGAGCTGAAGACAATCAACATTCGTAAAGAAATGGTTTTGGGGAAATTGATGGGATCGAAGGTTGATAAATCACCAGATTCTGATGATCTTCATCCCAGGGTACTTAAGGAAGTGGCCCTGGAAATAGTAGATCCATTGGTGGTTATTTTCGAAAATTCTTTGGACTCTGCAATAGTTCCTACAGATTGGAGGGTAGCTAATGTAAACCCGCTATTCAAAAAGGGAGGTAGAGAGAAAACGGAACTATAGACCAGTGAGCCTAATGTCGGTACTGGGGAAGTTGCTCGAGTCTATCAAGGATTTCATAATTCGGCATTTGGGAGGCAGTGGTATAATCAGACAAAGTCAGCATGGATTTATAAAAGGGAAATCACGCTTGACAAATCTATTGGAATTTTTTGAGGATGTAACTAGTAGAGTTGACCGAGGAGAACCAGTGGATGTGGTTTATTTAGACTTTCAGAATGCTTTCGACAAGGTCTCACATAACAGACTAGTATGTAAAGTTAAAGCACATGGGATTGCAGATAATGTCTTTGAAATGGATAGAAAGCTGGTTAGCAGTTAGGCAGCAAAGAATTGGCATAAATGGGTCTTTTTCTGATTGGCAGTCAGCGACTGGTGGAGTACTGCTGGGGATCTGTGCTAGGACCCCAATTGTTCACATTATATATTAATAATTTGGAAGAGGGAACTGAATGTATTATAGAAACATAGAATAGAAACATAGAAAAACTACAGCACAAAACAGGCCCTTCGGCCCCACAAGTTGCAAAACAAAATCTCCAAATTTGCACATGATACAAAGTTGGGTGGGAGGGTGAGCTGTGAGGAGGGTGTAGAGATGCTTCAGTGTGATTTGGACAGGCTGAGTGTGTGGGCATCTATATGGCAGATGCAGTATAATGTGGATAAATGTGAGGCTATCCACTTTGGTAGCAATGATAGGAAGACAGATTAGTACTTGAATGGGTATAAATTGAAAGAGGTGGAAACTCAACGAAACCTTGAAGTCCTCGTGCATCAGTCGCTGAAAGTAAGCATGCAGGTACAGCAGGCAGTGAAGAAGGCAAATGGTATGTTGGCCTTTATAGCGAGAGGATTTGAGGATAGGGATGTTTTGCTGTAATTGTATAGGGCGTTGGTGAGGCCACACCTGGAGTATTGTGTGCCATTTTGGTGTTCTTATGAGGAAGGATGTCCTTGCTATAGAGGGAGTATAGCAAAGGTTTACCAGGCTGATTCTTGGGATGGCAGGTCTGTCATATGAGGAGGGACTAAGTCGGTTAGGATTATATTCATTGGAGTTTAGAAGAGTGAGAGGGGATTTCATTGAAACTTATAAAATTCTAACAAGGTTAGACAGGGTAGATTCAGAAAGAATGTTCCCAATGGTGGGGGAGTCCAGAACTAGGGGTCATAGTTTGAGGATAAGGGGGTAAACCTTTTAGAACTGAGGTGAGGAGAAGTTTCTTCACCCAGAGAGTGGTGAATGTATGGAATTCATTACCAGAGAATGTAGTTGAGGCCAAATTGTTGTCTGATTTCAAGAAGAAATTAGATAAAGCTCTTGGGACTAAAGGGATCGGGGGATATGGGATAAAGGGGGGAATTCGATGATCAGCCATGATCAAGATGAATGGCAGAGCAGGTTCGAATGGCCTACTTCAGCTTCTAGTTTCTATGTTTCTCTGCCTTTTCTTTGTTTTGGATTGACTTTACACTCAGGATCTGCAGTTATCTCTAATGCTCCATTTTTAGTAATGAGAATGCGTTATGCACTTGGTCGGATTGATGTGCAATAGAATTCAAGAATGCAAGCATTATAATTGCAAGAAGCAGCCTGTCAAAATAATCTTATCTTGGTTTGTTGAATATATTTATTTTGAGGATCAGGAATAGTTTTGTTTCGTACTGCAATTTAGATGGGACATCTTTGTTCAAAGTACTCTGCCAAGGTTCTGCAATACAGTCAGTATTTTTCAGCCTTGTGCACTGTGTAATGTGATTCGCCTTCGTGACATTGTTTATTTAGAACATTGACAAGTTGAATGTGCCCGGTCGGTGTCACAGCAATAAACAGCACTGCCCCTTATTGCGTGGCAAAAACATCATATTAAAGCAACTTTTTTCCATAACACAGTACATTGAGACTATTTGATTTAAAAAAAATAAATTCAGGAATATGCAATTAGTTTCAAGAAAAATATTCTATTTTTCATTTTTAACTAAAGTTAGACTGACAGAAATGAAAAGGAGTGTTCTCATTACAATGTTGTCCAGACAGCCATAAAGCTGGACTTTAAAATAACTATTAAGAGCCTGTTTTGTTTAAACAGGTTCAGCACCCTCGTAGAAATGTTAAAAATGCCAATAATGTGACATTATAATGGCCACTGGATGCAATCACAAAGTTGATCTCGGATAATGTCTGTGCGCTGATGTAACACTTGCATTCCAATTTGATAAAATTGCTTCCTCCTTAGATCTTAAAAATTCCAATTGCAGAATTTTAGTAAATGTGAAAATTGAGGAAGTTGAAGATGTAATACATGAGTCTAGTTGCTCTATGGAGGCCGATCTAGTTTAGATTTTAACAATTTTACTTCACTGGGTAGGTCATGTTTAATGGCATATAGTGGATTGAGTGATATTTAGTCATTAATTCTATTTTCAATGCAGAAGATGGGCACTATGCCCACTTGTGCATCCACGGTATGACAGATTATCAAAACATCGTGGTTTTGAAAGGCTGGATTTATGTGAGCTGGTGAAGATACTGACATGAGGAAGTACAATACTTGACCTCAACCTTATTAGAAATCTGTCACAGATGTGTGCCTCTCTGATAGCATTGGTAGAAGTGATCATCGCAAAGAAAAATCTAATTTCCACTGTGAGGAAATCCTCTATCATATAATGTAGAACCACTTCTGTACTAAGTGGGACAGACTTTAAATGTTAGCAGCTCAAAACTAGACATCAAGAGGGAACTGTGGGCCCCACTGCAGTGGAATTGTTTAACATCACAATTTGTTAGACCACAGCTGGAATACTGTGTGCAGTTCTGGTCACCTCACTATAGGAAGGATGTGATAGCAGTAGAGTGGGTATAGCCGAGGTTCACCAGGATATTGTCTGGGATGGAGCATTTGAGCTATAAGGAGAGACTGGATAGGCTTGGATTGTTTTCTTTAGAGCAGAGAAGGCAAAGGGTGGACATGATTGAGGTGTACAACAATTTACAACAATCTCTTTACAACAATCTGAGGTCCCTATCTGCTTCAAGAAGACGACCATCACCCTGGTACCTAAGAAAAACCAAGCAGCATGCCTCCATGACTATCGGCCGGTGGCTCTGACATCCATGGTTATGAAGTGCTTCAAAAGGTTAGTCATAGCACGAATCAATTCCAGCTTCCTGGATGACCTGGATCCACTGCAGTTTGCTTACCTCTGCAATAGGTCCACAATAGACGCCATTTCCCTGGTCCTGCACTCAACCCTGGAACACCTAGATAACAAGGACACCTATGTCAGATTCCTATTTATTGACTGCAGCTCAGCCTTCAACACTATTATTCCCACGAAACTCATCTCTAACCTCTGTGGCACCTCCCTCAACGACTGGATCCTGAATTTCCTAACTCACAGACCACAATCAGTAAGGATAGGCAACAACACCACGATCATCCTCAACACTGGTGCCCCACAAGGCTGTGTTCTCAGCCCCCTACTATACTCCTTATACACCTATGACTGTGTGGCCAAATTCCCTCCAATTCGATTTTCAAGTTTGCTGATGACACCACCGTAGTGGGTTGGATCTCAAACAATGACGAGACAGAGTACAGGAATGAGATAGAGAATCTGGTGAACTGGTGTGGCAACAATAATCATAGAAACCCTACAGTACAGAAAGAGGCCATTCGGCCCATCGAGTCTGCACCGACCACAATCCCACCCAGACCCTACCCCCATATCCCGACATATTTTACCCAATAATCCCTCTAACCTACACATCTCAGGACACTAAGGGGCAATTTTAGCATGGCCAATCAACCTAACCCGCACATCTTTGGACTGTGGGAGGAAACTGGAGCACCCGGAGGAAACCCACGCAGACACGAGGAGAACGTGCAAACTCCACACAGACAGTGACCCAAGCCGAGAATCGAACCCAGGTCCCTGGAGCTGTGAAGCAGCAGTGCTAACCACTGTGCTACCGTGCCGCTCTTCCTCAATGTCAACAAAATGAAGGAGATTGTCATCGACTTCAGGAAGCGTAAAGGAGAACATGCCCCTGTCTACATCAACGGGGATGAAGTAGAAAGGATTGAGAGCTTCAAGTTTTAGATGTCCAGATCACCAACAACCTGTCCTGGTCCCCCCCATGCCGACACTATAATTAAGAAAGCCCACCAACGCCTCTACTTTCTCAGAAGACTAAGGAAATTTGGCATGTCAGCTACGACTCTCTCCGACTTTTACAGATGCAGCATAGAAAGCATTCTTTCTGGTTGTATCACAGCTTGGTATGGCTCCTGCTCTGCCCAAGACCGCAAGGGACTACAAAAGGTCATGAATGTAGCCCAATCCATCACGCAAACCAGCCTCCCACCCATCCATTGACTTTGTCTACACTTCCTGCTGCCTTGGCAAAGCAGCCAGCATAATTAAGGGCCCCACAAACCCTGGACATTCTCTCTTCCACCTTCTTCCTTCGGGAAAAAGATACAAAAGTCTGAGGTCACGTACAACCGACTCAAGAACAGCTTCTTCCCTGCTGCTGTTAGACTTTTGAATGGACTTACCTTGCATTAAGTTGATCTTTCTCTACACTCTAGCTATGACTGTAACACTACATTCTGCATTCTCTCGTTTCCTTCTCTATGAACGGTATGTTTTGTCTGCATAGCGCGCAAAAAACAATATTTTTCACTATGTTAATACATGTGACAAATCAAATCAAAGTATAAGATTATGAGGGATATGGACAGGATGAATAGGAAGCAGCTGTTCCCCTTGATTGAGGGGTCAATCAGGAGGGGGCAGTTTTAGGGTGAGGGGTAGCAGATTCGGAGGGGATTTGAGGAAAAACATTTTCACTCAATGTGGTGGGAATCTGGAATGCACTGCCTGGAAAGGTAGTGGAGGCCGGAAACCCTACAAGCTTTAAAAAATATTAGGATGAGTACTTGAAATATCTTAACGTCAAGGATATGGGACAAGTGCTGGAAAATGGGATGAGTGCGCCTGTAGTGGTAATTATTGTTGGTGCAGAATCGATTGGCCGAAGGGCCTTTTCTGAGCTGTTTGATTCCATGATGTCCATTGTAACCTTTGGCAAAGTTCTGTTGATCACATTCAAGAGGTAGAGCCTAGTTAAATGCATATGTAGAAGGGCAATTCAAGGTTAGTACTGGGCATATGTTAGAAAGAGCTAAAACTTGGTCAAGGTGCTACAAATGGGTAGATTATTGACAAAACAACTTGCAAAGGGTGTCAAAGCTAACAATAAAAGACCTTTCTTAAACGAGCTGAATTCCTAAATAGTTCTGTGAATTCGTCAGGTGTTTGTAATAGGTTGTTTTGTGTTAATTTGATTGCATTCTTTAAAGTAAGCATTCTGATTTGAGATGAATATTCCCAAAATGAAGATGAATGGCAGTCTGGCTAAATCTGCCTCTGGTGATCTGATATTTAGATGCACAACCCCTCACAGCTCTGAATAGGTACGGTAAAATTACTTCCGAAGAGACAGTAATGTAAGAGCAACAACCGATGTGCTGTTGCCATGGAAGTATTGCTGTCGCAAAACTTCTCTCCGAATTTGGCCAACATCTAAATTTATAGGTTGAGTGAGTAAGCTTATCTTATGGTTTGTGATAGCTCTTTCTATTTGGCTCAATGGAGAAGCTTGTGGAGGCTGTAGTTTGTTTTGATTGGAACAGAAAGTGCTATGAAGCTTTGTGATTGAAGGGCAAAATACCAACATGTCCACCAGGCATCTTAATTGGAACTCTCCATGCCACCTTCATTTTATAGCTTTCTCATTGGGGGTACTGAACTTTGGGAAATGCGGCACAAGTTCACTTTCGTAAGATCTGTGTATTTATGTGTACTAGCCAGTTTCTGTGTTTCTAAGCAGTTTTAATGATTAAACATAGGTGTGACTGAGGCTCACAAATAGCAATCCAGACATCCATAATTGTGACGAGCCCATGGACTGCACAATTTTGAAAACTTTAAAGAGACATGAGTCACCTTGTGGCCAATGTCATACATTGCAACAGGCAGTTAGAAACTTCCTCTGACGTTATGAAACCCTGCTGTAGTTAAATTAGGAATAAGGAGTTCCTGCACAATTTACTGTTGTGCAAGTGGGAGTTCCATGCAGCTCATTTGCTTCCAGGTTCCCACTCACCAGTTGATCTGAAACAGGATGATGATGGTTAAGTGAGTTACAATATCAAAGAACAGTCCAGCACAGGAACAGGCCCTTCAGTCCACCAAGTCTGTGCCGACACAGATGCCTCTCTAATGTAATATTTCCTTGCCTCTATGTAGTCCATGTCTCTCTATTCACTGTCTACCCAGATGCCTCTTGAACGTTGTTATAGAATCTGCTTCCACCACCACCTCCGAAAGCGGTTCCAGGCATTCACCACTCTTGCCCCTTGCATCTGTTTTAAACTTTTCCCCTCTCACTTTCAACCTATGCCCCTGAGTAATTGACCCTTCAACCCTGGGAAAAAGACTCTGACTATCCACTCTTTCCAAGCCTGTCATAATCTTGTAAACCTCTATCGGGTCCCCCCTCATCCCCTGATGCTCCAATGAAAACAATCCAAGTTTGTTCACCTTTCTTCATCGTCCATATCCTCCAAACCAGGCAATGTGCTGGTAAATCTCTTCTGCACACTTTCCAAAGCATCTACGTCCTTCCGGCAGCGTGGCGATCAGAATTGTACACAATACTCCAAATGCGGTTTAACCAACAGCTGCAGCATGATTTTCCAATTCCTATACTCAGTGCCCTGACCGATGAAGGCCACCATGCCATACGCTGCCTTGACCACCTTGTCCACCTGAGTTGCCACATTCAGGGACCTGTGGATCTGCATGTCTAGATCCCTTTGTATGCTAATATTTCTAAGGACTCTATCATTTACCATTTACTTTCCTTCTGCAATAGACCTTCCAAATTGTATCACCTCACGTTTGTCTGGGTTAAATTCCATCTATCATCTTTTGGCCCAGGTTTCCAGCTGATTTATATCCTGCTGTATCCTCTGACAATTATCTGCTACTCCCCCAATTTTTGTATCATCTGCAAGTTTACTAATCAGACTGCCTACATTTTCCTCCAAATCATATATATATATATATATATATATATATATATATATATATTATAAACAACGGAGGCCCCAGCACTGATCCTTGTGGAACACCGCTTGTCACAGACCTCCAGTTAGAAAAGTACCCTTCCACTGCTGCTACTCTGCTTTCTATGCCCAAGCCAGTTTTGTATCCATCTTACCAGCTCAACTTGGATCCCATATGACTTCACCTTCTGTATCAGCCTGCCATGAGGAACCTTATCAAAGGCTTTACTGAAGCCCATGTATACAACATCCACTGCCCTGTCCTGGTCAATTTTACTTGTCACTTCCTCAAAGAACCTAATCAAGTTTGTGAGACACTACCTTCCCTTCACAAAACCATGCTGCCTATCACTAATAAGCCCATTCTCCTCCAGATGTGAGTACATCCTGTCTCTAAGAATCTTCTCCAATAATTTCCCCACCGCTGATGTAAGGCTCACAGGCCTGTAATTTCCCAGATTGTCTCTTCTGTCCTTCTTAAATAGAGGAATAATGTTAGCTACTCTCCAATCCTCTGGTACCTCACCCGTGGCAAAATAGGATACAAAGATTTTGGCCAAGGCCTCAGCAATTTCTTCCCTTGCCCCTCTCAGTATTCTGGGATAGACCCAATCTGGCCCTGGGGACTTGTCCACCTTAATGTTTTTCAAAACCTCCAATACCACCACCCTTTTTATCTCAACATGTCCTAGAATGTCAACATCCTCCTTTCTACATGCACCATCCACCACATCTTTCTCGGAATACTGATGCAAATTAGTCGTTCAGGACCTCACCCACCTCATCTGGCTCCCTGCACACATTCCCTCCACTGTCCTTGAGTGGACCCACCCTTTCCTTGGCCTCTTCTTCCTTACATACACGTAAAAAGCCCTGGGATTCTCTTTAATCCTGTCTGCCAAGGACATTTCATGGCCCCTTTTTGCCCTCCTAAATCCCCTTTTTAAGTTCTTTCCTGCTATCTATGTATTCCTCAAGAGCCTTATCAGTTTTCAATTTCCTGAAATTTATGTATGCCTCCTCTGATAACTTCAAACTATCAAATGTGCATACATCTGCCTTCACTATATTTTGAATTATGGGCTGGTACAGTAACCATGGCAATGGGTTTAGTATATTGGAAGAAATTGAGGGCATACTTTAATCTGAGCTACTTAAAACACAGTTCAAGTAATGGAACACTCTGATCATGGATTCATGGCAGACCTATTGCATTATCTGCTTTAATACTGAACCTCTTCCTGTGATTGCTGACAATCTGAGATGGCCTTGCATTTTAAAAGATATGTAACATTTCAATTATCTTTCACCGCCTAAAATCAAAACTGAATCGCTCACTCGTGCCCAGATTGACCATTAATTTTAACCTGTGCGTCAGAATATTTGAGTCACACTAGTCCTGACCATCATTAAATCCATAGGTATTGCCAGTCTATAAAAGATTTATTGCCCACAAATAGTTACCTATCTTCTAATTGCCCTGCACCTCCTGCAAGTAAGAGAACAGAGGTGATTACTCTTGGGACTTTCAAACTCTTTGCGAGAGAGTAGGTAAGCAGCGCTTGATGATGAATGTCTGCACTTTCTTTCCTCACAACACTAGGTTAAAGTCCAACAGGTTTATTTGGTAGCAAAAGCCACTAGCTTTCGGAGCGCTGCTCCTTCGTCAGTTAAGTGGGAATTCTGTTAACTGACGTCACTTAACTGACGAAGGAGCAGTGCTCCAAAAGCTAGTGGCTTTTGCTACCAAATAAACCTGTTGGACTTTAACCTGGTGTTGTGAGACTTCTTACTGTGTTTACCCCAGTCCAACGCCTGCATCTCCACATCACTTTCTTTCCTCTGCAGGGAAAATGGCTTAGAATTTTAAGACAGTGAATGTTTTCCATGAAAGTTTATGGTCACCATCAAAATATTTACCCTTCCCCTATTTCCCCTCGGTGATCTAAGTTAGCTCCCAATTAAGAATCGCCTTGATTTAAAAATTTCATCCATCTTCTAATCCTTCTGTAGTCTCTCCTCTTTTCTCCTCCAGCTCCACAATCCTCAGGTATCTGTGCTCCTTTAATTCTGGCCTTTTGAGCATCCACACTGTCAGCTGCAGAAGTTTCAGTTGCCTATGGCTTAAACTCTGGAATTCCCTCCCTAAATCTCTCTGCCGATATTTCTCTCTTTCTGCTCCTTGACACTCTTTAAAATTTACCTCGCTTGCCCATTTGCCCCAGTCTGCCTCTCACTATTGATTTTGCTACCTCTTTTGCTTCATATTGCCTGCTTAAGGCTACTTGGGACATTTCATTATATTGAAGGCATTATTTAAATACAAGCTATTGTTAGTAGTCCAAATTGCTATTTGTAATGTTTTGGTTCATTCAGCTAAGTACTGAAATTGGATAAGCAAGGGGAATTAGTTTCTGTTATTGTCTGTAAAGTTTAGGATTACATATCCACTTATTTTCTGCTCAACTTCTCCTTCTGAAAAAAGTCCTAACTTTACATTTCAAGTATTTCCCATAGGTGAAAAACACGCAACCTGAGAACTGGTTCATATATTGGTTAGCATAATCTCTTTCAATTCTTGCACATGGACTGAACTAAGGCCAGATTGCTGTAATAGAAGGCTTCCAACAGCCCAATGTGGAAAACATTTGAATCCGTTTCAGTACTGCTGATGGGTGCAGCACCATAAATTTAAGCTAGCTTCCTGAAAACCTTGCAAAGGGAAGCCATTAGGATGTTGTGAAACATGCAAAACTTTTGGCCAGAACTTTCTTGCCGTTCACACCAGCGGGACCTTCTAGTCCTGCCGACAGTGCACCCCCACCACGGGCTTCCTGGTAGCGAGGGGTACATTCAACGGGAAACCCTGTTGATAACGGAACACATTATCAGTAACCCCCACAGCTTGCCTCCTGGACTTGCAGGCTGTCCTGTCTGGAGACAATACACATCTCTTTAACCTGTGCTTAATGCTCCCTCCACCCACATTGTCTGTATCTTTAAGATCTGGCTGGCTGTCGGGATTCGCATTCGAATCCGTATTCTGTAACTTGATTTTTGAGTCTCTGTGCCCTGTTTGAGAGCACATTTCCACTCCATCTGACGAAGGAGCAGCGCTCCGAAAGCTAATGGTGTTTGCTACCAAATAAACCTGTTGGACTTTAACTTGGTGTTGTTAAAACTCTTACTGTGATAACGGAACAACCAGAAGATTCCGCCCCTGGCCAATGGCAGACTGTCTCCTCCACCGTGAAACATGCAACCGGTTGCACAGAAAATTCCAGCTTTAGTATCTGCAGTGGCAAGCAGACTTTTCACTTTAAGATGCATCGTTGAGATAAGTAGGGACTGCTTTAGTGTTGATCTGTGAGTACTTGATGTTGACATTAGATCCCCAAAACAGAAAAAATGTCCCATCCCTATGACTGACGTTTGTTCCCTTCATGAATATGACCTAGTTCCCCTCAAAGCCGAACACCATCCTGGGTGTGAACCACATTGCCCGTTCTTTTACTGTCATTGGGACAAAATCCTGGAACACCCAAATGGGACTATGGGTGTACCTATACCACGTGGTCTGCAGCGGTTAAGAAGGTGGCTCGCCATCCTTTTCTCAAGGTCAATTAGGGATGGACAGAAAATGCTGACCTAGTTAGTGATGCCTGCGCCCCATGAAAGAATAAATAAATCATTGGCTAACATGGATGAGGAGGAGGTGGTGGGAGCTGGGAACTATGGACCATCCATTCATGTGGACTTGATGAATATTTTTTTCTCTTGTATTAATTAGTGTTTTATGGTCACAAAGTGCAGACATTGCAAGTTTTTGATGTTTAAAGAACATATCAAATTTTAATTAAAATGTAATTATTTGTCTCTGTTGCAGCAGTATGGCTCCGAGGAACATCAGCTGAAGAAAACACGGGTAGAGCGTACAGATCCCCAGGATGAACAACCTGAGAAAAGTCTTGACAAAAAGGTACTCTAAAATGCAATGCACTGTACTTTTTTTGGTGGGGTTGGGAGGGAATGGTAGATTTCAGTAGTTTGGAAATGATCCTACTGCATCAATTTTTGTTGGCTTTATTTTAAAATTTTTGAAATAAATATGTTGGAGGAAGAAAACTAACCATTATGACCCTGTGGTTTCCATGGTGGTGCTTTCTATGGACGGGATTTCCAGGTATGTTTCATGGTGGTGGTGGAGTCCCGCCATTGGCTGGCAGTGGGATCCTCTGATCCTATTGTTGTCAATGGGGTTTCCTATTCTATTCATCCTCCCACCGCTGGAAAATATGTGGCGGGGTTTTGCCATCGTCTGGACCAGAAGATCATGCCGGCGCGAACGGCTGGAGAATTCCAGCCAACAGTGTCACTGACTGTGGAATCATCATTATACTCAGCAACAATTTATCATAGAATCCCGACATTGCAGAAGTAGTCCATTTGGCCTATCGAGTCTGAACTGACTCTTCAACAGAGCAGCTTATCCAGGCCCTATCCCAGTAGCCCCATGTATTTACCACGCTAATCCTCCTAACCTACACATCGTGGGACATTAAGGCAATTTAGCATGGCCAATCAACCTAACCCGCACATCATTGGACTGTAGGAAGAAACCGGAGCACCCCGAGGAAACCCCCACAGACATGGGGAGAACGTGCAAACACCACACAGACAGTGACCCAAGGCCGGAATTGAACTTGGAGCCCTGGCGCCGTGAATGCTTTTTCAGCTAACAGAAACCTGTACTTCCATTACCGATTGAGTTTGTTTTGTATGTTCTAAGAGGAATCTTTAAAATACAGCAGCCTCTGTGATCTCTGGAATATCTTACGTGCCTAATTATTAGTTTTCACTGACATGAATTGTCGTTCCATTAAACAGCAAAGGTATTTACTCTGCCCAATACATTTCCTCAGCCTTTATCAAAGCATCAGTATTGTAGCTGCTAAAGCTGTTCAGTTATCATATTAGTGTCTCAGTAAAATACTGCTGCAACATTTAATCTCAGTGTGAATTACTGATAGATTTTGGTGTTACGAAAATTGTTTTAAATGCATGTCATAAAAAGTCCACGTACCCTAGTAAAGGAATTGGTGATTTAAAATGGTAACGACATTGAGTTTATTCTGAATTTGTGGATTTTCTTTTGTTTTTTGCTCCTTTTATTACAGACTGATTCCCAGCAAACTCTGACATTCCAGCACTGGTATCCAGTCATCAAACAAGAAATGGATCATCTGACCCAGCAACATGCATCAGTTATCCATCCAAGGTATAGATGATATGGAACAGATTTATTCCATGGCAGGGTGATTAGCTGCCATACTAGAACCAGAGGGCCCAACCTCAGGCTAAAGGGACGATCTTTTAGAACAGAGATGAGGAGGGATTTCTTCAGCCAGAGAGTGGTGAATCTGTGGAACTCTTTGCCGCAGAAGGCTGTGGAGGCCAGGTCATTGAGTGTCTTTAAGACAGAGATAGATAGGTCCTTGATTAATAAGGGATCAGGGGTTATGGGGAAAAGGCAGGAGAATGGGGATGAGAAAAAAATCAGCCATGATTGAATGGCGGAGCAGACTCGATGGGCCGAGTGGCCTAATTCTGTTCCTATGTCTTATGGTCTTAATTGGGAAGTAAACTTCTCTACTGCTCCATATTAAAAACCTTTTTAAAACTCATCTCTTCAACAAAACTTTCAGTCAGCCTTGAGAATCGTGCCCTTCCCAGCTTCTCATCAATTCCTTTGTGAAAATTTGTGAAGACTTCTCTGCGGGGGGGTTTATGATGCTTTCTGATATACAAATGCAAATATGCTGCTTACCAAATTTGGGTTTAAAAGTGCAAATTAGGGGACACAGATTTAAGGCTTTGGGTAAGAGATAAGGGCGGGGGCAGGCGTGGGATGTGAAGAAGAACTTTGGTGCACAGCGAGTAGTAAAATCTGTTGCTTACAAGGGTGGTGGGGGTGAAGACGATCAAAAGGAGATTAGATGGATGCTTGGATGGTAAATAAAGTTGTAGAACTGGATAGAGCAGAGCAATGGCACTACCCTGTGGGACATAAACTGATACAATCAGAACTTGAAAGTTGAGTAGGTGAATGCAGGACAGGACGCCTTAGTTGCAAGGAAGGTTCACAATCTTTTTGCATATTTCCTGTCCAGACTAATGACACAATGTCTTGTTTCCTTAGCCACAATCAAACTGTGCACTTCTAAACTCAACAAGCTTGCACGTTTTTTTGAAAGCTTAACATTTTGTCTTTGTTAATTCCTGAAGATATTTTTTGCCGGCAAATGTAGTCAAAAACCTTTCACATCAATCTAGGATTTTATAAATGAAATTCACTCATTAATGCAATTGAGTAAAAATTTAAATTCACTTTTTTTAGTTCCATCAGAGCTGTTCTGCCTTGCGAACAGTTAAGAGCTGGAGGTGGTGTTAGTTGAACTTGGACACCACCTAGTGGCTACTATCTAAATGACGTTGGTGAAGCATTCACAGACGGAGATAAATTGCAGCAGGCTTTTCCAAACTTTTCCAGCTGCAGAACCCTGAGTGACCTCCCAAGAGCATTGGGGATCCCCAAATGTTCTCATAATGTCGACGCCCCTTTATTGCTGCAAAATGGGTGCAAACGCTGAAATCAAATGTAAACAAGTCTTTTCAAGCTACAGTATGTCTGTGCATACATTTACCTGGTAATGATTACAAATTCTCTGATTAAAAATATATGTCCCGCCCATGTCATTTTTAATGGGAGGAATGATGCTGGAAAGCTGATTCTAGTTTTGGACACACGCACCTCTCTCTCTCGTAAATATTCCCGCACTCACATGGCATTCTCACACTCACATTGTCATACACTTGTGTGTCTCTCTCACGCTCACACGTGTGTCTCTGTCTCTCATTTACACACGTGTCTCTGTCTCACATTTACACACGCGTGTCTGTCCCACCTTGATGCACTCACGCCTCTCTGTCCCACCTTGACGCACTCACGCCTCTGTCCCACCCTGACGCACTCGCGCCTCTGTCCCACGCTGACGCACTCGCGCCTCCCTGTCCCACCTTGACGCACTCACGCCTCTCTGTCCCACCTTGACGCACTCACGCCTCTCTGTCCCACCTTGATGCACTCACGCCTCTCTGTCCCACCCTGACGCACTCGCGCCTCACTGTCCCACCCTGACGCACTCGCGCCTCACTGTCCCACCCTGACGCACTCGCGCCTCTCTGTCCCACCTTGACGCACTCGCGCCTCTCTGTCCCACCTTGACGCACTCGCGCCTCTGTCCCACCCTGACGCACTCGCGCCTCTCTGTCCCACCTTGACGCACTCACGCCTCTCTGTCCCACCCTGACGCACTCACGCCTCTCTGTCCCACCTTGACGCACTCGCGCCTCTGTCCCGCCTTGACGCACTCGCGCCTTTCTGTCCCACCTTGACGCACTCGCGCCTTTCTGTCCCACCTTGACGCACTCGCGCCTCTCTGTCCCACCTTGACGCACTCGCGCCTTTCTGTCCCACCTTGACGCACTCGCGCCTCACTGTCCCACCCTGACGCACTCGCGCCTCTCTGTCCCACCCTGACGCACTCGCGCCTCTCTGTCCCACCCTGACGCACTCGCGCCTCTCTGTCCCACCCTGACGCACTCGCGCCTCTCTGTCCCACCTTGACGCACTCGCGCCTCTCTGTCCCACCTTGACGCACTCGCGCCTCTCTGTCCCACCTTGACGCACTCGCGCCTCTCTGTCCCACCTTGACGCACTCGCGCCTCTCTGTCCCACCTTGACGCACTCGCGCCTCTCTGTCCCACCTTGACGCACTCGCGCCTCTCTGTCCCACCTTGACGCACTCGCGCCTCTCTGTCCCACCTTGACGCACTCGCGCCTCTCTGTCCCACCTTGACGCACTCGCGCCTCTGTCCCACCTTGACGCACTCGCGCCTCTCTGTCCCACCTTGACGCACTCGCGCCTCTCTGTCCCACCTTGACGCACTCGCGCCTCTGTCCCACCTTGACGCACTCGCGCCTCTCTGTCCCACCTTGACGCACTCGCACCTCTCTGTCCCACCTTGACGCACTCGCGCCTCTCTGTCCCACCTTGACGCACTCGCGCCTCTCTGTCCCACCTTGACGCACCCGCGCCTCTCTGTCCCACCTTGACGCACTCGCGCCTCTGTCCCACCTTGACGCACTCGCGCCTCTCTGTCCCACCTTGACGCACTCGCGCCTCTCTGTCCCACCTTGACGCACTCGCGCCTCTGTCCCATCTTGACGCACTCGCGCCTCTCTGTCCCACCTTGACGCACTCGCGCCTCTCTGTCCCACCTTGACGCACTCGCGCCTCTCTGTCCCACCTTGACGCACTCGCGCCTCTCTGTCCCACCTTGACGCACTCGCGCCTCTCTGTCCCACCTTGACGCACTCGCGCCTCTCTGTCCCACCTTGACGCACTCGCGCCTCTCTGTCCCACCTTGACGCACTCGCGCCTCTGTCCCACCTTGACGCACTCGCGCCTCTCTGTCCCACCTTGACGCACTCGCGCCTCACTGTCCCACCTTGACGCACTCGCGCCTCACTGTCCCACCCTGACGCACTCGCGCCTCTCTGTCCCACCCTGACGCACTCGCGCCTCTCTGTCCCACCCTGACGCACTCGCGCCTCTCTGTCCCACCCTGACGCACTCGCGCCTCTCTGTCCCACCTTGACGCACTCGCGCCTCTCTGTCCCACCTTGACGCACTCGCGCCTCTCTGTCCCACCTTGACGCACTCGCGCCTCTCTGTCCCACCTTGACGCACTCGCGCCTCTGTCCCACCTTGACGCACTCGCGCCTCTCTGTCCCACCTTGACGCACTCGCGCCTCTCTGTCCCACCTTGACGCACTCGCGCCTCTCTGTCCCACCTTGACGCACTCGCGCCTCTGTCCCACCTTGACGCACTCGCGCCTCTCTGTCCCACCTTGACGCACTCGCGCCTCTCTGTCCCACCTTGACGCACTCGCGCCTCTGTCCCACCTTGACGCACTCGCGCCTCTCTGTCCCACCTTGACGCACTCGCACCTCTCTGTCCCACCTTGACGCACTCGCGCCTCTCTGTCCCACCTTGACGCACTCGCGCCTCTCTGTCCCACCTTGACGCACCCGCGCCTCTCTGTCCCACCTTGACGCACTCGCGCCTCTGTCCCACCTTGACGCACTCGCGCCTCTCTGTCCCACCTTGACGCACTCGCGCCTCTCTGTCCCACCTTGACGCACTCGCGCCTCTGTCCCATCTTGACGCACTCGCGCCTCTCTGTCCCACCTTGACGCACTCGCGCCTCTCTGTCCCACCTTGACGCACTCGCGCCTCTCTGTCCCACCTTGACGCACTCGCGCCTCTCTGTCCCACCTTGACGCACTCGCGCCTCTCTGTCCCACCTTGACGCACTCGCGCCTCTCTGTCCCACCTTGACGCACTCGCGCCTCTCTGTCCCACCTTGACGCACTCGCGCCTCTCTGTCCCACCTTGACGCACTCGCGCCTCTCTGTCCCACCTTGACGCACTCGCGCCTCTCTGTCCCACCTTGACGCACTCGCGCCTCTCTGTCCCACCTTGACGCACGAATCGCGCATGCATGTCTCATCCGTACACAAGCAGTGACAATTGGTGTTTTCCAGAGATATTTTCTGTGGCCTTAGCTTTATGCCATATACATTAACTTGAATGAAGAAATGGGGAGCTGTACATGCATGTTTCCACATCACAATCGAGAAGGAGAAATGCCTTCCAACCGAGGGCAATTGGGGATGGGCAGTAACTGCCTGTCTAGTCAGTGTAGCCCATGTCCCATGAATGAATAAACAATAAAGTGACTTACCTTCTTTGCTATTTTTGTTATCTCCACCTAAACTGATTCTACATCTTGATCATTGGAACCAAGATAATTTCTCATGTAATGTACTGATCTCATCCTTTATTGGCAGTTACTCCCCCTGCATTTCCTTTCTCCCTGTCCTTCCTAAATGTCAGATTTGTTGAATATTCAAATCCCAACCTTGATCATCTTGCACCCATGTTCCTGTAAAATCATACAAGTCACAGAAGGGTGTATTAGGACAGATACATAAATTTCACAATGTGATACAAGTGTGTATGTTCTTTTTTACTAAAAACTGTGTTTGAAATTCTGCAGCTGTCTTCTGTACATGTACGATAAAGTGATAGCTCCAAATGTCTCATTGGCTCCACCTTTACAACGATGTAGAGATGCCACTAAATTGGTGAATAAGGAGTCTATGATGAGCACGTCAACATCCTTGGAAGAGGAGGTGAAACAGCAGAGAGATAATGTGAATAAGAAGTTAATTTCCTGTTTTGCATACTCTCCAGAAGAAGAAGGGAATAACATTCCGAGTACAGATTCCTACAATCTCTGTGAGTTCAGCATGGTGATTAGACATACCTTTTATGATTTGTAGGATGATGGGCTATTTTAACTTGTTTCGGGAGTGTCATTTGGATGTTATAATTTACAGAACCTGTTATAACATATGGGAGATGGTGGTGTAGCGATAATGTCATTAGGTTAGTGCTGCAAAGGCCAGAACTAATGCTCTGGGACAAGGTTTCAAATCCCGCTGTGGAATTTAAATTCAATATTCAATACAAGAAAAAAGAGTCTTGGTACTGGTGGCCATGACAACTACTATCCTCACCAGGTCTGGCTTACGGGTAACTGCAGACCCACAGCAATGTGGTTGACTCTTAACTGCCCTCTGAAATGGCCTCCCAAGTCACTCAGTCCAAGGGCAATTAAGGATGGGTAACAAATGCTAGCCTTGCCAGTGAGAGCCACATCCCATGAAAGAGTAAAGAAAAGAGTACGGACATGAACTTGTGCTTTGCTTATTTCACAATATTTAAAGAAAATGAAAATGTGTTTCGGACAAGTTCTGGCATTGAATGTTTTCCACAATATAATGACAGACCAATATATCATCGGATGTTCTGCATACAGCATTATTGGCAAAAGCTAGAAAGCATGGAATTAGAGGTAACTATTGACAATTATTTGGCAGGCAGGAGATTAGGAATAAAAATTCATTCTCTGGTTCACAGGATGTGACAAATGGTATTCTCCAGAAATCTGTGCTGGGCCTTAGCTTGATGTCATATTTATTAACCTGAACGAACAAATAAAGAGTTGTATATGCAAGTTTGTAGATGACACTAGGTTGGTGGACGCAGAAGTTTTGTAAATGAGGGGGGGGGGGGGGGGAGAGAAGTTACAAAGTGGTTGCACAAAAGTGTGGAAGGTGAAGTTCATTGCAGAGAGATGTGAAATCATCCATTTGGAACTTGGAAAGGCAAATCATGATTTTTTTTTAATTGTAAGAGACTAGGTTTTGGAGGGGCAAAGGAACTGAGGTGTCCATGTGCCTAAATCACTAAATCTAGTGCAGAGCGGTGAAAAGTAATCACAAAAGGCGAATGGAATGGTGGTCTTAGCTCAAGGTGGAATTTGAAAATGAAGAACTGATTCGTTACCTGTCTCGAACCTTGGTCAGAGCCCAGTTGGAGTGCTGGCATTCAGTAATGGGCTCTGAATCTGGGGAAGATTTTCTTTTATTCGTTCATGGGATGTGAGCATCGATGGCAAGGCCAACAGCTGCAGTCCATGTGATGTAGCTACACCCACCATGCTGTTAGGAAGGGAGTTCCAGATGTTGATGGTCAGGCTTCAACGATTTTAATACCATTAAACCTCAAGGAAAGATGGTTATATTCACTCCTGTTGGAGATGGTAATTGCCAGGTGCTTAAGCCACAAGTAACACTTGCATGAAATCAGGCAAAGTTTGAATGATGCCTAGGTCTTTCTGCATGCAGGCATGAATTGCTTCATCATCTGAGGAGTTGCGAATGGTACTGAATGCTGTGTAAGTATCAGCAAACATCTCCAATGCTAATGTTGTGATGGTTGAAGGGACATTAAAACAACTAAAGATGTTTGCGTTTCAGACACTACCCGAGGAACTCCTGCAGCAAAATCCTTGGGCAATATTGGTCCTGAAAATTCAGCTCACTAGAATGATAGCTGGGCTTAAAGTGATTAAATTGAATGCAGGTTGCATAACCTTTATTTGTATTCTTTTGAGTTTAGGAGGTTGAGAAGTGATCTAATTAAAGTATTTAAAATTATTCAAGGATTCGGTAGGATAGATGAAGAGAAACAATTTCCTCTCGTGGAGGGGATGGTTTAGAACAAGGGGCCATAATCTTAAAGTTATAACTGAATCATTTAGGAGTGAAATTAGGAAGCATTTTTTCACATACGGGAGAGAGGCATTCTGAAACTTGCTACACAAGTTGGATTGGGGTAGGGGTTAGACATGAACTAATTGAATGGTGGAACAGGCTGAATGGCCTATTCCAGTTTCTACTGTGAGGCATAAATTGCTACTTCAATCTTTTTATTATGTTAAATATGTGCCCTATTTTAATGGTGGCTTAATTAATGATCACTGTCCTTGAAAACTGCTTGCTCGAGATCTTGGATGTGTAACTTCAGTTTATATTTTAATATGTTACTGTAAGTACTGAATTCTGTGGTCTCCCGAGTTCCCCTTTATATGTAGCTCCTTGATAAATATGTGCTTAGGAGCAGCTAGGTGAAGAATTAAAATTTTGTTTTCTTTATCTTCTTCTTAGGTTATCGAGTCCCAGAGTCTTCTGCTGAACATGCAGAAAAATACATAAAATTGGAACATGCCAGTGACAAAAATAAGCAGGGGATTGCCATGGAATTGAACAACAATACAACAGGTACTGACAGAGAAACTGGGAATTCACCTCTGCGCATTGGGATGAGCACGGAAGAGGAGAATGAAAAAATAGTGGAGCAGATCATGAAAACGTACTGTAAACAGCAAGAGAAGCTAAACACCACAATTCAGCAGAAGAAACATCTACAAATGGTAAAGAAACAAAACTGACTATTTTTAAAAAAATGCTTTACACATGCAGATTGATGCATTTGCTTATGAGTGCTACTATACAAAAAATGACGAGGGTTTTGGGTTACAGATGAATGTAAGCTATGAATCTGCTGCCACATTTTCCAGTTTACCAGTTGAAAGAAATTGCAAAGTGCCTTTCATAACATCGGAACATCCCAAAGTCCTATTCAAAAGCACTTTTGTTGACTGTAGTTTGTGTGGTCACTGTTGTAAGAAATGCGGCAGTCAAATTTGCACACAGCAACCTCCCAGACACAGCAATGTGATAAGGATCGGATTGTCTTTTTTTTAAACATTATATCGATTGAAGGATAAGTATTGGCGAGGACACCAGGGAGAGTATTCCTTTGCTTGAGTGCCAGCCCAGATTTTTGTGTTCCAGCCTCTGTAGTGGGACTTGAAACCTACAAACTTATGCCTCTCTGTAGTTAAAAGCACTTAATGTCCTTCACTTGTTAATAATCAGATAGTAAAATAAATGATAATGAGAGCAGCAAATACAGAAATAAGCAAACTTTTAAAAAAATCTGTAGGGATTCTATGAACCTAAGAATTATAAATTGAAATTTGTACTAACATTATACCATGGTGCTTGGATAATTCTTAATCAATAACCCCTGATTGAAAATGAGCACAGGAAAAACTTATGCTGGATGTACTCTGCTTTGAAAACCCCAAATATCTGGGTCTTTTCTATTCCCAGAGCTCTTTGTTACTTTGTCTCATAACTACTTGTGATGATCAATGGCAACATAAAGGTTTAACATGCTGATAATGTTTAAAAAGATAACCAGCAAGATAAGCAAATTTGCTCTAATTTTCAGAATATTAAAGCTAACTTCTTCGAGTGGATTTTGAGATCTTCGCCTGTTAATGTGTATTTGAATGTCAATAACATGACATTTGTGATGACATTGACATATGCGTTCAATGAGTGAAGGTCTTATAAAAATAAAAAGAAGCTGTTTTTCTGAAATAAACACATTATCCCCTTAGTTTTAGCAGTGATAATTTTAAACCTGCTTGATAATATTATACTTTCAATCACATGCAAAATAACATTTTGTGATTTACTGGTCTCAGTTTATGGTCAGGAGTTTCCATTCTTGTTTACACTAGCCCACAATTTTCAAGCATTCACTCTAAAGGCTGGAAATTCCGAGCACAGATGTAGAAAACCTGGATTAAATGACGAAATTTATCAGGTCCATATTTTAAGTCTTCGCTTCTTTTCTGTTCAGGAGGTGGAGTTATTGCAAGTCACAAAGCGGATGAAACTCAAAGAACTGACTGAGGAGAAGCTTGGCTTGCAGCAAGAGCTGAATTCACTGCAGTCTGAGCATGCTCAAAGAATGAATGCAGTCTGCGATGAACAGGCAGAGTTAGAGTGGCGACTAGAACAGCTGAAGCAGGGTTGTTTGTGCGACCATACAACAGAAAGGAGCCAAGAGGCTGAGTACACTGCACAGGTACATATTTATTGAAAATGTTATCTACAATAGGAATTAAAAGAAAACAAAGCATACAAATTTACAGTTAAGCTGAAAGGAATATAGAATCACTTGCAGCTGAAGATGAAGTATTTATGGGGGTATTTATAAATTTGCATAAGGTAATACAGGTCCAACTATACGCAGTAGTTGTCTATAAATTCTCAGTTGAGATACATTTTGGTACTTGCGTAACTGCAAATTAAAATAATATTGCTCGTTACAACATAGAGGCAAAGTAGTATACAGAGTTCAGGGAAGGTGGGAACCACTAATATTAGTGGGTGTAAGCCATATCCAGTATGTATCTAAATTTCTGATTGAGACAAAACAATGCCAGCATTCAAGGTTAGGGTGGATAAGTTGATGAAGGAAAAGAGATTAGTTGCTTGGTGGTACTGAACTTGGTAGCACAGAACAATTACACAATTGTTGAATTTGAGTATTGCTGTCGAAACTTTTTTTCTTGCACTCATCAGGACAGATGTCAGAATACCAAATTTCAAAGGCAGCAACAATGTATACTGCATGAAAAAGGGTGCTAATGATTAGCAAGGGGTCTCTGGTCGTGACATTACCGCGGAGAATACACCAGGGAATAGTTACACCCCCAAACATTTATTTGAATTCAAAATTGTCAAGTTGTCTCTGGTGAAGGTGGTACAAAGGGGAATGCTACCAGGGAACAGCTGTCCCAAGCTTTTGTCGAATTCAAAAAGGTGCAACGCCCGGACATGGTTTTTTTCTGCTTGTATAACAGACTTGCCCTTTTTTGAACTTGAACAAAAGTGTCTGTCCTGATGAGTGCAAGAAGAAAAGAGAATATTGGGATATAGAAGCAGGGTGGATAATTGGATGTGGACTGTGTGCTCACATGGAAGGCAAGCACTGACACAACTGAGGGGCCATTTACTGCATTTGGATTTTTGTGCATTTTTATGTATTTCTGACATACGTTACTGGTGAGCTAGTTAGCATTGTTGACAGTGTGGACATGTGAAATAATTTATTAGCTCTCAATACATTAAACCTTTGGAGTGAAATGTCAAGGCACCACCATTTGAGTCAGATTTTGAATGTATACTTACGTGTACAATGTGTTTTTCTACCCTCTGATTTCTGAGTGACTGATGGAGAAGGATTTTGAAATTAATGAATCGGGGGTGCATTGATAGTGGTGATAGTGATGATGGGGTGATGGATGATGGAGAGGCTTGTGCAAGGCAAGACCGTAATGGCAGAGTTTTGGACAAGTTGTAATTATGGAGGGAGAATGGTAAATCATGTTCGTGGGTTAAGACGTAGTTATTGCACCAAATCAGGGACAGAAGCAAGTAATAATTTTTGTGGTTTGAAGGCTTCAGATTATCCACCTGCTATAATTATAGTTGGTATTACTATTGGAAGTGAAGGTCCCAGAATGGCTCAAAAGATTAAACTTTTTACTTTTTTTCGAAATCTTGGAGAAACAGAGTCATAAGACTGATAAATTAGTTTTTAGCAAGAAGATAAAAGCAGTTTGGTTACAATACAATACTCCTTCACTCCCCCTTTAGCTTCACAAATGTAGGCATATTTCGAGGATAGCATCCCACACTGAAACCAAATGGCCGATGCCACTCAATTGATCTCTCGTGGCTTTCTCTGGTAATTCCCCACAGATGATTGTCATATGAGTGCCTCCAAACTCCTCTCTCAAAAAAACACAAAAACCTTCTTTCAAACAATGCTTTCCATCAGCTATTTTCATCAAGAATCCACCCCCAAATTTTCCAATTTTCCTTTCAAACAAAACTCCCTCTCGCTGTTTAAGTTCTGCCCCAGGTTTTCCAACTCTCCCTTCTTGAATGCTTTGACACAAACTCTGAGATCCAGCCACCGATTGCTTCACAATTATTTAATGTAATGCCTCACAAACTATATTACGAAATCACAAACTTTAGAATCACTTCAGATCTCTTTCTGGCTTCTGATTAACCGTCTGCTTTTCAGCTGTCTGTCTTCACTAAGTGTTATCCTTTTCTAGTCCCCGTTTCCTCTGTTGCTTTAACTTCAGTCTTCTTAGAAGCACATCTTCATTACTCTAGTTTCCTTAACAAACTTTCTTTAGATTTCTGGCAGTGGCTTTCTTAACCATTACTTTATTATCTGGTTTTTCCTCTAGCAAAGCTGAGAGAGATGTTCCCTAGCTGCCTGGCACCAACTGCTCTGAATTCAGTTCAAAACAATCACAAGAAGTCTTCCTATCCTAAAGGTGTCCCTTAGCAATCATTCTTTCCTTCGCCGAGATTTTGTTTGCTTATCATGCCATAAACCTCTCTAAGCACAATAGAAGCACATTTTGAACTGACCTAAATCCTCACACATGCAAACACCTATGTCTATTGTGAATCTAACTCGAGTTTTACAAAATTAAACCCACTGAAGCCTCTACCTTATTTCTAATATTTTAACAATGTCAATATAGATCACTTAAAACCATCTTTATTTTCTGACACACCTCTGTCCAAAATAATGGACAGAGATGGAATCAATCATGTTCTGGGAATAGAACTCTTTAAATTTGAGGATTGAATGTTTTAATACAAGATAAATGAAAACACCAGATTTGAGCAACTGGTAAACAAGTTAATTATAATTTCAAGCATGTTTACTTTGAGTCATTAGAGTCAGAGGTGTTAAAACAATATACAACAGGTAGCCTTGTCTTAGCTTCATAAGACAACCAGTGAGCCTAGTGTGATCACAGTTGTCTCCATTAGAGTCAAACATTTTTCATGTGGATCCCAGAATCAAAGGAATGTTTTGAAGATAAAGTTACTTAGTTTAGATCTCTATCTCGGACATCCCAGGTATGTCATGTTGCCAAAGGGATAGATTTCAGGAATGCTTTTGTTTCTTTTGGATCTATATATTATTTCTCACTGGCGGGTTGTCAGATTTGAGATGGGCAGCTGAAGACTAGGTCTGGAGCTGTACAGAAGCTGTGTACCAGTAGTAGACAGTTATTTAAAAAATAAAGTGTTTTCTGATTTGGAGTAATTAAATCAAGAATACAGTGAAGCCCATTCTTGAGTTGGGATTTCCACAATCCAAATGTGCTTAAGGAGTGGTAGGATGCTAATGGATAGACCCCAAGAAATTGTGGAGAATAGTGGGAACATGGTGGAAGGTTAAAGTGAATTCCTGACAGCTGGAGCAGACCTTGGTTTGATCCCAGGAGAAATGAAGGAACCCTCAGGATCCTGTGAAGTGCAGAGAAACTATTTGGTGGAAACAAAAATAGAACGGAAAGTGTTGAGATTTTCAGGCTTCAATGAATGATTATTTGTGAAATGTAGTGTCAGCTTAGTAGTACGTTGTTTAAAACATGAACTCTTGTGATGCATTTGTTATCAGTTAATGATAGAATTCAAATTTCTTATTAAATGTTACTGGTCACCATTCGGATAACTATGGTGAAAGTCACAGTTTGTGGTGGGGGTTGCTGAGCTGCAAAAAGCTGCGCATAATTCCACACTTGATGTTCATGCACTCTGACAGATTTTTAATCTGTTTTTCTAAGTCATTCCTGGGATATTAAGGCAATTATCAAATAAACTGGTTGCTGAAATAGATCCATACAGATGAGGATTTAACTTCAGTTTGGTTTTTATCCCCTTTCTTCCATTATGTTGTGCAGTTATCAGAGTTGAGACAGAGGCTTGACCGAGCAGAGGCAGATCGCAGAGAACTTCAAGAAGAACTGAGGTGTGAACGTGAGGCACGAGAAAAACTGGAAGCCATGGTTAAAGAACTGAAGCTTCAGATCTTAGAAACCTCTGGAAATAAAGCTGGCACCGAGGTGAATCCTGTAGCAGACTGACAACAGCGAAAGCTCTTCTGAGGCACCAGCAATTTGAAGTGAAGTAATTTTTAGAATTGCTTTAAAAAGGAAGACTGATGAGTTCAGTACTTGAACCTACAGCTGTAAGAAATCTGTGCAACCGAATAACAGCTGAGTTGGAGATGCTGGAGTTAAAATTTTAACTAATCCAGTTGAAAGCAAAATATTGAAACCCTGGTTTAAACTCATTTGAGTTTTGTGTATATGATGCGCACATTCGATACAAAGCAAAATGGCATAGCATGGGTAAATGTTATTTCATAAATCTGAAAAATTTATATGCATGCAGAGCCAGTCAAACTTCATAATCTGTTTTCTGTCCTCTTAATGCCTTTGTAAATGGCTTTTGTTAAAGGCATCAGCAGCATTGGTCCCAGTCCTTTTGTTTATTGCAGAATCTTGTTTACTTTATAAATTGCATAGATATGAAGGAAGCTTGTTTTGTAATTTGTTACCATTTGATAATTCAGAAAACCTCAAATCTGTTGTCTGGATTTGCATGTATTCTTATTGGTGCTCCTATCCCTCATTTCCTCTGAGTTAGTATTTCTAATATACAGGACAGGTCAGGGCTTTAGATTTTGAAAAGAACAGAAGGGTGTGATTTGTTAATGTAACAGTCAGAAAAGTCCCTAGCCAGGTCAATTTCACTTTTTTCAATTTAGGTGATGCCTAAATTGCCACTTCCAACTAGATAATTTCTCGGGACATACAATATATAATAGGCATGGTCACAGTGCCATGTAATTTCTTCCAAATGTTCATTAATATTATAAGAATATTTAATACATTCTACATTTTTTTTTGCCACTTTCTTTCTTGAGGCACTAATTCCCATGGATACTGTTATCCTTTTGGGTCTTGCCAGTTGGAAAATGTAAGCATTGCTAATTAGGCTTTTAAAGCTTTTGAGCCTGATTGTGTCTTCGCTCAATGTCTTTTCCAGTTGGAGGCACTGGGCAGTGATCAGGAGTGAAACCATGACTGGCTTTCAGTTAGTTTCCCTCCAAATCGAGAGGGGTTCGGGCTAATTTTAGTGACCCCTGCTGCCGTCTAGGTTCAGATTAGCCAATGCAGAATCAACTGGCATTGAACCTGAGACCTCCCTGGTCTGTACTGCAAACAAGAGTGTGACATGAGTAACAACCTATTTTAATAGATTTTATATGGTTCTATAAATAACAAAAGCTTGATCAGTTCCCTAAGATATGAGATGGTTCTGAAAGAGGCATATGGAATAAACATACTGATGGAAACTAAATATACCAACACAAACTCTATAGATTTTAATATGGATGTAGAATCTGTTGGTTCACTGGCTTTTCACTTCAGATGCAAATTGCGTGCTTGTACATGTTTAGCATGCACATATAGAAAAAGAGGCCATTTCATGATGAAGTTGTGTAAGGAGACCATTTGAGAGGTTACACATCTACCTCTTTTACTGACCTTTCAGCTGCTATTGTTACATAAATTTAATGCTGCCACCATTCAGACCCAGTATTTGTGTGAAATTACCATGGGTGTATTGCATCATAAAGTACAAATCCTGATGGCAAGATAAGGAAATAATTATTGTTTCAATTCCTGTTCAGAATTGGTAATTTTGTTAATATTTTGTTAGCCATTTATTCAACAGTGCCTATCTGCCCTTGCACATCAGATACAATATCTGTATGTTTTGGTAGTATTAACCCTAACACTGGTGCTAGCATAGGGCTGATATTTGAACTCGTTGACCTGATATCTTGTTTCAGTGTTTTATAGTTTTTGTTCCCAGTTTCTCTACATGTTTTTTTATGTATAGGAGCAGCTGATGGGAAACTGAAATTTAATATTTCCTGGCAGATTTTTATAAAACTGTGTTTCACAGTTTCTTCACCATTGTGAACTTGGTCTTTTGTACATTGAGATCCCAACATCAGCATTTAAAGTTAACACTATTAGTAAACATGCTAGTAGCTATTCCATTTGCGATTGTAATTTTTTGTAACTTACTTGTGGGTAAGGACTTCCTCAAATCTGGAAAGCGATGTGAACTTTAAAAACAGACGAGGAAGTTTAGATTAATAAAATAGTGTAATAAGCATCAAGTATTAGATATGAACAAACTTTGTTCAATCAACTCATAAAATTAGCTTGTGGTTTAGTCTTTAAGTTCAGGATTCTTTGCTTTTGCAGTGACTTTAGTAGAAAAAGTACCATGGAACTATAATTTTACTTGTATTCATTGCCAAAGATTTCCATTTTCCATAATTTCTATTAAATTATGCCAGGAAAAAACTTCAAAAAATCATAGATAAATATATGATGGATGAAGTGAATTTTGGTTTATTTAATCTAGTTTTTTCCCTAGGTGAAATAAATACTTAATGTTGCTTGCAGCAGAAGTCCACAGCATTGAAATTAAAACAAGGGAGTAACTGTCGACCAGGTATCTGGTGTTTGATTCTTAGGCTGCAATGAGTGCACTAGTCCTGCTGGGACATCATAGGGGTGCTACAATTGGCATTTATTCTCTCTTGGTTAGGGTTAGGGTCAGATCAGAACGCTCATGGTTCTGACTCCTGATTACTGTGAATTCTCTCTTCTTGCGACATAAGATCATGAGGGGTGAAAGAGGACAGAATCAAACTTCACTGTGAAACCTTTATGATTGCATAACTTACTGATTCTCATCACACAAGTGTCATAAGTTAAGCGAGGCATTGAACGGTGTCACTAGCATCAATAGAACAGTCAATGGCAGGAGATCTAAGAAAATTGGAGCTACCAACAGTATGATTTCCAAACTTTTATAGTGTTTTGTTGCACAAACAATATTGGTTTGTTTTAGCCATTTGTGTTTCTTCATCATTAATTCGCCCACTACAAAAGCCAAAAGAGCTGAACCCGTTAATGGAATGTCATGCGTCTTCGGCTTAGTCAAGAGCAGTTTTCTTTCAGTAAGTTGAAAATCGCCATTTATGCAATTTACATATCCTCTGTAAACACTGAGGGTTTTGTGTCAACAGATTGTCAACTGGTATGATAAACAAATATTTTTTTTTCCTCTCTGGATTCCTGGTTTAAAATAGCCATGTTGGAAAGCCTCCGTATTTCTGACTATTTGAATGTATGTAGTAATTGAACACTAATTGGCTGCTCAGTGACTTGTTTTATCAGTTGCGAGTAGATTGGAAGACTGCTGTGTGCAAGATGTAACAAAACCGTAAACACATTTTTTTTTTAAAGAATGAAATCGATATTTGGCTGCACTCAACACACACTGAAAATGTTGTCCCGTAGAAAATGAGTTGTGTTGAAAATGGTGTGCCTCTTTATATAAAATGTCAGGTAAATGCACTTGCTACTTCAGCAATTTAATGAAAATATAATCGTATTTTTATAACATTCTCAATTCTCACTTGTTTAAACAGAGGATGATTTTCCTGAATGGGTGCAAATGCTGAGCTGATCTGGTTAAGCAGGCATTCTATTTTGTATCTTTGCACTTTTGGAGCAGGAAATCACAATAGCTTTTACTCAAATTTGGGACAGATCAAACAATATGATTGAAGCAGGGAAGTGGTAAACATTTAGCTGCATTCTGAACCTCCCTCATGCTTTGTCTGTGCTACTGACTTGGCAGAATAGTCCAAACATTTTATCACTTTTTGCTTTGAGTTAAGGAATTCTTCTAGTATCTGTATTAATTTTAACTTTTAACGACTTACACTGATGTTTTATGATTGTTTTCCTGGCTTAATTTGAGGTAATAGTCTGGGGGTTTGTTTGACTGCAGAATTTAATATCAAACTTTGGGATTACATAGATTAATTTGTTGGATGAACAACAGGGCATTATATTCATGATAATTACTATTCTGACAATGAATTTTGGGTTCATCTTCTGCTTGCTGACATAGTTGAACCTGCCCTGTTGTTTATCACTATTATTAATCACATTGTATGCTTGGAAGGCCAGTGTTAACTACAATTTACTGAACTATATGTAAATGCATTGAAAGCTCTTTTGGTTTTGAATACTTTTGATGCTACACGAGGTCCTGATAATCCATCTAATCTATTAATCCTTTGGTCTTTTTCTATTATTTGTCCAACATTTTTTTCTTTCATGTGTGTGTATATATACTTCATTTTTGTTTTGCAATCAAATTTAATCTGGAAAAGGACACTTCTGTCTAAGGTATTCAGCTGTAAATATATTTTTGGAAGTACCTTAATTTTTGAAATGCAGCTTATAGAGAAAATTGTTCATATATTGCTCTTTAATTATGTATGTACTTCAGCTTGTTTAGCTTTAAGTTTTGTTCTGAGCGTTTCAGTTATACTGGAGGTAAGCGTGAGAATCTATCATCTGGCTTTTCCATGATCTAGCTTTGTGATGCTACACTACTGTTTGGCTGAAATGTGAAACCACAAGCTCCTGTGAACTGGAACAATTCTACCCGAATGAGAATTGATTTTGTTGGCAAATTCAGTCTGTTCGGGAAAAAAATCTCCCATTCTCCAGCACATCACTTGAAGTCGTTGGTGTGTTTAGTGTTCGGTTCAGAAACAAGCACTCCTAAAATGCTACGTTTCAACTGGAACAACTGAAATCTGTAATCTGATTTTTTTTGCTTTCTACTTTCCCATTCACACTGCACTTGCCTTATAATTTGGGAGCACTGTGAAAGAACAGTGTCTAGTTTATTCAAATTTAATGGAAAATGTGGCTGGTAAAATTCCTTTCAAAATTGTAGTTGGAGCTGGTAAAATGTCACTGCTTACAAATAGATCCAAGGTGTTCAGCCAGCCTTGTGTTTCTTACTTCCACATTTTTTTTGTTTCATTTCAGTGTTTGCTTTTGTTTTGCTATTTAAGTGGGATAATTTTCTCACAATCGTCTTGTTTCAGATAGGTTTAATTGTCTAGTCACTGTTTTTATTAGGCAATAAGTATTGGCAGTACCCCTGTGATAGTCTGGGTTGCATGTGGTGAGTTGGGTAGAGCTTGGTGCAGTGTTCCAAATATGCTGTTATAAAGCAAGATTGAAATCCACACATCTGTTTCCAGCTGTGGCTATTATTAATGTAGCTGTCAACAGCTGAGTAAAAAGCAGTTATATTACCATTTTTACATTGATTTGTTTTTGGGTGAGCATTTGCGGGAAAGAAAAGAGTAATTTGGGAGACTATCAGAAGTAGCAAAGTGAGGCAAGAGTTTAAATTCACACTGAGTGCACTCTAACTCCAGACATTCTGCAACAAGATGCAATATATACCCAGTCCTAGGTGTAAAGTTAGATGTAGGATGTTGAAACTAGGAGATTACTTCTGCGCTCATTTTCAAGCCTCTAACATTGGAGGAATCTCATTGGTTGTTGCATTAGTTCTCCCACCCCTTCAGAAATATGTCTTTGTGATAGCTACCACTAAATGTCAAAAGCTATCAGCGCTCCACTATTTTGTATCATGTTTGTCTCTCTTTTGATCCCTCAATGTTATCTAATTGGAAAGTCAAGCATTCGCTGGACATTCGCATTCAGTCTGAATTTTAATGTTGCTAAATAGTAAAAATACTATGACAAATAGGTAACCAATCCTGTGGGATACTAGGAGATATTTTCCCACAGCTTTGTAGAGAGGTCTTGATTTGAATATGTATATGCTTAGTATAACCTTAAAGCTTACCCCAGGAAACCTCAGCTCGCCACAGGATAGCAAGATGTACAACAAAATTGACAATAAGAAGTGATAGTGGAAAGCTTTAAATGTATAGAAATTGTGAATTTAACAATAGGAAAAAAGGCACATTATTAAAAAAAATTAACTTGGAGCTTCTTATTCAAAGCAACATAACCCAGATTTATCTCATGAACCTTTGCTTGCACATAGAAGTTGTGGTAAGAATTGGAATGCATGATAGCGCCTCATGTTTTATAAACTACACTGGCGTGCGTTGAGTGAAATTTTAAATCATTTTAGAATTTGCTTTTAAATGGTTATTGTAAATTCAGAGTGCCTGGATTTATCTGAACCCTGACTGGTGATGACCCAATCCCATTAATTATTTTGCCATAGCTACACATTGAAGTGTAAGTAACAGTGCTGTATGGAAAGTAAGAATGAATATGCTTTCCCTTGAGAATTTTTGATATCAAACTTAGTAATAGAGATCTAAAATTTGTTTGCATCCTACCTTTAAACAATTAAAATTCTGGGGGAGGGGATGGGTGTGAGAAGGGTCAGATAATGCATCTGCAGTGTTTGGCCAGTGACATCCCAGTGTATGTTATCCATGGACCACTGGATTTGAACCACACAGCTAGGGACAGTCGGCACGCACATTATGAACAAAGATGAATCCAAGCATGATGCCGTATTGACACAATGAGATGATGCTTCCATTTATGCACTTAACTGAAAAAGGTGTTACCACTCACCCAGTTAAACCTTTGAAAGCTGCAGTGATGTTCCTGCAACAAAAAAAGTATCGACAGTTTAGAAAATACAGTACTGTGAAATAAAGAGCAATTCTATGTTTAGATTCCAGTGATTGTATTTTATAATCCACTTTTGAAATTTACACAATTTCTACAGATACTATAACAGATGATGTGTACAGTAAAATTGTTATATGCAATATGTCACAATGTTACTTATGTCTGAACTTGTACATAACGGGAATGGTTATCTCAATACAGGCAAAGTCAGGAACAGATTTGGAACTGGGTAAATCTTTGCTTTTATCAGGTACTTCCTTATATCAGATTGTATAGAAGTAGATTTTGACTATGTGTACCTGGGAAGCTGAAAAAAGGTATTTGGTACTCAAAGGGTTGCGAAAAAACAAACCAACGAACTTTCTTGATTCGTGTTGACCACTCTTTGCTATTATCACGTAGTAATGGAAGGTGTGCGTTACCAACACCTTAACCCAAAGAGGCTTCCTGTTGAAGTAATCCTGTGATTGCCTGCAACGCATTATTACATGGACGTTTTCCCAGTATTTACCTCATGGAAACGATGCAGATTTTCTATTGTCTTGTCAACATAATTGCAGAGTGGTAAACATAAAATATTTACAGATGTACAGTACCTGGTTATTGTAATGTAAAATGTCTGTTGTATTTATTTTCCAGAATCTTGTATAAGCAGCATACTGAACCAAAATGGTGATGATTGAAGCTGAGCATGTAACTGATAGTTTACATTTTTTGTACATTGTTCACCTTTGTAAGATTCCATATTTAAACCATGATAAAAAAATCATCTGAAACCAAAACAATTTCAGACAAAACTGCATGAACAGTCAGTCTGAAGCACAATGATTAAAAGTTGCTGAATAACTACAGTAGTCAATTTCTGTGTTTTGTACTAAAATGGTAAATAGTTCATGTGCCACTGGAAACTAAAATGCAGGTGCAGCGAGCAGTTAAGCATTTGTATAGAGCATTGGTGAGACGGCACCTGGAGTGTTAAGCACAATTTTGGTCCGACGGAAGGATATACTTGAGAAAGTTGATGAAGGGAGGATGTTTCCCCCTGGCTTGGGAGGGTGTATTCTAGAATCATGAGAGAATCTCAGAATAATGAGTAGGCCTTTTAGGATTGAAATGAGAAGGAATTCTTTCACTCAGAAGGTGATGAAAATTTTTGGAATTCTACTCCAGAGGGCTGTGGAAGCTTAGTCATGGAGTTATGTTCGAAATAGAGATCCATAGATTTCTAGATAAAGGTGTCTGGGAATATGGAGATGGTCCAAAAAGTGGCATTGAGGTGGAAAATCAGCCATGATGTAGTTGAATGGGAGAGAAGACGCGACAAGCTAAATGGCTGCTGGTGCTCCTATTTCCTATGTACCAAACCAGGAACAGTGCAGAGGAATTTGGGAAGACTATTCATCCAAAGTTTTTATTTCAAGATGAACGCAGCACAGAATAAGGGATTGCAATAGTTTGTTCTCTTAATTATTTAGAGTTCTACTAAATATGGAAAAAGTAAAATTATAGCTTTGTGTTGGTAATCGTATCTTTTGACAAAAGTAATTTACTGTTACCTCTCTCAAAATCAATATAGCCAACTATCTCAGATTTTTAGATGTCACCTTTTATTGTCCATGACCAAATATATTCATATGTGGATGTGTATTTTGTACACTCGAGTCAATGATGACATTATTTTCAATGTGTATGCTGCATATTTCTGCTCAGTGATGTTAGGACAAGCTTATTTGGCATTTGAGCCTTTAACATTTTCTAGTTGGTAGGAATGTGCAGTCTTTGGATCATGGTTAGTTTAAATATTACTGCAAACTGTAATGGTGATGTTAGGGATGGCATTAAACAGGAAATTAGAGACGCGTGTGATAAAGGATAAATCTGTAATTATGAGAGACTTTAATCCACATATAGATTGGCCAAATTAAATTAGTCACAATACTGTAAAGGGGAAATTCCTAGAATGTATTTGGGATAGTTTTCTACACCAATATTTTGAGGAACCAACTAGAGAACAGGCCATCCTTGACTGGGTATTGTGTTATGAGAAAGGAATAATTGGCAATCTAGTTGTGCGAGGCTCCTTTGGGACGAGTGACTATAATATGTTAGAATTCTTCAAGATGGAGAGTGGTGTAGTTTGGGTCCTGAATCTACGTAAGGGAAACTACGATAGTATGAGGCACGAGTTGGCTGTGATGAATTGAGGATTGTTACTTCAATGGCTAGAAACGGGAATTGATAATGGAGAACAAAAGAAGGCTGACCAACTAAATACATACTTTGAACTATGTCTTCACGAAGGAGGAAACAACGTACCAGAAATGTTGGGGAACACGGAGATACTGAAGAAAACCAAAATTTGTAGGGGAAATGGTGTTGGGGAAATTGATGGGATTGAAGGGTGATGAATCCCCAAGACCTGCCTGATAATCTACATCCCAGAGTGCTTAAGGAAGTGGCCCTAGAAATATTGGATGCATTGGTGATCATCTTCCAAGAATCTATAGACTCTGGAACAGTTCCTACAGATTGGAGGATAGCTAATGTAACCCCACTATATAAAAGAGGAGGTAGAGGGAAAACGGAATTATAGACCAGTCAGCTTGACATTTGTAGTGGGGAAAAGCTAGAGCCTATTATAAAGGATTTAATGGCAAAGTACTTGGAAAAAGAACAAAGATGTGCGGGTTAGGTTGATTGGCCATGCTCAAAATTGCCCTTAGTGTCCTGAGATGTGTAGGTTAGAGGGATTAGTGGGTATATATGTAGGGATATGGGGGTAGGGCCTGGGTGGGATTGTGGTCGGTGCAGACTCGATGGGCTGAATGGCCTCTTTCTGTACTGTAGGGTTTCTATGATTCTTTCTATGATTCTATGAAAACAGTGGCAGGTTCAGACAGAGTCAGCATGGATTTACGGAAGGGAATCATGTTTGACAAATCTACTGAATTCTTCAAGGATGTGTCCAGTAGAGTTAATGAGGGGGAGCTAGTGGATGTGGTTTATTTGGACATTGCGAGAGACATCCAGGAGACATGTAGGGAGCAAGCTGCAGCCATGTGGCTGCTGAACAATTCTTAAATCTTTTATGCTGTTTAATGTGTCTTTGAAAATGCACAGTTACACAGCTTTAATATGAAGTGTCCCATGGTGCATCATGAACATTAGGCATCAACGTTTAATACCAAACTAGGAAGATATTAGGACAGGCAGCCAAAAGCTTGGTCAAAGTGGTTTTAAGGCATTTCTTAAAAGGTGGATAGAGAGGCATAGATATTTGGGGATGGAATTCAGATTTTTGATCTTAGGCAACTGATTGCGTGGCTGCTAATAATCGAGTGGTGAAAATTGATGATGTGCAAGAGGCTAGAATTAGAGGAGAGCAGAGATCCTTGAGTGTTGAAGACCAGGAGGAAACAGAACATCAGAAGGTCGTAATGCCCTTTAGCCTGCTGTGCAATTCAATGAGATTGCTGAACCTCACTTACCCACTTTATCTCCATCATTCCTTGATGTCATTGGTGAGCAAGAATCTATTAATCTCAATTTTGAACATTAACTTATCATCCACAGCCATCTTGAGTAGGGAATTTCAAAAATTCTCTGAGGGATCCACTGAGGGAAGAAGTTTCTCCTTTCAGCCATAAATATCCATCCCCTTATCCTGAGATGCGGCCCCCAGTTTAGACTCCAAAGACTGAATATTTGTTCCCAGAATCTAATCTTGCCATTAGGATCAAATGCATATGAGGAACCCACAAATGTCAATGGCGGGACCCAGAGGGAGATTTGGAGGATACAAGTGGCCGGAGACCTATCCAATTATGGACCAAATACAGTTCTGAGTCTGAATGTCAGAACTGGAAAAACGGCAGACCCTCGAGATGGAGGCACTCTCTGAAGACTTGAATGCCTGAAATTAAAGTTGGTCACTGGTATGTGGCCATCACAGAATGGCATTTGACTTCAGCTGTGGTCTCCTCGTAATACTGAAAAGGAGACAGTTATAACAGAAAAGTCCCGATGAGTTATGATCATCGGAGGTCGTTGGGACTCTTCTGCAATTCCCATTTGAAGGTAGGTTGCGATAAGTCCATCTTTGAAAATTTCTTCCCTCCTGATAATCCACTAAATATGTCCTCGATCAGAGAAAATGGATACTGGTCTGCACAGAGTGCTGGGTTTATGGTTACCTTGAGGTCCCCTCAGATTCTCACTGTGCTACCAGTCTTCAAAACTAGCACAGTTGGGGTGGCATATTCACTGGTTGAGACTGCTTCCAGTGCCCTTATGCTCAACAGATATTCTAACTCAGCCTCCCCTTGGGCCTAATCGCGTGTGGCACCGGATGTGCTTGCAGGCTTCTTGAATGAGCCTCTGACTTAAGTTGAATCTTTATCTCGACCCTTTCATCCCATCCAGAATCCCTTTGAGTACATCCTTATAACTCTCCAGAACATCCTATAACCTTGTCTTTGAATTTGCCAGCCTGTTTACTATGCTCCAGTTTAATAATTTCTGCAGCTAAGAGCGATCAAACAGAGTAGCATAGTTACCCGTGACCACATAAAATGGTAACACTGTAGACTTATCTGTCAGTTGTACCTTTATCATCACAAATCCTCTCTGTGGCACCGCTTGCTCTGTATAGGTACGTAAGGTGATTTCAACGACAGTGTTTTCAGCTTGTCTCTGTATACTGAGTCCAGAATCAGTGATACTGCTGCCACTGTATCTACTTCCATTTTCATGACCTTTCCTTCCATCTTTGGAAAGACCCAGAATTTCTCGGCTTCTCCTCCAACCCCGGTAAAATATTCAAATGAAATTCTGTCGATTTGGGTCCTGCCTGTCTTGGCAGATCTGGTGGACTCTCTGTCCCTTTCTTGGCTGGTGGCATGTACATTGTGTCTAGTCTTCAGGTTTGTCTCTCTCTGAATCCCCTTTTCCTCTTTTAATTGTGCCCTATAATTCTGGGCAACGTGCCCCACCCATTTACACCAGCGACATTAGGCTTTGCAAGTGCAGCATGTGGGCTCTTTGTGGCCAGACTTGCCACTGTGGCAGCATTCTATGGTTGACATCACATTCTGTTGCTCTTCAGCTGCTTTGTGTTTCAGGCACTGACACCCAACTGTGTTGCTTCCTTTGCAGCAAGTTCCATGGAAGTAGCTATCTCAAAAGCCACTTTAAAGTCGAGACTTTTTTTGTCTGCAGTTTCCGTTGTATCGCTTTATCGTGAAGTTCACGCACCAAACGATCCCTCAAGGAATCCTGCAGGAAAGTGTCAGATTCGCAGAGTTCAGCTTGGCTCTTCAACATAGCCGCACATTGCACAATGGATTCACCTTCCAATAGCATTCTCTTATAAAATTGGAAACATTCTGCTATCATAAGTGGCTTCGGGGCACAATGATTCCTTTGTGCTTCACACAGGTCTGCTCGGGGTCACTCTGCAGATTTCTCTGGTTGTATGAGGCTTCTTAATGTCGCAAACATTTTATTCCCTATTTGTAGTTAAGAGAACTGCTACTGTGAGTTCATCCTCTACCATTTTGCTTTTAAATAAGAGTTAAAATGCTCCATGTACAGCATCCAACTCTCCATATCTTTGTTGAAAGTTCCCATATACCTGAACCAGAGTCATAGAGTCAGAGGTTTACAGCATGGAAACAGGCTCTTCGGCCCAACTTGTCCATCCCGTCCTTTTTTTTAAACCCCTAAACTAATCCCAATTGCCCGCATTGGCCCATATCCCTCTCGACCTATCTTACCCATGTAACTGTCTAAATGCTTTTTAAAAGACAAAACTACTACTACCTCTGGCAGCTTGTTCCAGACACTCACCACCCTCTGTGAAAAAATTGCCCTCTGGCCACTTTTGTATCTCTCCCCTCTCACCTTAAATCTATGCCCCCTTGTTTTAAACTCCCCTACCTTTGGAAAAAGATATTGACTATCTAGCTGATCTATGCCCCTCATTATTTTATAGACCTCCATAAGATCACCCCTCAGCCTTCTACGCTCCAGAGAAAAAAGTCCTAGTCTATCCAGTCTCTCCTTATAACTCAAACCATCAAGTCCCGGTAGCATCCTAGTAAATCTTTTCTGCACTCTTTCTAGTTTAATAATATCCTTTCTATAATAGGGTGACTAGAACTGTACACAGCATTCCAAGTGTGGCCTTACCAATGTCTTGTACAACTTCAACAAGACGTCCCAACTCCTATATTCAATGTTCTGACCAATGCAACCAAGCACTCTGAATGCCTTCTTCGCCACTCTGCCCACCTGTGTCCCCACTTTCAAGGAGCTATGAACATGTACCCCTAGGTCTCTTTGTTCTGTAACTCTCCCCAATGCCCTACCATTAACTGAGTAAGTCCTGCCCTGATTCAATCTACCAAAATGCATCACCTCACATTTATCTAAATTAAACTCTGCCATTCGTCAGCCCACTGGCAAAATTGATTATGATCCCATTGCAATCGGAGATAACTTTTTTCACTATCCTCCACGCCACCAATCTTACTAACCATGCCTCCTATATTATAATTAATATATTTATTAATTATTATATTAATGTAAATGACAAATAACAATGGACTCAACACTGATCCCTGAGGCACACCGCTGGTCACACGTCTCAAGTTTGAAAAACAACTCTCTACAACCACCCTCTGGCTTCTGTCAAGAAGCCAATTTTGTATCCATTTAGATACCTCACCCTGGATCCCGTGAGATTTAACCTTATGCAATAACCTACCATGCGGTACCTTGTCAAAGGCCTTGTTAAAGTCCAGAGACAACTGCACTGCCCTCATCTACCTTCTTGGTTACCCTTCAAAAAACTCAATCAAATTTGTGAGACATGATTTTCCACTCACAAAGCCACGCTGACTGTCCCTAATCAGTCCTTGCCTCTCTAAATGCCTGTAGATCCTGTCTCTCAAAATACCTTCTAACAACTTACCCCCCACAGATGTGAGGCTCACTAGCCTGTAGTTCCCAGGCTTTTCTCTGCAGCCCTTTTTAAACAAAGGCACAACATTTGCCATCCTCCAATCTTCAGGCACCTCACCTGTGCCTATTGATGATTCAAATATCTCTGCCAGGGGACCCGCAATTTCCTCCCCAGCCTGCCACAATGTCCTGGGATACACTTCATCAGGTCCCGGGGATTTATCTACCTTGATGCGCTTTAAGACTTCCAGCACCTCTTTCTCTGTAATATGTACTCCTCAAGACATCATTATTTATTTCCCCAAGTTCCCTAACATCCATGCTTTTCTCAACAGTAAATACTGATGAGAAGTATTCATTTAGGATCTCACCCATCTCTTTTGGATCTGCACATAGATGGCCTTGTTGATCCTTAAGAGGTCCTACTCTCTCCCTTGTTACTCTTTTGCCCTTTATGTATTTGTAGAAGTTTTTTGGATTCTCCTTCGCCTTATCTGCCAAGACAATCCCGTGTCCCCTTTTTGCCCTCCTGATTTCTCTCAACTCTACTCCTACACCCCCTATACCCTTCAAGGGATTCACTTGATCCCAGCTGCCTATGCATGTCATGTGCCTCCTTCTTCTTCTTGACCAGGGCCTCAATATCCTGAGTCATCCAGGGTTCCCTACTTTATTATCGAATTATAGAAATTTTTTTTATTATAGAAACCCTACAGCGCAGAAGGAGGCCATTCGGCCCATCGAGTCTGCACCAACCACAATCCCACCCAGGCCCTACCCCTACATATTTACCCACTAATCCCTCTAATCTACACATCAGGACTCTAAGGGGCAATTTTTAACCTGGCCAATCAACCTAACCCGCACATCTTTGGACTGTGGGAGGAAACCGGAGCACCCGGAGGAAACCCACGCAGACACGAGGAGAATGTGCAAACTCCACACAGACAGTGACCCGAGCCGGGAATCGAACCCGGGACCCTGGAGCTGTGAAGCAGCAGTGCTAACCACTGTGCTACCGTGCCGCCCTTCTGCCAGCCTAAGAGGAACGTGTTTACCCTGAACCCTGGTTAACAAACTTTTGAAAGCCTCCCACTCACCAGACGTCCCTTTGCCTTCCCACAGACTCCCCCAATTAACTTTTGACAGTTCCTGCCTGATACCATCAAAATTGGCCGTGCCCCAATTTAGAATTTTTACTTTTGGGCCAGACCTATCATTCTCCATAGCTATCTTAAAACTAATGGAATTATGGTCACTGGTCCCCAAGTGATCCCTCACTAACACTTCTGTCACCTGCCCTTCCCTATTTCCCAAGAGGAGGTCAAGTTTTGCCTCCTCTCTAGTCGAGCCATCCACAGACTGAATGGGAAATTCCTCCTGAACACACTCAACAAATTTCTCTCCATCCAACCCTCTAATACTATGGCTGTCCCAGTCAATGTTGGGAAAGTTAAAATCCCCTACTATTACCACCCTATTTTTCTTGGAGCTATCTGTAATCTTATATATTTGCTCTTCAATTTCCCGCTGACTATTTGGGGGCCTATAGTACAACCCTATTTCCCCCTTCTTATTTCTCAGCTCTACCCATGTAGACTCAGTGGCCGCACCCTCAGATATATCCCCTCTCAGTACTGCCGTGATGTTTTCCCTAATCAAAAGTGCAACTCCACCTCCTCTCTTACCTCCTGTTCTATCTTTTCTATAGCATCTGTATCCTGGAACATTGAGCTGCCAGTCCTGTCCCTCCCTTAGCCATGTTTCAGTAATTGCTATAATATCCCAGTCCCACGTACACATCCATGCTCTGAGTTCATCTGCCTTGCCCGTCAGGCCTCTTGCATTGAAATAAATGCAGTTTAATCTGGACTTCCCTTGCTCTCTGTCTTGCTTTTGCCTTATCCGTCTGGTACTAGGAATACGAACACTGCCTTTACAATTTAATGTGCTCTCTTTAACTTCTGTGCTGTCCTCAACCTTCTCTTCTGTACTGGCTCACAATTTCCTGGTTCCTTTGGTGGGAATAATTCCCGCCTTTGCATTCTGTAGCTGCTTTTCATGCGCTTTTGTCTCTCTTCGCACGCTTCCTGCTGCCACTCCTTCGCCGACTGTGCTCCCCTACTCTTCTCAACAGTTGCCATCTGAGTCCTCTCACGACCGTTTCCCTCCCGACGGTCTTGGTGCTCCTGCTGGAGAGATCCATCTCCGATACCTGGCCTCCAAATGTAGCCTGAGTTGCCTTGAAACCGCTACGTTCAGCCTTCCCAGTGAGTACCTCTGCGGGGTCGAATGCAGTCCGAGTCCCCTCGCGACCATTCCTCTCGATGCCTAGGCCTGCTCTCTGGGGTTTATCCCAGTACTTCAGCGATTCCTGCCATTCTCAGAGTCCAGGATGATGATGTCAATCTTCCTCCCTCTCTCTCAAATCGGCGGTGAATTGCAGTCCACGGGCTGTGACTCCACCCCATCGCCAGTTGTTATATATGTGGTCTGCTATTGCAACTAATAATAAACCACGTGCTCAGTGGCAGTAAGCTAACTGGAACAGTTTATTAACACATCTCAATCCTAGCACAGTCAGCACCCAGGGCAGGGCCTGAGTCCTGGGTCAGCTGACCCGTTCACTTAAAGGGGCATGCCCCCAACATACATAATCATTGTAATCTGTGACCTTAAGAGATATCAACTCACAATCAATGTTGGCAGCATTGTTACTCATGCACTAATCCACTCAGTCATTGAGATGGCTCGATTGAGGGTTACAAGTTAGCAAGGAATGAGCTGAAAAAGGGGCTTAGGAGAGTTAGGAGGGGACATGAGAAGTCCTTGGCGGGTCGGATCAAGGAAAACCCCAAGGCTTTTTACTCTTATGTGAGGAATAAAAGAATGACCAGGGTGAGGTTAGGGCCGGTCAAGGACACTTGTGGGAACTTGTGTATGGAGTCAGTAGAGATAGGCGAGGTGATGAATGAATACTTTTCTTCAGTGTTCACCAAGGAGAGGGGCCATGTTTTTGAGGAAGAGAAGGTGTTACAGGCTAATAGGCTGGAGGAAATAGATGTTCGGAGGGAGGATGTCTTGGCAGTTTTGAATAAACTGAAGGTCGATAAGTCCCCTGGGCCTGATGAAATGTATCCTAGGATTCTGTGGGAGGCAAGGGATGAGATTGCAGAGCCTTTGGCGTTGATCTTTGGGTCCTCGCTGTCCACGGGGATGGTGCCAGAGGACTGGAGAATGGCGAATGTTGTTCCTCTGTTTAAGAAAGGGAATAGAAATGACCCTGGTAATTATAGACCGGTTAGTCTTACTTCGGTGGTTGGTAAATTGATGGAAAGGGTCCTTAGGGATGGGATTTACGACCATTTAGAAAGATGCGGATTAATCCGAGATAGTCAGCACGGATTTGTGAAGGGCAAGTCGTGCCTCACAAATTTGATAGAATTTTTTGAGGAGGTAACTAAGTGTGTTGATGAAGGTAGGGCAGTTGATGTCATATACATGGATTTTAGTAAGGCGTTTGATAAGGTCCCCCATGGTCGGCTTATGCTGAAAGTGAGGAGGTGTGGGATAGAGGGAAAGTTGGCCGATTGGATAGGTAACTGGCTGTCTGACCGAAGACAGAGGGTGGTGGTCGATGGAAAATTTTCGGATTGGAGGCAGGTTGCTAGCGGTGTGCCGCAGGGATCAGTGCTTGGTCCTCTGCTCTTTGTGATTTTTATTAATGACTTAGAGGAGGGGGCTGAAGGGTGGATCAGTAAATTTGCTGATGACACCAAGATTGGTGGAGTAGTGGATGAGATGGAGGGCTGTTGTAGGCTGCAAAGAGACATAGATAGGATGCAAAGCTGGGCTGAAAAATGGCAAATGGAGTTTAACCCTGATAAATGTGAGGTGATTCATTTTGGTAGGACAAATTTAAATGTGGATTACAGGGTCAAAGGTAGGGTTCTGAAGACTGTGGAGGAACAGAGAGATCTTGGGGTCCATATCCACAGATCTCTAAAGGTTGCCAGTCAAGTGGATAGAGCTGTGAAGAAGGCCTATAGTGTGTTAGCTTTTATTAACAGGGGGTTGGAGTTTAAGAGCCGTGGGGTTATGCTGCAACTGTACAGGACCTTGGTGAGACCACATTTGGAATATTGTGTGCAGTTCTGGTCACCTCACTATAAGAAGGATGTGGAAGCGCTGGAAAGAGTGCAGAGGAGATTTACCAGGATGCTGCCTGGTTTGGAGGGTAGGTCATATGAGGAAAGGTTGAGGGAGCTAGGGCTGTTCTCTCTGGAGCGGAGGAGGCTGAGGGGAGACTTAATAGAGGTGTATAAAATGATGAAGGGGATAGATAGAGTGAACGTTCAAAGACTATTTCCTCGGGTGGATGGAGCTATTACAAGGGGGCATAACTATAGGGTTCGTGGTGGGAGATACAGGACGGATATCAGAGGTAGGTTCTTTACGCAGAGAGTGGTTGGGGTGTGGAATGGACTGCCTGCAGTGATAGTGGAGTCAGACACTTTAGAAACATTTAAGCGGTTATTGGATAGGCACATGGAGCACACCAGGATGATAGGGAGTGGGATAGCTTGATCTTGGTTTCAGATAAAGCTCGGCACAACATCGTGGGCCGAAGGGCCTGTTCTGTGCTGTACTGTTCTATGTTCTATGTTCTATGTTCATTGGTAACATACCGACAATAAGAAATCTAAACAAAACCAAAGCAAATATGAAAATCAAAGTAAACTGATAAAAGTTTGGAAAGTAAAAATTTGTACTACTGGCATCCTTGACTAGGAATTTTTAAAAAGGAGTGAACATCTCTGGGGAAATTAAGAAAACTATTCAACTGAATCCATAGAATCAAATTATGTAATCTTGCATCACAGAAGGAGGCGATTTGGTTCAATGGACTCTCTAAAAATGCTATTTAGTCTGATTGCACTCATTACATTGTTTCCCTCAAATATTGATCCACTCCATGTTGAATAGCTTTTATGGATACTGTTTCCACCCTTGGTTCTGGAAATGCATTCCAATACCTAATAACTATTCGTATTTAGGTCTTTCAAATTTACTCTAAAACCTCTCATAATTGTACATAGGCTTTCGCTTTTACCCTTCTAATGGCAAAAGTAATTTAAAACAAAACTCTACTCAATTAAAATCTGTCTTCCCAAGCGTTGTCTCCTCAAATCCCTTCTTGTATCTTCTCCATTTCCTCGGTCTTTCTAAAGTGAGGAGAGAAAGCCAAGAGAAGTGGTGAATGATTAGCTTTTCAAACTGGAGGAAAGTATATAGTGGAGTCCATCAGTACTAGGCACTTTTTTTGATATCAAGGAGATTTGATACTGAGGTATTAATGGCCTGGACTTCATTCAAAGTTTGCAGCTGATAAGAAATGTATTAATAAATCCATGCTGGCTGTCCTCAGTCAACCTTCATTTGGCCAAGTGACTATTAGTTTTGTCACAGGTCACAGGTCATTGTTTCTCAAAGCTTCCCAGGCCTGTGGTTAATGGCCTTCACACCCTTTTCTGAACCAGGGTGTAACATTTGTAATTTGCCAGTCTCTGACACCATTATGCCTAGTGCTGTCACAATTTCTACTCTTACTTCCTTCAGTATTCTTGTATGCATCTCAAGGTTCTGGTGCCTTGTCAAATTTAAGTGCCTAACACCTCCTTGGCATAACTCAACCTGGTCTATTTAAAGCCCATCAAGTCTGAACTACCTCCCCTTTCACCAAGACCTGTACAGCACCTTCTTCCTTGATAAAGACAGATGCAAAGTATTCATTTGATATGGCAGTCATGCCCCCTACCTCTATTGAATGACAGAACAGGCTCGATGGGCTGAATAGCATACAACTGCTCCCATTTCTTATGATCTGAGCCAATCAGGAAGTGATACTGGAGAGGACCACCATTGGTTCCTAATCAGCCCCACTTCTCCTCTTACCACCCACTTATCATTTATATGTCTATAGAAGACATAAGCTGCTTAGCTGCCAGTTTCATCTCAAGCTCTCTCTTTGCTTTTCTTATTTGCTTTTGCAATTTCCCTCTGAACCTTCCATATTGAGCTAAAATCTCTCATTATAATTCTTGTGTATTTCTTGCACTTCCCTGTACTTTTCCTTTTAAATTTTGTTCCTCTATATCTTTCCTATTAGTTGATGACTACACCAAGCAATGTAATTGTACCTCTTTTATTTTGTAGCTCTAGCCAAATAGATTCTGTCCTTAGCCCTTCTGGGCATCCTTTCTCTACAGCAATGTTCTCCGTTAATACTTCCACCCCTCTCATTCCTTTCCCAACCTTCTTGAACACCTTCTATTCAGGAATATTTAATACCCTGTTCCTCTCTTATTTGAGTCAAGTTTCTGTTTTCATCCCAAATTTATGTTTCCATGTGCCTCTGTGGCCTGCAGCTCTCTGACCTTATTTATCACACATACATGAATATTAACTTGAATGCGACTTATAACTTTCCCTCATACTTTGACTCCACCTAATACCTTAGTGTTTCCTACTCTAGTGCTATCTGTCTCCCAGTTCTCAGTGTATGGTGGTCCTCTCCAAGAGGACCAGATTGAGTTAGGTCATAAGAAATGGGAGCAGTTGTATGCTATTCAGCCCATCGAGCCTGTTCTGTCATTCAATAAATGATGTGGCCTCAACTCCACTTCCCTGCGTGCGCCACAAATCCCTTGACTTTGATTTGATTTATTATTGTCATATGTATTAGTATACAGTGAGAAGTATTGTTTCTTGCATATTATACAAAGCATTCTGTTCATAGGGAAGGGGAGGAGAGAGTGCAGAATGTAGTGTTACAGTCATGATGTGGAGTTGCCGCCATTGGACTGGGGTAGGCACAGTAAGTAGTCTCACAACACCAGGTTAAAGTCCAACAGGTTGATTTGGTAGCACGAGCTTTCGGAGCATTGCCCCTTCATCAGGTGACTCACCTGATGAAGGGGCAATGCTCCGAAAGCTCGTGCTACCAAATCAACCTGTTGGACTTTAACCTGATGTTGTGGGACTACTTACTGTGTTACAATCATGGCTCGGGTGTAGTGAAATATCAACTTAATCCGTGGTAGGTCCATCCAAATGTCTCATGGCAGCAGGGAAGAAGCTGTTGTTGAGTCGGTTGGTATGTGACCTCAGACCTTTGTATCTTTTTCCCAATGGAAGAAGGTGGACGAGAGAATGTCCGCGATGTGAGGGGTCCTTAATTATGCTGGCTGCTTTGCCCAGGCAGCGGGAAGTGTAGACACAGTCAATGGACGAGAGGCTGGTTTGCCTGATGGATTAGATGACATTCACGACCTTTTGTAGTTTCTTGTGGTCTTGGGCAGAGCAGGAGCCATTCCAAGCCGTGATACAACCAGAAAGAATGCTCTCTATGGTGCATCTGTAAAAGTCGTAGCTGACATGCCAAATTTCCTTAGTCTTTTGAGAAAGTAGAGGCGTTGGTGGGCTTTCTTAACTATAGTGTTAGCATGGGGGGATCAGGACAGGTTGTTGGTGATCTGGACACCTAAAAACCTGAAGCTCTCGACCATTTCTACTTCATCCCCGTTGATGTAGAGAGGGTCACGTTCTCCTCTATGCTTCCTGAAATCAATGACAATTGCCTCCATTTTGTTGACATTGAGGGAGAGATTATTGTCGCCGCACCAGTTCACTAGATTCTCTATCTCATTCCTGTACTCTGTTTCATCATTGTTTGAGATCTGACCCACTACGGTGGTGTCATCAGTAAACTTGAAAAGCGAACTGGAGGGGAATTTGGCCGCACAGTCATAGGTGTATAAGGAGTATAGTAGGGAGCTGAGAACGCAGCTTTGTGGGGCACTGGTGTTGAGAATGATCGTGGAGGAGATGTTGTTGCCTATCCTTACTGATTGTGGTCTGTGAGTTAGGAAGTTCAGGATCCAGTTGCAGAGGGAGGTGCCAAGGTCCAGGCCGTGGACTTTGGAGATGAGATTCAGAGGAATAATGGTGTTGAAGGCTGAGCTGTAGTCAATAAATAGGAGTCTGACATAGGTGTCTTTGCTATCTAGGTGTTCCAGGGTTGAATGTAGGGCCAAGGAGATGGCGTCTGCTGTGGACCTGTTGCGGCGGTAGGCAAACTGTAGTGGATCCAGGCAATCTGGAAGGCTGGAATTGATTCATGCCATGACTAGCCTTTTGAAGCACTTCATAATGATGGATGTCAGGGTCTCCAGATGATAGTCCTTAAGTCACCAGCTTGTCTTTTCCTTGGTACTGGGATGATGGTCATCTTCTTGAAGCAGATAGGGACTTCAGATTGGTGTAAAGAGAGGTTGAGGATGTCTGAAGATGACTTCTTTGTAGATCGCTCTGCCTTGAATGAATACTGCTCTCTGGGGAAGAGAATTCCAAAGACTAACAACCCCTTGAAAGAACATAGGTGTATAAGGAGTATAGTAAGGGGCTGAGAACACAGCTTTGTGGGGCAGCAGTGTTGAGGATGATCATGGAGGAGATGTTGTTTCCTATCCTCACTGATTGTGGTCTGTGAGTTAAGAAGTTCAGTATCCAGTCACAGAGGGAGGAACTGAGGTCTAGGCCACAAAGTTTGGAGATGAGTTTCGGAGGAATAATGGTGTTGAAGGCTGACTTAAATGGGAGAATCCTTATTTTTAATCAGTGCTCCTAAGTTATAAGTTGCCCCACAAGGGAAATACCCATTTTGCATCCACTCTGTCAATCCCCCTGATGAGTTTTATATGTTTCCATAAGATCACCTCTCATTCCTCTAATGGTTTGAACTGCTCAGCTTTTCCTCATAAAACCCCAGGATGCAGGCTACCAAGTCCAATGTACCTGCCATTTTAAACCCTCCTCAGTAGCACCAGCAAATCACCCAGCAATGAAATTGTTTTAGACTTCATTTAGGCATACCCCACCCAATCTGTACAAGTCCTATCTCCCTCAGAATTGGTCCCCACATTCCCATCTAAAGCGCTCTATTTAGCACTATCTCTCCAGCCATGAATTGATTTGTCCTATCCTTTGATTTCTATGCTCCCTTGGTCATGGTATCGGGAGGAATCTGAAGATTACTACTTTTGAGGTGCTACTAGCTAATATTCTACCTAGCTCCCTATATTCTGACTGCAGGTCAACATAGTGCTGTCTTCTATGTCATTGGTACTTGTGTGGGCTGCTAACTTGCTTGAGTTTTTTGATGCAGTAACAAAGAATGATGGCTTTGCCCTTACTGACAATGTAATGTACATTTGATAAAGTGCCACTTAGGATTTGGTACTTGGATCATTGGGACCTCTTTAGGGGCAGGTGTGACCTGTTTAAAAAAGACGGGTGGCACTTGAATCCCAGGGGGACCAATATCCTGGCGGGAAGGTTGGCTAAGGCTACTGGAGAGACTTTAAACTAGAAAGGTTGGGGGGAGGGAATCGAAATGAGGGGACTGAGAGCGAGGAGGTTAGCTCGCAAATAGATAAGGAATGTAGACAGTGTAAGAGGGAGGTTAGACGAGTGATGGAGAAGGGAAGTGCTCAGGCTGAAGGTCTGAGATGTGTCTATTTTAATGCCAGGAGTGTAGTGAATAAAGTGGATGAGCTTAGAGCGTGGATTGCTGCTTCGAATTGTGATGTGGTGGCCATTACGGAGACTTGGATGTCTCAGGGACAGGACTGGGTGCTTCAGGTGCCGGGTTTTAGATGTTTCAGGAAGGACAGGGAGGGAGGCAAGAGAGGGGGGGGAGTGGAACTGTTGATCAGGGATAGTGTCACGGCTGTAGAGAAGGTGGACGCCGTGGAGGGATTGACTACGGAGTCTCTGTGGGTGGAGGTTAGGAACAGGAAGGGGTTGGTAACTTTGCTGGGTGTTTTCTATAGGCCGCCCAATAGTAACAGAGATGTTGAGGAGCAGATGGGGAAACAGATCCTGGAGAGATGTAGGAATAACAGAGTTGTCGTGATGGGAGATTTTAATTTCCCAAACATAGATTGGAATATCCCTAGGGCTAGGGGTTTGGATGGAGAGGAGTTTGTTAGGTGTGTCCAGGAGAGTTTCCTGACACAGTATGTGGAAAAGCCTACTAGAGGAGAGGCTGTACTTGATCTGGTGCTGGCTAATGAACCTGGGCAGGTGGAGGATCTCTCGGTGGGTGAGCATCTTGGGGATAGCGATCATAATTCTATCTCCTTCACGATAGCATTGGAAAGAGATAGGATCAGGCAGGCTAGGAAAGTGTTTCTCTGGAGTAAAGGGAAATACAGTGTCATCAGGGAGGAAATTAGACGGGTAAATTGGAAGGAGGCATTCTTGGGGAAAAGTACCGAAGGAAAGTGGAGGATTTTCAAGGAATGTTTGTCTGGAGCTCTGCATGACAACGTTCCGATGAGACAGGGGGGTGTTGGTAGGGTACGGGAACCGTGGTGCACGAAGGTTGTGATGAACCTGGTGAATAAGAAAAGAGAGGCATACAGAAGGTTCAGAGAGCTAGGAGGTGTTAAGGATTTAGAGGAGTATACGGGATGTAGGAAGGAGCTTAAGAAGGAAATTAGGAGAGCGAGAAGGGGTCATGAGAAGACCTTGGCGGGTAAGATTAAGGAGAATCCCAAGGCTTTCTACAAATATGTCAAGAGTAAAAGGATGAGATGTGAAGGCATAGGACCCTTGAAAGGTGAAGGGGGAAAAGTTTGTGCGGAACCGTTAGAAATGGCGGAGGTGCTTAATGAATACTTTACCTCGGTATTCACGGTGGAAAGGGATCTGGGTGGTTGTGCTGCTGGTTTGCGGTGGACAGAAAGGATCGAGCATGTGGACATAAAGAAAGAGGATGTGTTGGAACTATTGAATGGCATCAAGGTTGGTAAGTCGCCGGGGCCGGATGGGATGTACCCCAGGTTACTGTGGGAGGCGAGGGAGGAGATTGTGGAGCCTTTGGCGATGATCTTTGCATCGTCGATGGAGACGGGAGAGGTTCCGGAGGATTGGAGGATTGCAGATGTGGTTCCTATATTCAAGAAAGGGAACAGGGACAGCCCGGGAAATTACCGACCGGTGAGTCTAACCTCAGTGGTTGGTAAGTTGATGGAGAGGATCCTGAGAGACAGGATTTATGATCATCTAGAGAAGTTTAGTATGATCAAAAGTAGTCAGCACGGCTTTGTCAAGGGCAGGTCGTGCCTTACGAGCCTGGTTGAGTTCTTTGAAAATGTGACCAAACACATTGACGAAGGAAGAGCGGTGGATGTGGTCTATATGGACTTCAGCAAGGCGTTCGATAAGGTCCCCCATGCAAGACTTCTTGAGAAAGTGAGAGGGCATGGGATCCAAGGGGCTGTTGCCTTGTGGATCCAGAACTGGCTTGCCTGCAGAAGGCAGAGAGTGGCTGTGGAGGGGTCTTCCTCTGCATGGAGGTCAGTGACCAGTGGAGTGCCCCAGGGATCTGTTCTGGGACCCTTGCTGTTTGTCATTTTCATAAATGACCTGGATGAGGAAGTGGAGGGATGGGTTGGTAAGTTTGCTGACGACACCAAGGTAGGTGGTGTTGTGGATAGTTTGGAGGGATGTCAGAAGTTGCAGCGAGACATAGATAGAATGCAAGACTGGGCGGAGAAGTGGCAGATGGACTTCAACCCGGATAAGTGTGTAGTGATCCATTTTGGCAGATCCAATGGGATGAAGCAGCAGTATAATATGAAGGGTACCATTCTTAGCAGTGTAGAGGATCAGAAGGACCTTGGGGTCCGGGTCCATAGGACTCTTAAATCGGCCTCGCAGGTGGAGGATGCGGTCAAGAAGGCGTACGGCGTACTAGCCTTCATTAATCGAGGGATTGAGTTTAGGAGTCGGGAGATAATGCTGCAGCTTTATAGGACCCTGGTTAGACCCCACTTGGAGTACTGCGCGCAGTTCTGGTCACCTCATTACAGGAAAGATGTTGAAGCCATTGAAAGGGTGCAGAGGAGATTTACAAGGATGTTGCCTGGATTGGGGGGCATGCCTTATGAAGATAGGTTGAGGGAGCTTGGTCTCTTCTCCCTGGAGAGACGAAGGATGAGAGGTGACCTGATAGAGGTTTACAAGATGTTGAGAGGTCTGGATAGGGTAGACTCTCAGAGGCTATTTCCAAGGGCTGAAATGGTTGCTACGAGAGGACACAGGTTTAAGGTGCTGGGGGGTAGGTACAGAGGAGATGTCAGGGGTAAGTTTTTCACTCAGAAGGTGGTGGGTGAGTGGAATCGGCTGACGTCGGTGGTGGTGGAGGCAAACTCGTTGGGGTCTTTTAAGAGACTTCTGGATGAGTACATGGGATTTAATGGGATTGAGGGCTATAGATAGGCCTAGAGGTAGGGATATGATCGGCGCAACTTGTGGGCCGAAGGGCCTGTTTGTGCTGTGGCTTTCTATGTTCTATGTTCTATGTTAACAGATTTGAGAGCAAAGTTAGAGTTCATGGAACAAAAGAGACAACAGCAACATGGATATGAAATTGGTTGAGTGACAGGAAACAGTGAGTAATGATAAATGCTTCTTGTTCAGGTTGGAGGAAGGTTGTATTTGAATTCCCCTGGGATCTGTGTCTGGACCCCAGCACTTGCTGAAATATATTAATGACCTTACTTTGGTGTCCAGACACCATTTCAAGATCTGGGATTGACATGAAAGTATCTTTGGGTTAAGACTTCATTCTGAGTCAACCACTGTCTCTGATTACTCTTTTAAACAGTTTAATTCTCAGCTTATTGATGAAGGATTCAAGGCTGAGGGTGAGTTGTAACCTTTGATAATTGGACTGGATACTATTCTGTCTCTGACTGCCCAGGTGTGTCACTGTAACTAATCCCAATGTTTTTTATTGTTCGAATATTTTGTTTTGTCCCCCTTGGGTAATGGAGATGAGTGTCATATGGAAGTATGTTGAACTGTGAGAGGCAAGTGTAGAAAATCAAAAGGACAGAGATAGGTTGATTATTTGATTTGATTTGATTTGATTTATTATTGTCACATATATTAACATACAGTGAAAGGTATTGTATCTTGCGCACTGTATAGACAAAACATACCGATCATAGAGCAGGAAACAAGAGAGTGCAAAATGTAGTGTCACAGTCATAGCTAGGGTGTAGAGAAAGATCAACTTAATGCAAGGTAAGTCCATTCAAAAATCTGACAGCAGCAGGGAAGAAGCTGTTCTTGAGTCGGTTGGTGCGTGACCTCAGACTTCTGTATCTTTTTCCCAAATGAAGAAGGTGGAAGAGAGAATGTCCGGAGTGTGTGGGGTCCTTAATTATGCTGGCTGCTTTGCCGTGGCAGCAGGAAGTGTAGACAGAGTCAATGGATGGGAGACTGGTCTGCATGATGGATTGGGCTCCATTCACGACCTTTTGTAGTTGCTTTTGGTCTTGGGCAGAGCAGGAGCCATACAAAGCTGTGATACAACCAGAAAGAATGTATTCTATGGTGCATCTGTAAAAGTTGGTGAGAGTCGTAGCTGACATGTCAAATTTCCTTAGGTGAAATGGGTGGCCAAGTTGCAGATGAAAATTAAAGCAGAGAAGTGTGAAGTGATTCATTCTGGTAGTGTCGTGAATCAACGCAATCACCAGCAGAAAAACCTCAGGAACAGGTTCCAAAGCTTTATTCCAATGCATGAAGGGAGAGACAGCCTTAAGCAATCAAAGACTGACTGAAGATTTATAACAAAGTCACCTTTTTATACACAGATAGTCACATACACATACTATCATCCACTTCTAATATTGTCACTTATAGTCACGTGTGAAACACCGCTGGCCTTGGAAAGTGAAGTGGGAAAAATAAACAGATGGGTACACATAAAATGGCTGCCTGGCACATAAACAGTCTAAAGTGTGTGGCTTTTGCTACCAAATAAACCTGTTGGACTTTAACCTGGTGTTGTTAAACTTCTTACTGTGTTTACCCCAGTCCAACGCCGGCATCTCCACAACATAAACAGTCACCTGGGAAAGAGACATTAAACAGGCACTGACTTGCAGTACAGACAGCCACCTGAGATTAAAACATAAAGGACAGACAGCTATTCAAAGTTAAACATGCAGGAATCAAATCCTACAGGAAGCCAGCCAGGGCTTGAGGCACTCTTTAGGATCAGGAATATAGGGGTAGTTAACGAAATTAGCTACAGGTGGGATCGGGAATACATAACTGCAGGAAAACCAATTACTGTAAATTACTATATGAATAGACCGAAACTAAAACCATTGATGGTCACTGATGAAGGAAATGTATCCGTTCATAGAACAATCCGATGTTAACATGCTTATGTCTGTATCTGTCTGTATTTGTCTATAACAATGTGTTAACAATCGATCACCTACTTGATTACAACGATGTGATAATGGCTAGATGACCGGTCCATCTATTGTGTAAAGGGTATAAAGATGGACCGCTCCTATTGTCTCATTGAGAGAAGGTTTGCTGCTTGTTAGTGCCTTTTCTCCATGAAGCTTCGTTAAAATAAAACTGTATTCTTGAAACCTTCAAGCCTGACTCAGTGGTACTTTTCCCACAACAGAAAGGGTCCAGAGGAGGTTCACGAGAATGATCCCAGGAATGAAAGGCTTGATGTATGAGGAGTGTTTGAGGTGTCTGGGTCTGTATTCGATGGAGTTTAGAAGGATGAGGGGGGACCTCATTTGTACTTACAGAAAACTTAAAGACCTAGATAGAGTGGATGTCGAGAAGATGTTTCTGTTAAGTAGGAGGGACTAGGATCCGAGGGCACAGCCTCACAGTAAAGGGACAATCCTTCACAACCAGGATGAGGAGGGATTTCTTTAGCCAGAGGGTGGTGAATCTGTGGAATTCATACACTGAAGGCTGTGGAGGCCAATTCATTGAGTCTATTTAAGACAGAGATAGATAGGTTCTTGAGTGGTAAAGGGATCAAATATTACGGGGAAAAGGCGGGAGAATGAGGTTGAGAAACATATCAGCTACGATCAATTGGTAGAGCAAACTCGACAGGCCAAATGGCCTAATTCTGCCCCTTTGACTAATGTTTTTATATGCCTCAGGCTTCAATTATTGAGTTCTGTTGCGTTCATGCATCCAGACTTGTTCTCCTAAATGCAAGACCCCATATCTTGCCTGACCTTGTCGTTCTGTCCCAGTAGCTGTTGCCCCATTTCTTATCCTGTCTAAAGCACATAGAGTCACAGAGGTTTACAGCATGGAAACAGGCCCTTTGGCCCAGCCTGTCCATGCTACCCAGTTTTTACCACTAAGCTAGTCCCAATTGCCCGCATTTGGCCCATATCCCTCTATACCCATCTTACCCATGTAACTGTCTAAATGCTTTTTAAAAGACAAAATTGTACCTGCTTCTACTAGTACCTCTGGCAGCTCATTCCAGACACTCACCACCCTCTGAGTGAAACAATTTCCCCTCTGGACCCTTTTATATCTCTCCTCTGTCACCTTAGACTTATGCTCTCTAATTTTAGACTCACCTACCTTTGGGAAAAGATGTTGACTATCTGCCTCATCTGTGTCCCTCATTATTTTATAGCCCTCTATAAGATCATCCCTAAGCCTCCTACACTCCAAGGACAAAAGTCCCTGTCTATGCAGCCTCTCCTTATAACTCAAACCATCCAGTCCCGGTGGCATCCGAGTAAATATTTTCTGCGACTCATTGCCTACTCATCAATTTTGCCTTCTTCCTGCTTGGTAGTTTATTTTGCTAAAGATCATTTTTCAACTCCAACTGTTTAACCTATTCAGTCGGAAGAACTTGGAGAGGCAATATAGATGAAAGGTTCTACTCTAAAGGGGGTACATGAGCAGAAGGACATGGGAGCATGTATGTGCAAGTCATTGAGGGTGGCAGGACAAGCTGGGAGAGCAGTTCTTAAAGTATAAGGAATCCTGGGCTTTATAGGGCAGCCATGATGTGGAGATGCTGGCGTTGGACTGGGTAAGCACAGTAAGAAGTCTCACAATACCAGGTTAAAGTCCAACAGGTTTATTTAGTAGCACAAGCTTTTGGAGTGTCACTCCTTCTTCAGGTGAGTGAGGAGTTTTGTGTTCACAAACAGGGCATATATAGACACAAACTCAATTTACAAGATAATGGTTGGAATGCGAGTTTTTACAGATAATCAAGTCTTAAAGGTATAGACAATGTGAGTGGAGAGAAGGTTAAGCACAGGTTAAAGAGATGTGTATTGTCTCCAGCCAGGACAGTTAGTGAGATTTTGCAAGCCCAGGCAAGTTGTGGGGGTTACAGATAGTGTGGCATGAACCCAAGATCCCGGTTGAGGCCGTCCTCATGTGTGCGGAACTTGGCTATCAGTTTCTGCTCAGTGATTCTGCGTTGTCATGTGTCATGAAGGCCGCCTTGGAGAATGCTTACCCGAAGATGGGAGGCTAAATGCCTGTGACTGCTGAAGTGTTCCCCGACAGGAAGAGAACACTCCTGCCTGGTGATGTCGAGCGGTGTTCATTCATCCGTTGTCTTGCGTCTGCATGGTCTCCCCAATGTACCATGCCTCGGGACATCCTTTCCTGCAGCATATCAGGTAGACAATGTTGGCCGAGTCACAAGAATATGTACCATGTACCTGGTGCAAGGTATTCTCATGTGAGATGATGACATCCGTGTCAATGATCCGGCATGTCTTGCAGAGATTGCTGTGGCAGGGTTGTGTGGTGCCGTGGTCACTATTCCCCTGAAGGCTGGGTAGTTTGCTGCAGACAATGGTCTGTTTGACGTTGTGCAGTTGTTTGAAGGCAAAAGGTGGGGGTGTGGGGATGGCCTTGGCAAGATGTTTGTCTTCATCGATGACGTGTTGAAGGCTCCGGAGAAGATGTCGTAGCTTCTCTGCACCTGGGAAGTATTGGATGACGAAGGGTACTCTGTCCGCTGTGTGCCGTGTTTGTCTTCTGAACAGGTTGGTGTGGTTTTTCGCTGTGGCGCATCGGGACTGTCGATTGATGAGTCGAATGCCATATCCTGTTCTTATGAGGGCATCTTTCAATGTCTGGAGGTGTCTGTTGCAATCCTCCTCATCTGAGCAGATCCTGTGTATACGGAGGGCTTGTCCGTAAGGGGATGGCTTCTTTAACATGTTTAGGGTGGAAGCTGGAAAGGCGGAGCATTGTGAGGTTATCCGTGGGCTTGCGTTACAGTGAAGTACTGAGGTGACCGTCCTTGATGGATGTGCGTGTGCCCAAGAATGCAACCGATTCCGGAGAGTAGTCCATGGTGAGTCTGATGGTGGAGTCTGAACGTGTTGATGTCATCATAGAGTTGTTTCAGTGATTGTTCACCATGAGTCCAAAGGAAGAAAATGTCATCGATGTATCTAGTGTATAGCATTGGTTGAAAGTCCTGTGCGGTGAAGAGTTCAAACCTGTGCATGAAGATGTTGGCATGTTGAGGTGCGAATTTGTTCCCCATGGCTGTTCCGTGTGTCTGGATCAAGAACTGGTTGTTGAAGGTGAAGACGTGTGGCCCAGGGTGAAGTGGATGAGTTGTAGAATTGCATCTGGAGATTGGCAGTTGTTAGCATTGAGAACATGGAGCAGTTGAACCAGGAGCACTCCTCATCACAATGGATGTCTCGGCACTCTACACCAGCATCCCCCACGATGACGGCATTGCTGCAACGGCCTCAGTACTCAACGCTGACAACTGCCAATCTCCAGATGCAATTCTACAACTCATCTGCTTCATCCTGGACCACAACGTCTTCACCTTCAACAACCAGTTCTTCATGCAGACACACAGAACAGCCATGGGGACCAAACTCGCATCTCAATATGCCAACATCTTCATGCACAGGTTCGAACAAGGCCTCTTCACCGCACAGGACCTTCAACCGATGCTATACACTAGATACATCAATGACATTTTCTTTGGACTCATGGCGAACAATCACATTGATGAAGCGTTGGGAACCAAAGGTCACAGACCTAAGCCAATTGGTAAAACAAGTAATGTGGAGATGAGGAAATTCTTTTTTATGCTGTGATTGGTTAGGAGCTGGAATGTGCTACCCGAGAATGTGATGGATGCAGATTCATTTATGACATTAAATCATGAAGTGGGACATTATCTAAAAGGAAAACATTTTGCAGGGCTGCAGGGCAAAGATTGGGGAGTGGCACTAGGTGAATTACTCTTGGAGGGAGTCAATATGGACATGATAGGTGAAATGATGGCTTCTTGTACTGTGACCATTCTGAATAAAAAGGATAGTAAATAACACAGGAGGGTATAGACAGAAGCATTGTAGGTGCAATGTGACACTGAGAAGTGTGAAGCAATGCATTTTATTAGGATGAACAAAGAGAATCAACATAAACAAAATGGTTCAATATTAATGGATGAGCAAGAACAGAGAGATTTGGAGTTATGAATACACAAGGTGGCAGAACATGTATTCTGTTAATAAGGAAATTGGATCCTTGGAATTTCATAAATGGAGATGCCAATACAAGAAGCAAGTTACCTTTCCAGAACATTGTTAATGTTCCAGCTGGAGTATTTTGCCCAACTCTGGGCACTACACTTAAGGAATGATGCCAAGGCCTGATGGATGGTGAAGTGAATAGTATGAAAATTGTTCTAGGTATGAGGGACTTCAGTTGCATGGAAGATCTCAAGAAACTGGGGTTGTTCTCCTTTGAGTAAAGAAGGTTAAAACAAAATTTGACAGAGGTATTCAAAATCATGAAGGATTTTGATAGAATAAATAAGGAGAAACTTTTCCAGCAGTCATCAAAAAAGAGCTAAAGACTTTTAAGATTGAAAAGTGGAAAGTAGTTTACAAATTAATCAAACATTGAGAGGATTAAACCCTATTCCAGATGAAATAAATCCCACATCCATTTAGAAGATCTCTGCATATGTGTTGCATCCAGAGTCATTAAATCATGTAGCTTTCTTTAATGGTGCATATGGGCATTATCACTGGCTATTCATCTGGATGATGTTCCTTTCCCAGAAGAAGTGTTGTTCCCATGGCAGTTTGTGCTGCTGTGGTAACTGCTGTTATTGTTCCATTCCTCTTGTTGGGGCCCGGTGGACGTCTGGGAGTGATGACTGCTCTGTGCTTTGTGCAGCTGATGAAATTCCATCTTCCTGATTGGCTGCCTGCAGTGATGGAACAGCTCCTCTTGTTCATCAATGGCTGTCCAGCTTGTTTAGTTTGATATTCATTACAAGTACTGCACAGGCTGGTGTGGTTCTTAATGTCATTGTTCATGGCCAGTAGACCATTTCTTTTTCCTCCTACAGACTTGATTCAATTCTTCCATAGCTTGTATGGATGTGCTTCGGCATCTCTCCTCTCAGCTCCTTAGGGAAAATACCCTATTTCCTTTGTACAAGCTGCCATCTTTGACTGTCCATTCATCTTGGTTTGCCGAATATCTTCCTGTGACCACAGGTGTGTCCTTCATGCTGTAGCCATCCTTTTATCAGTACTTTATCAGTACTTCTTATAACACTTAAGAGAGTTGTATCTTGTTGGATAATTTGCTTGATTTGAGCAAGGCAGTCTATCAAATTCAATGTCTCTGCTGGGTTGATGACTTCCAGAGCATGTCGGACTGCTGTCTCATGCTGAAGATTTCACATTCTGTTGTAGCCTCCTTAACTTTCTTCATTGGGAATGCTGCTCTCAACAGCATGTTGGTGATGTACATTTCTTTTGCTTGCTTGTATGTCATGTCCGGATGATATCTCTGTAAATGAAGTGACATTCGTTGTAGTCACTTTGGAGCAGATGGCAGTGGCTTGAGGTCAGACACCACTGTGACTTTGTTTATCCCAATCAAGAACTGATGAAAATGTGAACAAGCAAAAGCAATAGCCAAGCACTCTTTCTTCACCTGAGCATAGCGTTCAGTTTGCATTAACATCCTGCTCATCCTTAGACCTGACTTGCTGGCGACATGCTGCAAGATGGATGTCATCATTGACATCAAAGTACTTCAGCACTGGAATTGTCATTACTAGTTGTTTGATTTTAGTGGACACTGTTTCTTGTTTTGTCCCCAACACTACTGTACATCCTTGGAAATGAGCTTGTGTAATGGTTCACACTCCAATGATAAATTAGATAAAAGTCTTGCTCGGTAATTAACAAAACCAACAACTTGCTGCACTGCTATCACATCTGTTGGTTTCTGCATCTTGGTCACAACTCTCACCATGTCAGGATTCAGGTGAAGATGTTTTGCTGTCATTATATGATGTAGGTACTTCACATCATGCATTTTCAGTTGCAATATTTTCTTGTTTAGCTTCAGGTTCATCTGATGATCTCCCTCCAGCAGTCAGACTAGATTCTAATTGTGGCCAGCAGTGGCTACTTTCATTGTATCTCCAGATATATAGGCCATCCACTATGGCTACCAGTTCAGGAAAATCACTGAATATCTCTTGTCTGCGTTGATACTCTTCTGGAGATACAGAAATGTCACATGGTATGCACAACAATCTCTATCTCCCGGAGGGCATCTAGAATGTAAATAGAAAGCTGCTGCCTTCATCCAGCTTCATTTGCCAGTAACCATCCTTCACATCCAGGGTAGTAAAGCTCTTTGCCTTAGGAAGTTCTGGAAAATTTCCTTGATTGTTGGCATGGGGCATGAGTTCTCTTTGGTGGTTTAGTTAGATATTTTGGGTCTATGCACACTCTCAGCTTTCCCAGTTGTTTCACTGCTACCATGCTGCTAATCCAGTTCATAAGAGTTATCACTTTTTGATGACTCCTTTCTATTCCAGCTCTTCTATCTTGCTTTTTAGGCTTGACCGAAGGACAGCTGGAACTCTTCTTGGCAGATGTTGAATTGATCTTATGCTCTCATCTACTTTGAGATGATATTCTCAAGATAGACATAATCTGTAAATTCATCTTTCTAATCATCTGGGACCTGTTCAGTGGCCAAAGGTTTATTGTGCTGTGATGTGGTAAATGTCTTCTGGCATGTGAAGGGTTACCATTCGAAGCTTTAGACTTGCTGTAGCTGAGGTAAATGACTTTTGCGTACCTTCTCTGATCTGGAATTCCTGATCTTCATTCTTGCCATTGCATTGGGCGCTCATACTAACTTGTCCTCTCAGTATGTGTATTATGCCATCATATGACCTCCAATTACTTCATTTTCGGATCACAATGATGAACCACTTCACTAGGTCTGTGAAATTCATGATGTTGCCGAATGCACCTTGTCTATCTGATACTTCTTGTTCACTTGATACTCTCTTTCTGTGGTCATCATTCCAACAGTCACAAACCAATTATCACCTGTAGCCTTGATGGAAACAACATGTTGTATGATATATGGAGATTTGTCAAAGTCTTCAGCTGATAGCTCTCCCAGTTAGCATCTCCATAGGTTTCCTTTGCATCAGCATGCACTTAAACCTCTTGCAATTAAAACACTGGACAATTAATCTTTTCCTTTATATGATGTCCTCTGCACTGTTTGCATCCTGCCCTTTGGCCATCATTATTCTGCTTTTTCATCCTGGAACATCTATCAGCATAATGTATCATCTGATCTGCTCCGCTATGCTTGTGCTTTAGCTGATGTTTTACAACCTCTGTAATTCTTCATGTCTATTGCTTTCTTAAAAGTAAGTTTATCCTCTCTCAGTACACTTGCACTCACTGCAGGATCTCTTATGCCTCAAGCATTTCTACCTTTAATGAGACTACCTTTTAGTTGCTCGAAGCCACAGGATTCTGTGAGCTGTCACATACTGAATAATTGATCTTTTTTTCAACATGAACCCTAGTGTTGCACACATAGCATTCATAAGTTACATTCACTTGGGCTTTGAAGCATGCTTTTAAGTCTTTCAAGATTTCTGCTGTCTATTTTATCTGTTCTTCAGTGAGATTTTGGGTGGAATCCAATTTGTAGGAACTGCTCCCCAGCAGTGTGTTGCTACTTGTATCAGCTCCAGCTTGTTAATTAAGTTTATTGTAATCTCATAGTTTTGGCCATTACAAGTGGAAAAACTGCCACTTCAGCCGTATATCATCTTTCATTTCGACAGGAGTGGTGAGAGGATGTAAGTTGCTGAAGCAAACTCTAACATTTATAGATGATCCTAGTAACTACAATTCAACAATACCCAAAAATAGTTGTATATTTGAGAAGCTGGACAATGAACTAACTGCATTAACACAGTGTGAAAACCCATCAAATTAAAATAAAACATTGGATTGGCTTACTCAAAATAGAAAGTATTGCTGCAGTGAAAGACATTGGGTAAGGTGCCTGCAGTACAGTGTGAGGCGCTGATCCACATCGTTTAGTAAGCAATGAACAATGAATCTTTACAATGGAGAAGGAGGCTATTTGGCCCATTGAGTCTGCTCTGACTCCCCAAAAGAGCATTCTACCTACCTAATTCCACTCTGCTGCTGATGCTACATGAGAAAAGGTATTGGTTAGCTCGCCCAAGCTTGCTAAAAGCTATATGTGTCCATTTGCAGGAACTTGTCCTTTGCAGGCAAAGGGAATATGCCTGGTTATTGCACCTTTCTTGAGTTAAACAAAAGCATGGGGGAAATTGTTTTCTGGTGCATTCTCCATGGCAACACCAATCAACAACCTTTACCCGTGCAATCTGAAATGTTAATCCCTTTGAAATTTAACATTCCTGCATCTGCCTATGAATGGAAGCTGAAAAGCTGAGACAGCAAATTTGTTTTTTTTAATTCTCTAGTTCCATACTGCCAAGCAATAGGCCAGTTCTATAAGAATCAGGAGATCTGCTTGGCCTCTTTCTTGCCCATTATCTGTCCTGATGAGTGTATGTTGAAAAGCTTCGACAGCATCTCACTTTTATCAGCAAAGCTAGCCGAATTTTTAAAATTTATTTATTTGTGGGTTGTAGTTATGGCTAGCTACGTCAGCACATCTAAGAGTCTTTGAGAAGGGGGTGATGAACTTGATTCCTGAACCAGAGCAATCCATGCGGTGTGGGTATATCCACATTGCACCCAGGAAGAGGGTTCCAAGATTTTGACCCAGCAACAGCAAAGGAACAGCAATATAGTTCTAAGTCAGGATGGTGTGTCTTTGAGGGGAACTTGCAGCTGATGCTGTTTCCACGTGCCTATAGCCCTTGTCTTCCTAGGTGGCAGAGGTTTTGTGAATGGAAGATGCTGTTGAAGAAACCTTGGCAATTTGCTGCAGGGAAACCTGTATGAACAGGTAAAGCCATTGTATAATTGAGGACCCGTTGGATTCCAATTGTCTTTTGTGCATCCTCTTCAGATAAAAACAATCTGTCCCACTATCTGGTTGGCAATGGTCAAATCCAGAAGAGAATCATATGACCTCCACATATTCTCTGTTGAGTTACAGTCCATTTTAACAATGTAACCATTTGGCCATAGCTATTGCCTGATATTCCTGTGGAATAAATCATATCCACCATTCACTAGTTCAAGTTTCGATGCTGTCTATGTCTGCCTGCAGCATGCAGTGATGTGCTTCATTCTCTGATGAGTTGTAAATAAATGGAACACTATCAAATTAAAGTTTAAAGTTAATTAAATTATCAGTTAAATCGATAGCAAGAAGTGATATAGGATCAGAAGGCATAGAACCTCTGTGGGTAGAGTTCAGGAATCGCAAAGGTAAAAAGACCCTGATTGGAGTTATGTACAGGCCTCTTAGCTGTAGTCAGGATGCGGGGCAGAAAATAAATCAGAAGATAGAAAAGGCATATAAAAAAGGCAATATTACAATAATCATGGGGGACTTCAATATGCAGGTGGACTGGGAAAAGCAGGTAGGTAGTGGATCCCAAGAAAAGGAATTTGTGGAATGTCTGAGAGATGGGTTTTTTGGAGCAGCTTGTGACAGAGCTTACTAGGGAACAGGCAATTCTGGATTTGGTGATGGGAAATGAGGCAAAATTGATTAGAGAACTTAAGGCAAAGGAACCCCTCGGGAGCAGTGACCACAATATAATAGAATTTACCCTGCAGTTTGAGAGGGAGAAGCTGGAGTCAGATGTGTTGTGGGAAAAATCCACTAGTAGTCAGACTTCGAGATTCAGAAAATACGATTTATTTAACGGAGCTCCGGGAGTCAAGGCACAAGTTCGTAGAATACCTTTTCTCCCTAGAATGTCGGGAGCGGTCCATTTTTATACCCTTTACACAATGGGTAAACCGGTGATTCGAACATTATCACATCATTTAAGCAGGTACAAACAGATATAGACGTTTAACATAGTATTGTTCTTATGAATGGGTACATTTCCTCATGTCTGTATCTATTAATGGTTAGTTTCGGCTCATTCAGGTGTTAATTGATTTCCTCACATTCATATTTTCCCGCTCTTCCTATGGCTAATCTATTCTCTTTGTTTCGGGTTTTCCTTATCTTAAAAGATGTCTTGACCCTTGGCTTGGCTTCCTGAGGTGATTGTTTGCTATGAGTCACTGTCTGTGATTAAGAAATGGCTTGTCTGTTATGTTTTGATTTAAAGTGATTTCTGATAAGTGGGAGCCGGTGTCTGCTTTTTGGCTCCTTTCCCAGTTAACTCTTTATGTGCCAGGCAGCCATTTTAAAGTGTGTTCTCCTTGTATTTTTCCCTTCACAGATGTAATGGTATTACAATTAAACAACAGTAACTACAAAGACATGAGGGAGGAGCTGGCCAGAGTTGATTGGAAAGGGAGCCGAGCAGGGAAGACAGTGGGACAGCAGTGGCAGGAGTTTTTGAGAGTTATTCGGGAGGCACAACAGAAATTCATCCCAAGGAGGTGGAAACATGCTGAGGGGAGGACGAGGCATCCATGACTGATGAGGGAAGTCAAGGACAGGATAAAAGCAAAAGAAAAAGCATACAAAGTGGTGAGGATTAGTGGGAAGCCGGAGGATTGGGAAGCCTTTAAAAGCGAGCAGAGGGCAAATAAAAAAACAATAAGGGGGGAGAAGATGAAATATGAGTGTAAGCTAGCTAGTAATATAAAAGAAGATAGGAAGAGTTTTTTCAATATATAAAAGGTAATAGAGAGGCAAAAATAGCCATTGGACCACTGGAAAATGAGGCTGGAGAAGTAAAAATAGGAAACAAAGAAATGGTAGAGGAACTGAATAGTTACTTTGCATCAGTCTTCACCTTGGAAGACACCACTGGGATGCCAGAGCTCCAGGAGAGTCAGGGGGCACAGATGAGTAGAGTGGCCATCACTAAGGAGAAGGTTCTGGGGAAACTGAATGGTCTGAAGGTGGATAAATCACCTGGACCGGATGGACTACACCACAGGATTCTAAAAGAGATAGCTGAGGAAATTGTGGAGGCATTGGTGGTGATCTTTCAGGAATCACTGGAGGCAGGGAGGGTACCAGAGGACTGGAAAGTAGCTAATGTAACACCACTGTTTAAGAAGGGAAGGAGGCAGCAGACAGGAAATTATTGGCTGGTATCCTGACTTCGGTCATTGGCAAGATTTTGGAGTCCATTATTAAAGACGAGATCGCAGAGTACTTGGAAGTACATGATAAAGTAGGACTGAGTCAGCACAGCTTTGACAAATCTGTTAGAGTTCTTTGAGGAGGTAACAAGGAAGTTAGATAAAGGAGAACAAGTGGACGTGATTCATTTAGATTTCCAGAAGGCCTTTGACAAGGTGCCGCATAGGAGACTGTTAAATAAGTTAAGTGCCCATGGTGTTAAGAGTAAGATCCTGGCATGGATAGAGGATTGGCTGACTGGCAGAAGGCAGAGAGTGGGGATAAAGGGGTCTCTTTCAGGATGGCTAGTGGTGTGCCTCAGGGGTCAGTGCTGGGACCACAATATTTCACAATATGCATTAATGATTTGGAGGAAGGAACTGAAGGCACTGTTGCTAAGTTTGCAGATGATACAAAGATATGTAGAGGGACAGGTAATATTGAGGAAGCAGGGGGGCTGCAGAAGGACTTGGACAGGGTAGGAGAGTGGGCAAAGAAGTGGCAGATGGAATACAATGTGGAAAAGTGTGAGGTTATGGATTTTTGGAAGGAGGAATGGAGGCATAGACAATTTTCTAAATGGGAAAATGCTTAGGAAATCAGAAAAGTGACTTGGGAGTCACTGTGCAAGATTCTCTACAGGTTAATGTGCAGCTTCAGTCAGCAGTTAGGAAGCAAATGCAATGTTAGCATTGATGTCGAGGGGGCTAGAATACAAGAGCAGGGATGTACTTCTGAGGCTGTATAAGGCTCTGGTCGGACCCCATTTGGAGTATTGTGAACAGTTTTGGGCCCCATATACAAGGAAGCATGTGCTGGCCTTGAAAAGAGTCCAGACGAGGTTCACAAGAATGATCCCTGGAATGAAGAGCTTGTTGTATGATGAACGGTTGAGAACTCTGGGTCTGTACTCGTTGGAGTTTAGAAGGATGAGGGGGGATCTTATTGAAACTTACAGGATACTGTGAGGCCTGGGTAGAATGGACATGGAGAGAATGTTGCCATTAGTAGGAAAAATGAGAACCAGAGGGCACACCCTGCGGGTGAAGGGAAGATCTTTTAAAACAAAGATGAGGAGGAATTTCTCAGCCAGAGAGTGATGAGTCTGTGGAACTCTTTGCCGCAGAAGGCTGTGGAGGCCAGGTCATTGAATGTCTTTAAGACAGAGACAGATAGGTTCCTGATTAATAAGGGGGTCAGGGGTTATGGGGAAAAGGCAGGAGAATGGGAATGAGAAAAATATCAGCCATGATTGAATGGCAGAGCAGACTCGATGGGCTGAGTGGCCTAATTCTGCTCCTATGCCTTATGGTCTTATTGTCTTAAATGATCAGAAAACATATATCCTTAAGACACCTGAAAGCTTTCTGAGACAACAACTGAGTTGTACAGCTATGAACAATTTTGTATGATTCTGGCCAATCACGATCTATCATGGTCATTACTTGAAGCTGTAGCTAAATCGAACAGGGTTTGAACATATATTGACAAGATATCTTCATAGTCATCATAGAAACCCTACAGTCCAGAAAGAGGCCATTCGGCCCATCGAGTCTGCACCGACCACAATCCCACCCAGGCCCTACCCCCATATCCCTACATATTTTACCCACTAATCCCTCTAATCTATGCATCCCAGGACACTAAAGGGCAATTTTAGCATGGCCAATCAACCTAACCCGCACATCTTTGGACTGTGGGAGGAAACCGGAGCACCCGGAGGAAACCCACGCAAACACGAGAAGAATGTGCAAACTCCACACAGACAGTGACCCAAGCCGGGAATCGAACCTAGGTCCCTGGAGCTGTGAAGCAGCAGTGCTAACCACTGTGATACCGTGCCGCCCCAACTCCACACAGACAGTGACCCAAGACTTAATCTTAAGTTATTCAAAGAGCTAACATAGGCAGGATGGACTGAATTGTCTTCTGTGCTGTGTAATTCTCTTAAAGGTTGCTGTAAAAGGATGCATGCCATATTGTCAATGAAGATGCCCTTGGTTAGGCCTTCATTCCATCAATATGCCCAGTTTTCATCTCTATGCTGGGGAATATTAATGCATCAGAAAGGATGCTGAGATGTGCCTCAAGATTAATGCCTTGTATAAAATGCATCAGGTAGCCTCAACAAGCTGATTCTGTGTTTGTTAGGGAAGGATAGTCATTTGGTTGATTTGATGAAAGTTTTAAGAGTAATGAAACCACTAGATTGTGATTATATAAACCAGTTATTTCAACTCCGTAGGCTAAGGAGGACCAGCATCACATTTCCAAGTTATGTACGAATAGAATTAGGTTGAATGTTGGATGGCCCTCTCTTTTCAGAAAATACAGTCGGTGTGGAAGTTTCATCAGTGAAAGGAGAGCAGGACCTCTCTCTGACTGGGCTGAAGATCACCTCATCTAAGGGATAGGCACTCATAATGTCTGCCTGGAAAGTGTAATCTTCTGTAAGGTTTAAGTTCAGGAGTCACTGACCCAGAAATGGGGTCAGGCTGCTGAGTGATTTTTCTGTTCTTTATTAGGAAGCAACACTTCAAATATGATGCATCAGCTAAATACAGAGGAAAAGCATATCCCCAATGAAAGGTAAGGATGGCTTGAAGGTCTCAAGGACAAAGGGACAAATGAACCAGATTTTGGAAGCTGGAGGGTGGTAGCCTATTGCTGCTGCAGTTTGCAATCGCTTTCTTCTCGACTAACCAAGGTGCTAGGAATCTCTCTTTTCCAGATTTCCTTCATCTGAAGAAGACTGACCTGTATGGGTCACTTTTGAAAGATGCAATGTATGCTTAGCCCTGTTTGCTTCAGTCATCGCAAAGGCTTCATTTGTGCAAAGATTTCATGTTAATATACTTCTGCCTATGTAACTAACTCTGCTTAGCTTAAAAAAATTCACTGCTAAGCTTGACTACCTTTTAAAACTCAGAAGGGTTAACTAAAAATTGACTGCATTCCTGAAAAGTACACATCAGGTAAATAACCACAGCTGATAGGATTGCTTTCCAGACAGAGATAGACTGCAAAAAACATTTCCAATAATGAGATAAGAATTGATATATTGTGGAACTGTGTGTTCAGTTTCCAGTTTGTTTTTGAGGTTGGTGCTCAGTGTGATCAGTACAGAGGATGGCAGTAAAAGCCAGTCTCCAAGTTCGCTTTTTCTTTTCTGTTTCTGTCATGTTAATTTAATTCTTTTAACTCCTGGTCAATAAAAGAAATTAATTAAAAAAAACCCATACCAAGTGCTGTCTCCTCATCTGTTCAAAGGAATGAATGGACCCAACAACTTTGAAAAACCCTTCCTGTCCAAAATGATATTTCCCCACTCAGACAGTTGGTATATATATGGGTCATGAGATCCAACTTTATCAGGAATGTTTGTGCTTGAGACATATCCTTAGCAGAGAAAACAGTCATATCCTATGTTTTCAAGTGGCCATGGAAGCTTTCTCCATAAAATTTCTACATTACTCATTACATTTCTTAAGACTTTTAAGGTTATTGAGCAATAATTTCTTACACTTCTAGTTACGACCCCCGAATGAGGTTGGAGGTGAATACCCCCTTATCCCTAATTTATCTCAGTTATACAGTTTTTAACATTTCCCTGGAGATGACATGGCTCCAGGTGGGTTGGGAAATTTTATGCATTGTGATCCATATGGCATAACAATTCTGTTGGAGAGGCTGGATATCGGGAAGAATATTCTATTCTTTAGCGTCATAGATAAATAGTGGCCAAGCAGTAAGGTTGCCCCTGTAAAGGGTAAATCAGTCCTCAGGATGGTTGATGGGAGCAGCTGAGGCTCATTGATGGCTGGGGCTCTGGTGGGGGAGGTGAAAACGGAAGGCTTCTGGACCAGCCGCGAGAAAGCCACCTCCAGGTGCTAGAAGATCAACCAGCCCAAAAAGGGACAGTTAACATCATAGATGGGCTAACTGGCACAGCCAGGGGATTCCTTCTGCATGCTGACCTGCCGCTGGGATGGTCTGACTGCCCAGAAGCAGGAAGGGGATAGGTAGTTCCATTTTGAGACACATTACTCCTGGATTGGGAAGATTCCTCCCATTTTCTCCTCCTTCAGATATCATGCCCCAGAGAGGAGGGGTGTGAGGGATATTTGTGACCATGGACTTTCATTTGATTAATCTATGATCATGCTTGGTCAGGTCTGTAGTGGTTTGTCATTGCCCCTGCAGTATGGCTAAGCGGGAGACTCTCCCAGTCTTACCACCTGTCAGGATTTACAGGTTGGCAATCAATCTGTTTGGCCTCTTTATGATTGCAGCATTTGTGGCCAACTTAGGTGGAACTTGAACCCAGAACTTCTGGCCCAGAGACAGCCACACTGTCACTGTGCCACAGGACTGTACGCTCTCATTTTTTGTAAACTGCCCAGTTCCTTCACGGTGGCGGGGCCAAAATCCTGGAACTCTCTCTCGAACAGCATTGTGAGTGTACCTACACCATGGACTTGCAGCTGTTCAAGAAGACAGCACCTTCTCAAGGGCAATTAGGGATGGACAATAAATTTTGGCCTAGCCAGCGAATGAATGAACTACTTTTAAAAATTATTTTGATAGAACAGGAGGAACATCCATTAAACGTGAACTTTACCACAATGTCCCTTAATTAAAGCCAATAAGCAAATATTTTCGCTTGCACAGAAGCGGCTACTGACGATGTTAGCCTGATGCTTTGGCGCGCTCCTATCAAAGTCTTCGTTTTTTTTTAAAGCAAAGATGTAAATTTATTTAAAATAAAATCAGCTAAAATCACCAATAGCTTCAGGAGAGAGGAATTTAATAGGAATGGGTTAAACCTTGTTCCGCGAACATTGCCAACAATAACATCTGTCCTTTCAAAGCCAGCTTTGAGCTGTCTCTAATAGAGCTGTTTAATCCTGAAGGATCCGCAGGGCGGTGCTAATGTATTTGTTGTTTGTATTGTGTTGGCGGAACATAATTAATTGCCGTTGTTCTTCCCGCTGGATAGATGACAGTATATTGGTTTAAACCCCCCTCCCGGGGGTTCACGGATATTTTTAGTTCGGAAGAACAAAATTATTCGATCATCCATGAAATGCGAAAGTATATGACCCCACAGAATGTCTGCGGTAACAGTCGCTATGAACGGCCAATTGCTTTGGGGGCTATTGTTAACGGCGAGTGTTACCATGTCGAGGACAGACACCCTAACATGTAAACACCGGGAAATGTATGATCTGTTCAGTCTGTCCAAGGATGGGGACATCATTATCGGCGGGATTTTTGTCCTGCATTCCGGCGTGGATAAACCAGACCTTTCATTTGAAACGAGACCCAAGGCAGTGAAATGCAAAAAGTCAGTTAAGTGAACTTACTGATGAGCTGTTTGGGCGGATGTTTGGGCGGATGGTGTTAGGCGCGGTGCAATCTTGTTCACTGACTGCCTTACTGTTGCTTCGTTCCTCTCAGATGTAGTTCGGCATTTATCAATTCACAGATTCCGGTGTAAACTAGGGTTGTTTCTACTTAGCACTGGGATGAGGGGGAAGGAAAGATAGAATAAATACCGTTGTATTTGACTTTAACCTGGTGTTGCGAGACTTCTTACTATCATATTTGAAAAGTAACGTGTTTCAAAATAATCTAAAACGGAGAAGGTAGAAACAGCAACATAAAAAGAAACCTATTTTACAAACCGACCCGATGAAAATGTGAGCTTATTTTCGGAAATTGTAGATGTAACCACATATGTGTTAAGTTGTGACTATTCCGTATCGAAATATTGAAATGATTCCTGATAACAATGCACATGCCCGAATTAATAAAACATTAAACGCAGTCACCGTTCCCACATTTCAAAATAAGGAAATACGACTAATTATTAATCGTCAGTAAGATAATTTAGGTCTATTGAACGAACAGTGCGCCCTTTCTAACTGACGCAATAGATTAATGATGTTAAACTGCATAATAATCTCGCAAATGAAACGAGGATCTGAATAAACAATTTGGGCAGATCGTCTGTGTTGCTTTGATTCTGAGACGGAGTTTCTAACACAGTTGCAGCTTGTAAGTATGAATGGGGTCGAGTTTAAATACCATCCTGACTCGAAACGTTGGCTCTATTCCCTATCCATAAGTGCTGTCAGACCTGCTGAGATTTTCCAGCATTTTTCTGTTTTCGTTTCAGGTTCCTGCATCCGCAGAAATTTGCTTTGATCTTAATATGGAGTAAATTCTGTTTCAGGTGAGCAACATTCGAGTATGTTTTTGCTGCCGCAGAGGTAAGTGTTTGGGGAGGCAGCACTGCTAGAGCCACCAGCGCCGAATGGTGACCTAGTGGTATTATCGCTAGACTATTAATCCAGAAACTCAGTTAATGCTCTGGGGGCCGAGGTTCGAATCCCGCCAGGCAGATGGTGGAATTTAAATTCAATAAAAAATATCTGGAATTAAGAATCTACTATGACCATGGAACCATTGTCGGAAAAACCCATCTGGTTCACTAATGCCCTTTAGGGAAGGAACTCTGCCATCCTTACCTGGTCTGGCCTACAAATGACTCCAGAGTCACAACAATGTAAGAGAAGTGGCAGTTAGTTAAACACTGGATTAACGCTTTGACAAAGGGTCATCTGGACTCGAAATGTCAGCTCTTTTCTCTCCTTGCACATGCTGCCAGACCTGCTGAGATTTTCCAGCATTTTCTCTTTTGGTGGTTGACTCTCAACTGCTCTTTGGCAATTCTAACTTTCTGGGAGGAGCGGGAGATGGCCAGTAAGAGCATCTATATGTCCAAGATCAATTTTGTAAAAAAAAAAAGCAGAGTGCGTTCCAATTGCTGGAATTTAGAATATCTGAAACTCTCTCTAAATTTATTTTCACGATTTAAAAAAAATATTATTTAGAGTTGGTTTTAGGACGAAGACCGAACACAGATATTTCTGCAACTCTTGATTTGTTTTTTGAAGATTTTCTCTCTCTTTCTTTGATCATCTTGTGGTCCCAATCTTCAAATTAGACCCCCAGTCAGAGTCGGGAAGGGCAGTTGTACTCTTTTGCCAAACTCCTGTCAATGTCGCTCTGCCCATTAGTCGCACCCAGAGTTCTGGATCGACAGCTTCCTCGAAATCTCAGTCTTGCTTGCGGTAAAACACCACAACTTCAAATAGGAACAGGCGATCCACATGTTATGGGAGGGGTCATTCTCCACTGATACCGAAAGAATCACATTTAAACACAGCTTTGCAAAATCTCAGCTTCTCCCGAAATGCATTGAGGCCAATGTATTACTTTTGAAGTGGGGTCATTTGTTCTATAGAAAAAAAAACCTCAGTCAGTTTTGTAATGTTTCGGGAATTCATTTTAATGACATGTATACAGGTTAGAATTGACAGAACAGACAATATGGTTTGCTAAATAAAGCAAACATGAAGTTTAAAGTGTCCATTTCCATTGATTGTGAGGTGCTTCTTCTATTAATGGTTCCCAAGGTTTCCACTTGGCCATTTTATATGCCAGAGAAAGTTCATTCTCAGCCTATGAAATGACTTCCTCTATCTGCCCACAGTTGATTTTGTCTTCTAGATTTTGAACAGCACGCTCCGATTTTGCAAAGTTAAACCGTTCATTGATGGTCTGCTTGGTGTACTTCCTACTGGCTGCATCCTGAGGGATGGGTTGCAGAACAGTAAGAATTCTGCAATACAAAATTCTCAACGTCTCACCCAATCCAGTCGTTTTCTTCAGGATTCCGCGGTGCACTGTTCCACAACTGGATTCCACTAAGACAGTGACGTGTTAATTAGTTTGAAGGAGCTAGTTGGTAGATAAATATTGACCAGGACACTGGGCTAATTCTAATGCTTCCCCCCCCCCCCCCAATATTATCATTCTTTCCCTGGCCAAGTGAGCAGGTTGGTTTATGTAATTGAAAATACAGTATTTCCAGCAGCTTTGCGGCTCCTCCATCTTGTGCAATCATCCAATTCCAAACTGGACTATATTGTGAGTGAAGTCAGAATGCATGCCAATAAAAAAATGGTCGGAAAAAATCGATTCACATTAGTCATAACCTGAAAATATTTCTGTCCTGCAGTTTTGAATTTCGAACACTCCGTTTCATACAGGCGATGATCTTTGCCATAGAAGAGATAAACAAGAACCCAGACCTCCTTCCAAACCTTACACTGGGCTACAAGATTTACGATTCCTGCAATCTGCCTCATTTTTCTGTTAAAGCTGCTTTCGAATTGGTAAACGGTCAGGAACTAGTAGCCTCAGACCAGACGTGCGAACAATCCTCCTTGGTCCCAGCCATTGTTGCCGAGTCGGGATCCTCACAGTCTTTGGCAGTAGCTGCGTCAATCGGCCCTTTCAGGGTCCCCATGGTAAGGCAATTTTGCCACTTTACTGCCCGTTACTTTTAAGGTAATTCGGTAAATGATCTGAAACTTGTCTGGTACCCTGTGTGTGACAGCAAATAGGCTAGTACATAGGCTGTAGCATTAGCCAACAATCCTGTTTCTTTCCGTTTGAAGAAAAAAGTTTTTCCCTAATTTCTGTTGGAAAATAATAATTTGTTCTGCGCCAAACATTTCAAACCACATATCCCCAACCTGCAGTTATTACTTGTATCCTAAAGACAACAAGAAGTCTCACAACACCAGGTTAAAGTTCAACAGGTTTATTTGGAACCACGAGCTTTTGGAGCGCTGCTCCTTCTTCAGGTGAGTGATGAAGGAGTAGCGCTCAGAAAGCTCCTGATTCCAAATAAATCTGTTTGACTTTAACCTGGTGTTGTGAGTCTGCTCACTGTCCCCAGCTCAGTCCAACGCCGGCATCTCCACTCTATGCCTAACCACAATGTTTAACAATTACCTGTGCAGTGAATGGGAGGGAATGTTTTCCATCCTTAAGCATATAAATTCATTGAATCATAGAATCCCTGTAATCCAGAAAGAGGCAATCCGCTATCTCCACCACCTAGAAGCACAAGGGCAGCAGACGCATAGGGACAGCAGCACCTGCAGGTTGCCCTCGAAGCCGCACAGCATCCTGGCTTGGATGTATATCGCCCTTCCATTACTGATGCTGGGTCAAGATCCTGGAACACCCTCCCAAGCAGTGGTGTACCTACACCATGTGGACTGCAGCAGTTCAAGTAGGGGACTCACCACCATCTTGTTAAGGGCAACTAGGGATGGACAATAAATGTGTCTTCGCTAGTTTTTAAAGTTTATTTATCAGTATCACAAATAGGCTTACATTAACATTGCAATGAAGTTACTGTGAAAATTCTCTGGTCGCCACACTCTGGCGCCTTCTCAGGGAGAATTTAGCATGGCTAATGCATCTAACTAGCACGTCTTTCAGGCTGTGGGACGAAACTGGAGCATCCATAGGGAACGGGGAAAACGTGCAGACTCTACACTGACAGTGACCGAAGATGGGAATCGAACCCCGGTCCCTGGCGCTTTGAGGCAGCAGCACTGTCCAACGGCCCGCCCATAATTCCCTGAAATAATAAAAAAGTGGAGCATTTGGTAATGATCTCAATTAGAGTTTGTTGTTGATTTCATTGCAATAGTGACTGCATTTCAAAAGTACTTAAAAGGCGGCGAAGCACATGGGACATCTTGAGATCACGATAGGCGCTATATAAATACAAGTTTTTAATTATAATTTTCGCTACAAGGTATTATTAATTCCCTTTTTTTCTGTTTCCAATTTGTTTGTATCGCAGGTGAGCTATTTCGCCACTTGCGCCTGTCTCAGCAATAGGAGAGCATTCCCTTCCTTCTTTAGAACTATCCCAAGCGATTACTTTCAGGCGAAAGCTTTAGCCCAACTGGTCAAACGGTTCGGGTGGACTTGGATTGGAACGGTTAAAAGCGACAACGATTACGGTAACTTTGGAATGCAGGCGTTCACGGAGATTGTCCAGAAGCTTGGAGTTTGTATTGCTTTCTCCGAATCTTTCCACAGGACGGATCCGGAAGAAAAGTTGCTTCGCATTGTCCACATTATACAGACATCTACGGCCAAGGTTGTGGTGGCCTTTCTTGCTCAAAGGGATATGGCCATGCTCCTGAAGGAAATTGCGCGGCAGAATATATCTGGCGTACAATGGGTGGGGAGTGAAGCCTGGATTGCAACCTCGCTTCTCCCGCCAGATCAAAATAAAAGGTTCCTTACTGGAGCGATCGGGATTGCGATTCGTGGAGTGAACATCCCAGGGTTTAAGGACTTTTTAATGCGCCTCCATCCTTCCGTTTACCCTGGCAATCCCATAGTGGAAGAATTTTGGGAAAAAACATTTAGCTGTAGCCTGAGGATGATAGAAAACGGTACAGGGAACACCCCGCCTGCCTTTCAGAGCAACCAATGCACTGGAAGAGAGAAGCTACAGACAGTGACTAACGCCTATACACATGCAACTCAACTAAGGGTTACCAATAAAGTTTATGAAGCTACTTATGCTGTAGCCCATGCACTTCAGAATATGTTTTCTTGTGAAGATGGTAAGGGCCCATTTATCAATAGATCTTGTGCAAGTATTTCCAATTTTCAGCCTTGGCAGGTAAGTCCAGCACAAAGAACTCGGGAATATTCTATTGCAAATTAACACTGCTGGCACGCACCTTCAGTTGATTTATATAATGTTCACTTTCTTTTCGAAGCTTTTGCATTACATGCAAACAGTCAATTTCACAACTAAAATTGGAGAGAGGGTACATTTCGACGAAAATGGGGACTCGGTGGCAACATACGACATTGTCAACTGGCAGCTGAATGGTGAGGACTCTGCCGTTGTTCTGACAGTCGGGCACTATGACGGATCTGCATCACCAGGAAAACAAGTGATGATAAATGAAGGATCTATTGTTTGGAGCGGCGGTCAGAGCAAGGTAATCTGTGAAAAGGCGGCTGCAATTTTAACCCAGAAATGATGAATTTTAAAGACGGCAGTGATGCACAACAATTTAATTGGAGAGTTCACTGCCCATGTGTGTGTGAGAGAGAGCGAGAGTGTGTGCCAGAGAGCGAGAAAGTGTGTGTGTGTGAGTGTGTGAGAGCGAGAGTGTGTGAGAAAGCGAGAAAGTGTGTGTGTGAGACGAGAGTTTGTGAGAGAGTAAGTGTGTTTTTGTGAGTGTGATAGAGTGAGTGTGTGTGTGTGAGTGTGTGAGGGACCGAGAGAAAGTGTGTGAGAGAGTGTTTGTGAGATAGTGTGTGTGTGAGAGTGTGAGAGCGAGAGTATGTGAGAGTGTGTGAGAAAGCGAGAATGTGTGTGCATCACAGTGTGTGAATGAATGAATGAATGCGTGCGTTATTGTGGGTGAGTGAATGTGTGTTTGCAAGCGTGTGTGTGAGAGAGAGAATGAATGTTAGTGCGTGTGAGTGTGTGTGCGCGATTGTGTGTGTGAGTTTGTGTGTGCGTGCAACGTACGAACACAGATACTGGAGGAGGCCCTTCAGCCCCTGGTGTCTGCCACCATCAATTCGATCGGCTGACCTGTACCTTAACGCCGTTTGCTCACCTCAGCTCCAAATCCCTGATAGCCCAAATCAACACAAATCTGGTTTCTTTTCAAACCTGAATGCTCAAATTTTCCAAACATCCACAACACTTTGGGGAGGGAATTCCAGATTTGTGCTACCCTTTGTCTGTAAAAACGTGCTTCCTGATTCTATTCTAACTGGCCTAGCACTAATTTTAATATCATGTCCCCACGTGTTCGATTGTCCGGCGGACCAAATAGATTCTCAGTATCGACTCGATCACAATCTCTCTGCCTGTAATTATTTCTACTACACCACTAGAATCATAGAAACCCTACAGTGCAGAAAGAGGCCATTTGGCCCATCAAGTCTGCACCCACCCAGGCCCTACTCTCATATCCACCCGCTAATCCCTCTAACCTACGCATCTCAGGACCCTAAGGGGCCAATCAACCTAACCCGCACATCCTTGGACAGTGGGAGGAAACCGGAGCACCCGGAGGAAACCCACGCAGACACGAGGAGAATGTGCAAACTCCATACAGACAGTGACCCAAGCCGGGAATCGTACCCAGGTCCCTGGATGTGAAGCAGCAGTGCTAACCACTGTGCTACCGTGCTACTAGTTTGATGAATTGTCGCAGGGATAAGACAAGGCAATGCAACTGCTTTCGGATAATTTTAAGAAACGCGAAGTATAAACAGAACTAAAACCGCAACATGGCTAATTACAGAGAGACAGTGAAACAGAGGATAGGAACAGGCAACTATTGGTTATGTACACATTAGAGACCGTGCAGGAAACTCCTGAAGATTTGAGTTGTGTGATGGATATGCACAGCTGTATAGGTGTAACGTAACGCAAGAAAGTGACTCGGGGAGGGGAATTGGGAAAATTGCCGCAGCCCAGTGGATTATCTGATTATTCAATAGAATGGGAGTGATCTTGAAAATGGATAGTTAAATAGTCTTTCATTCATGTAGCCGCAACCAGGGATTTTGACTCATCTGTGCTCTCTCAGGTCAGGAAAATAATTGAAAATATTGAAGAAACGCTGAGAATTTTAAAACAGGACATTTTGAGAGATGAGCGGTGAAAGGGCGTGCAGTACACGCAGAATAGAGAAATAATCAACAGAATGAAGAGACAGAGAAATCCGGGGGGCAGATATACAGGTGTCCATAGTGTAAACTAAGTGGTTTCAATGAATGTAAGATTGGCAGAGATGTAAGACGCGCGGGTAAGTGGGTTAGGTGGGAGGTCAGGTGTTTGTCGTGTGTCGATACAGACTCGATGGCCGAAGGGCTTCTACTGCACTGTATGATTCTATGATTTCGCAATGGCCTATGGATCTTATCGCACAGTTAAGCCTACCCCACAATATGTTCAAATAGCATTTCCCAGGAATTTTTCAAGAGGTTTGTGTGTCCTGTTGCAATATGCATGTCACACAAACTCCGAATGAAGGAAGAACATGTTATTGGAGAGAAGTAGAACTGTTTGTCACCCTCATATATTTGCCAACAGGTCCCTCGATCAGTTTGCTCCGACAGTTGCTTGCCCGGAACGAGGAAAGCTGCTCGGAAGGGACAGCCGATTTGTTGTTTTGATTGCATACAGTGTGCGGAAGGAGAAATGAGTAACACCACAAGTAAGTGTCGACATCAATCATAAAAGCAAATTACTGCGGACGCTGGAATCTGAAACCAAAAGAGAAAACGCTGGAAAATCTCAGCAGGTCTGGCAGCATCTGTAAGGCGAGGAAAGAGCTCTTTTCTCTCCTTACAGATGCTGCCAGACCTGCTGAGATTTTCCAGCGTTTTCTCTTTAGACATCAATCATTATCTGTTTTGCATGCATTGTTCTCAAATTTTTGTTTTTATCAAATCTAATTCCTGTTTCTACTTTCAAGATTCAATTGATTGTATAAAGTGCCCCAGCGAGTCCTGGCCCAGCGCACAGCAAGATCAGTGCCTGGAGAAGAAAGTTGACTATCTTTCATTTGAGGACATCATGGGAATTGTTTTGACCGCAATCGCGTTGGTTGGAGCTTCCATCACGGCGAGTGTCGGCGGCATTTTCTTGTTTTACAAAGACACTCCAATCGTGAAAGCCAATAATTCGGAGCTCAGCTTCCTTCTCCTCTTCGCATTGACGCTCTGTTTTCTGTGTTCCCTTGCATTCATCGGCCAACCCTCTGGATGGTCTTGTATGTTACGCCACACAATGTTTGGTATCATTTTCGTCCTCTGCGTTTCCTGTGTTTTGGGGAAAACCATTGTGGTGGTGATGGCATTTCAGGCGAAACTTCCCAGCAGTAACGTGGCCAGGCTGTTTGGTCCCGTACAACAACGCCTGACTGTGTTTAGCCTTACCCTGGTACAGTGCTTAATCTGCATCGCCTGGCTAATGGCAGCGCCGCCCTTTCCTGTCAGAAACACCAAATATTTTCAAGAGATCATCATTCTGGAGTGTGATGTGGGATCTGAAGTAGCATTTTATTGCGTCCTTGGCTACATCGGTTGCTTGTCTGCTGTTTGCTTCGTTGTTGCATTTCTAGCTCGGAATTTGCCGGATAGCTTCAATGAGGCTAAATTCATCACATTTAGTATGCTAATATTCTGCGCCGTTTGGATATCATTCATTCCAGCTTATGTCAGCTCCCCTGGCAAGTTTACTGTAGCGGTGGAAGTGTTTGCTATTTTAGCATCTAGCTTTGGTTTATTGTTCTGTATTTTTGCTCCTAAATGTTATATAATACTGCTGAAACCAGAGATAAATACAAAAAAGCATTTGATGGGTAGAATGCTCTCTTAAAAATTCTAAGGGACATTCGTAACGGTTACACCAAAACATACGAATGGTCCTTTCTCTTTCAGTCGATAGATCCTTTGATCTCATATTTCAAGGTTTCAATGGATAAGGAATGTAACTCAGCAATGCTTGTTCTGTATTTATGAATGTATACCACATACGGCAATATGTGTTGTAGTTTGTCGGTATCTAATAAATATTTGCTGACCTGTTCGCATTGTTATGGCGTTCTTTATGAATATCAAGTTACAAATTGATTTATCTACCCCAAAAAGGAAGCAGATTCAGAGAATCATAGAATCCCTATAGCGCAGAAGGAGGCCATTCGGCCCATCGAGCCTACACCGACCAAACCCCACCCAGGAGCTATCCCCGCAACCCCAGGATTTATCCCACTAGTCTCCCTGACACTAAGGGGCAATTTAGCGTGGCCAATTAACCTAACCTGCACATCTTTGGCAATAGTAACTTTCAAAAGGGAGTTAGGAAAGTGCTTAAAAATAAAATAAAGGCGGGTCCGTGGGGAAAGAATACGATGGCTGAACAATTGGGCTAGTTCTTTTGGAGGGACGCCACAGGCATGATGGAGCAAATGGCCTCCTTCTGTGCCATGAAAGACAAGTACATGACCGGAATTTCACCATCTCGCCCGCCACAGGAATCGGAGTGGGCGAGGGGTGGAACATGGAAAGGTCTGTTGACCTCGGGCGGGATTTTCTGGCCGTCATCGCCCGGAAACAGGAAAATCTCGCCTGAGGTCGGCGGACCTTTCCATGGTCCGCCCCTGGCCCGCAACGAATCTGTGGTGGGCAGAATAGGAAAATTCGCCCCTATGAATCTATGATTGTAGTTATCTTAAATAAATATTTATTTCTTCATCTCTGTAAATATTTGCTTTTAGCAAGTAATACCTGTATTATTTGTCAGTTGAACTTCTCAGCAATGGCCACGCACGTTTTCAGATGTGCCTTCTATCCGGATCAAAACAGTTTTCACAGACAATGCAGTTTTATTCTCACTTGCTTACTCATAAATGCAAGTGGCCTGTTTTACTGCTACTCAAGATTTATAGAACAAGTCTGGAATTTTATTTTTGGCAGCGGGCTGTGAGAGTGTCATAGAGCCATAGAGCTTTACAGCACAGAGAGAGAGAGAGAGAGAAGACCTTCGGTCCATCGTGTTTGCGCCGGCCATCAAGCTCCTATCCTTTCTATTTCCATTTTCCAGCACTTGATCCGTAGCAAAGAACAAAGAACAGCACAGCACAGGAACAGGCCCTTCGGCCCAACAAGCCTGTGCTGACTCAGATGCCTCTTCAATCCAATATTTTCTTGCCTCTATGTAGTCCATATCCCTCTATTCCCTGCCTATGCAGATGCCTCTTGATCGTTGTTATAGAATCTACTTCCACCACCCCCTCGAGCAGCGCGCTCCAGGCTTCCACCACCATCTGTGTTAAAAACCTGCCCCTTACATCTCTTTTAAACTTTCCTCTCTCACTTTCAACCTATGCCCCCTGAGTAATTGACCCTTCGAACCTGGGAAAAAGACACTGACCATCCACTCTATCCAAACCTGTCATAATCTTGTAAACCTCTATCAGGTCCCCCTCATCCTCTAACGCTTCAATGAAAACAATCCAAGTTTATTCAACCTTTCTTCATAGTCCAGATCCTCCAAACCCCAGGCAACAATCAGGTAAATCACTTCTGCACCCTTTCCAATGCATCAACATCCTTCCAGTAGTGTGGCAACCAGAATTATACACAATTGTACAGAATTGTGACCTTGTATGCTATGGCATTTCAGGTGTTCCTGCAAATGCTTCTTAAACGTTGTGTGGATTCCCGCCTCTACCACCCTTTCAGGCAGTGAGTTCCAGATTCCCACCACACTCTGGGTTAAAAGGCTTTCCTCAAATCCCTTCTAAATCTCTTGCCCCTGACATTGAATCTACTAAGAGGAAACATTTCTTCATATTTATGACCCTCATAATTTTGTACTCCTCAATCAGGTCCACATCCAGTCTCAATCTTCTCTGCTCTAAGGAAACGCCCTGGTCTAACAGCCATTTTTCATAGCTGAAATGCTCCAGCCCAGCTAACAACCTGGTGAATTTCCTAGAGTCATAGAGGCATACCACGTAGAAAAGACTCTTTGGCCAATCGAGTCTGCACTGACAATAACTACCACTAAAATCACACTTATCCTATTTTCCTGTTCTTGTCCCATATCCTTGAATATTATGATATTTCAAATGCTCATCCAAATATTTTTCAAGGTTGTAAGGTTTCTGGCGTTGACTACCTTCCCAGGCAGGGGATTCCACATTTCTACCACCCTTTGGATGAAAAAGGTTTTTTCTCAAATCCCCTCTGAATCTCCTGCCCCTTACCCTAAACTATGCCCTCTCCTGATTGACCTCTCAACCAAGGGAAACAGATGCTCCTTATCCTATCCATGCCCCTCATAATCTTACAGACCCCCTTGTTTCCCGTTAGCTTTCTCTGCTCTAAAGAAAACACCTCTGCACACTTGCCAGTGCAATCACATCCTTCATATAGTGTGGCGACCAGAACCACATAAAGTACTCTAGCTGTGAGTGAATGAGCCTTTTATACAGTTCCATCATAATCTCCCTGCTCTTACTCTCAATGCCTCAGCTAATAAAGGCAAGTATCCCATATGCCTTCTGAACCACCTTATCCACCTGTCCTTTTGCCTTCAGTGATCTTTGGACGTGCACCCCAAGATCACTCTGCTCTGTGCTTCCGAGAGTTTTACTGTTCATTCTGTATTCCCTTGCCTTGTTAGTCCTCCCAAGATGCATCACCTCACACTTTTCTGGGTTAAATTCCATTTGCCACTGTTCTGCCCATCTAACCAGGCTGTATATATCATCTTGTTAATTAAGGCTTTCCTCCTCACTATTTACCACACCATCAATTTTCGTGTCATCTGTGAACTTAGTGATTTTACACCCACATTCATGTCTAGATCACTAATGTGCCATCATCATCTTTTATCAGTGGTGGGAAAGGTAGCTGATCCCACCTGCTGGCCCACCCTGAGCTCAATTCAGCCACTTCTTCTCCTCTATTTGCATTTACTAATGATGATGGACTATTGGGGATGGTTGGGGTGAGGGTTGGTGAATACAGGAGCAGTACAGCATGACAGACCATCCAGTAAAACCTGGCTACATCCCAACTGGCTCAGGGGTGGGATGATCTAATTTTTTGTCACTCCATGGGCCATGGAGGGGCCTTTCAGTGGCAGTGGTCCCATTTCTAAAAAAACCAGTCATGGGACTTGGGTGTTACTGGCCGGGTCAGCATTCATTTTCCATCCCTAAATGCTCTTCAACTGAATAAGCTGCTAGGCCATTTCATGCAGCATTCGGGTCCAGGAAAAGATGGCACATTTCCTTCCCTAAAGGGCATTAGTGAATCAGAGGGGTTTATACGACAAATCAACATCAGAATTATAATTCCCCCATTATTATTGTTATTAAATTCAAATTTCATCATTGTCATGGTGGCATTTGAACCGATCATTGCTCTGGCTCTTTGGATTACGGGTCCATTATGCCACCATTCCCATCGCCAAGGCATTGCATGTGCTTCACATGCCATACCACCAACACCTCCACTCCAAATCCCACCATAAGACTATAAAACGTAGGAGCAGAAGTAGACCTTTGGGCCCATCAAGTCTGCTCCACATTCAATGAAATAATGACTGATCTGATGTAATAATCCTCAAATCCATTACCTTATCTCCATACCTTTGATTCCCTTACTGATTAACAAAAACTGTCTATTTTAACTTTGAACATACTTAACGACCCAACAGCTACAGTCCTCTAAAGTAAACAATTCAACAGCTTCACTGCCTTCTGAGTGAAATATTTCCTCCACATCTCTGCATTAAATGGACGACCCCCTTACTCTGAGATTATACCATCAGGTCACAAGAGGAATCAACCTCTCGGCATCTACTGTGTCACACCCCCTGAGAATCCTATGAGTCTCAATAAAGTGGCATCTCATTCCTTTAAACATGAATGAGTACAAGCCCAACCAACTCAACCTCTCCCCTTAAGAAAAATCCTTCCATACCTGGGTTTAACTGCCCCTAATGCCAATATATGTTTCCTTCACCGTATTCCAGGAATGGCCCAACTAGTATCTTGTATAGTTTTAGCAAGATTTCCTGATCTTTATACTCCATTCCCTTTGAAATAAAGGCCAACATTGCATTTGACTTCCCAATTAACTGCTGAACTTGCATACCAGCCTTTTGTGACTTATGCACGAGAATCCCCAAATCCCTCTGTGTTGCAGCTTTCTGCAGTCTTTCTCCATTTAAATAATATTCAGCTCCTTTATTATTCATGCTTTGAATTCCAAGGAGGGATTTAGAAACATGGCTGAGAATTTTAATATCAAGGCATTGCTTGACTCGGAGCCAGTGGAGGTCAGTGTGATCTGATAGGTGAACATGACTTGCTGTGAGTTAGAGCATGGGCAAGCAGAGATTTGGATGATCTCAAGTCTCCAAGAGTAGAATGTGCAAGGGCAGCCAGGAGTGTATTGGGATAGCTGCAATCATTGCTATTACTATCAATGGACATTTTATGGGTCATCCTGGAGAGGACTAAAATATCTTAAGCTGCATATTGGTTTTGCAGACATGAAGGTGCTGATCAATATTTATTCCTCAACCTGTCACCTAACTTCAACACTCCCATCCTTCAGATTATCTGGCCATTATCACATTGTGGATTTGGGGGAAAGGCTATGAGCAAAGTTGCTGTCGCATTCCCTACACTGTAATATGATTCAATTACATAAGAAATAGGAGCAGGAGTAGGCCATCTAGCCCCTCAAGCCTGCTCCGCCATTCAATAAGATCATGGCTCATCTGATAGTGGGTTCAGTTCCACTTACCCGCCCGCTCCCCATAACCCTTAATTCCCTTAATGATTAAAAATCTATCTATCTGTGACTTAAACACATTTAACGAGGTAGCCTCTACTGCTTCATTGGGCAGAGAATTTCAAAGATTCACTACCTTCTGGGAGAAGTTCCTCCTCAACTCTGTTCTAAATTGACTCCCTCGTATTTTGAGGCTATGCCCCCTAGTTCTTGTTTCCATTGTAAGTGGAAATAACCTCACTGCTTCTACCCTGTCTAGCCCCTTCATTATCTTATATGTCTCTATAAGATCTCTATAAGAATTACAGCAAAGTTCTTTGTGAAGTCTTGAGTTTGGGAAAGGCGCTCTATCAATGCAAGTTTCTTTTTTTAGCTGGGGTAAAAATCACTTGAGTTATCACTTGTAAAACATAAAACTTATGTTTTACCCCATATGTTTTAAGGAATAAAATAAACTCAATGATTTTTACCCCACCTCAATAAATTGTATTGCAGCAGAAGGCCTCCGTTATTGCATTATTGCTCCTGAGCACTCTTTCTTTGCCTTCGCTCATGAATAGCATGATCTGCAGACATTCTACATTTTATTCTTCTCCTATAATTTCAGTGTCGATTCCATAACCCAGATAACTACTGATGATGGAAAATCCTTTTGTCTGTTGCAACTTCAATGACACTTTCCAGATTTAACATTATCTCCCCACCTGCAGATCACCTCACCCATGAACACATCACAGGTCTTATTGCTTTACAGGAAATGATCGTTCCTAAACTATTAGCATGTAAGTACATAGAATTATAACAACAGATTATGCATTTTCGCATGCACATTATCTTAGATAACATTTAACTCATTATAGGTAATCCAAAAAAAAACTTTTATAAAAGTTGCCCCAAATTTAAATAGTGGCGTCACAAGGTTCAAGAATATGTTCAATTTATCCCTCTTCAAACAGTTACTTTTTCCCCTTGATGTTCAAAACCCATGAAGACTGTCTTTCCAATACCCTTTGTTTGTCAAAAAATAAAACGTATTAATCTCTATACTTCAGGCACCTTTCCATTTTATATGAGTTGCTATTCCATGAACTCAACTTATTTGAACAATTCAATATCAGAAGCAACTTCATCCAGTCTTGGTGTTTTTAAAATCGAGTTATCAGAAAGAGTAATGTCTACAGTTGTTATGGAAGTTAACCAGAACTAATTACAAACACTTTAACTCAAAAGTTGATGAAGAATAACATACAACTCTGAATGAGTTAAGGCCAATTCTTTCTTTTTAATAAAACAAAGCCTTTAGTCCAAATTGTCACTATGCTATGTAAACATTTTTGAAGTCTTGAAGTTGCCAGAATCCCTGTTGTCTGTGATTCATGATCAACCTATTTTACCAGCATAATTAAGGACCCCACACACCCCGGACATACTCTCTTCTACCTTCTTCCATTAAGAAAAAGGTACAAAAGTCAAAGGTCGTGTACCAGTCTATTCAAGAACAACTTCTTCTGTGCTGCCACCAGATTTTTGAATGGTCTTACCTTATATTGAACTGATGTTTCTCTACCCCCGAGCTATGAATGTAACACTACATTCTGCACCCTCTCCTTTCCTTCTCCCTTATGTACTCTATGAATAGTATGCTTTATCTGTATAGCGCGCAGGAAACAATACTTTTCACTGTATCCCAATACATGTGACAATAATAAATCACATCAAATCAAATTTAAAAAACCACAAAAACACAAGATGCATTTGGCTTGCAGCCAAGTGAGTTAATTTGATCTATATATAACCATCCATTAAAAAATAAAATTTCTAATCTTCACTATATTTAACTTTCCATTCAGTTAAATGTTTGAAATTATTTAATCTTGGGTGTGGTTACTGGCCATAATCCATGCTCATGTATATAAAGTTAAAATTTATTTATTAGTCAAATGTAGGCTTACAGTAACACTGCAATGAAGTTACTGCGAAATTCCTGTAGTCGCCTATTTTACCAGCATAATTAAGGACGCTATTTTACCAGCATAATTAAGGACCCCACGCACCCTGAACATACTCTCTTCTACCTTCTTCCATCAAGAAAAAGGTACAAAAGTGTTAAACAATTGAACAGAAATAGTTACATTTCTGCAGTTTAAGAAAGTAAAGTAAAGTTTATTTATTAGTCACAAGTAGGGTTACATTAACACTGCAATGAAGTTAATGTGAAAATCCCTAGTCGCCACCCTCTGGCACCTGTTCGGGTACACTGAGGGAGAATTTAGCATGATCAATTCACCTAACCAGCACGTCTTTCAGACTGTGGGAGGAATCCACAGCACCCAGAGGAAACCCATGCAGACATGGGGAGAACATGCAGGCTCCACACAGACAGTGACCTAAGTCGGGAATCGAACCCAGGTTCCTGGCGCTGTAAAGCAGCAGTGCTAACTACTGTACCACAACAAGAAATTTCAAATGGAATGACATCATCACTACACCTTAAAATTAAGGACAAAGAAACACAGTCTCTCCTTTAACAAAAAACTTTAAACTGTTCTTCCAAACTCCAAACTTTAGATCTTTTTTATACTATAAACTAAAAATATTTGGGATTATCCCAAACTCAAACTGTTTATTTTCAAATCCCAATTTCTATTCTTTCATCTCAAAAAAATCCCTTTTATTTTATGAGAATTATGCTCAAAGCAACTTTCCAAATGTTGCACATAATACATATACGGCACGTTGGCGCAATGGTTAGCACAGCGCCAGGGATCTGGGTTCGATTCCTGGCTCGGGTCACTTTCTGTGTGGAGTTTGCACTTTCTCTGTGTGGGTTTCCTGCGGGCGCTCCGGTTTCCTCCCACAGTCCGAAAGACGTGCTGGTTAGGTGCATTGACCTGTCCAGGCGCCGGAATGTGGCGATGACAGGAATTTCGCAGTAACTTCATTGCAGTATTACTGTAAGCCTACATTTGACTAATAAATAAATTTTAACTTTATATGCATGAGCATGGATTATGGCCAGTAACCACACCCAAGATTAAATAATTTCAAACATTTGTTTCAAATCGCTTTTAATCCAGCTCACAACTTTCTTTTTTTAAATCAGTGTTGAATCTATTGTTACAAAATCACAATTTAGGGGACAAAACATTAAAACTATAAACTGACAAACAAAAGAAATCCAAACAAATTCTTGATCATGCACACAAACACTCATGAACTCATTGGAAGCTTCCCATACATATTCAAACAGCATTTCCACAGCATTTCATTTTGCTTTCATTCAATCTTAACAATTTCAGACTGAAATCAAAATAGAATATTCAAATAAAACAAAGGGATTAGATTAAGGGTTTTGTCTCATGTTTTCTTCAAAAACTGTGATTAGAAATAAAAGAAAAAAGTTAATTCTCACAATAAATTATTTAAATGTTTGTAAGGTTAACAATCAGTCTTTCACAACCATAGTGGGCCTTTGAGGAAAGATATAGTGGCATTGGAGGAGTTCAGAGAGGTTCACCAGATTGATTTCAGAGATGAGGGATTTATCACGTGAAGAGAAGGGAGCTTGGGGACATAAATAGTGATGTCTTGAGGAGTGTACATATTACAGAGAAGGAGGTACTGGAAGTCTTAAAGTGCAGCAAGGTAGATAAATCCCCAGGGCCCAATGAAGTGTATTCCAGGACATTGTGGAAGGCGAGGGAGGAAATTGCGTGTCTCCTAGCAGAAATATTTCAATCATCAATAGTCACAAGTGAGGTCCCTGAAGATTGGAGGGTGGCAAATGTTGTGCCTTTGATTAAAAAGGGCTGCAGGGAAAAGCCTGTGAACTACAGGCCAGTGAGCCTCACATCTGTGGTGGATAAGTTGTTGGAATGTATTCTGAGAGACATGATCTGCAGGCATTTAGAGATGCAACGACTGATTACAGACAGTCAGCATGGCTTTGTGAGTGGAAAATCATGTCTCATAAATTTGATTGAGTTTTTTGAAGTGTTAACCAAGAAGGTAGATGAGGGCAGTGCAGTTGATGTTGTCTACATGGATTTTAGCAAGGTCTTTGACAAGGCACCGCATGATAGGTTGTTGCATAAGGTTAAATCTCATGGGATCCAGGGTGAGGTAGCTAAATGGATACAAAACTGGCTTGATGACAGAATGTGGAGATGCCGGCATTGGACTGGGGTAAACACAGTAAGAGTTTTAACAACACCAGGTTAAAGTCCAACAAGTTTATTTGGTAGCAAATGATGACAGAAGCCAGAGGGTGGTTGTAGAGGGTTGTTCTTCAAACTGGAGACCTGTGACCAGCGGTGTGCCTCAGAGATCGGTGCTGGGTCCCCTGTTATTTGACTCTTATATTAATGATTTGGATGAGAATGTAGGAGGCATGATTAGCAAGTTTGCAGATGACATCAAGATTGGTGGCATAGTGGACAGTAAAGAAGGTTATCTTCGATTACAACGGGATCTTGATCAATTGGGCCAGTGGGCTGATGAATGGCAGATTAATTTAGATAAATGCGAGGTGATGCATTTTGTTAGATTAAGCCAGGGCAGGACTTACTCAGTTAATGGTAGGGCACTGGGGAGAGTTACAGAACAAAGAGATCTAGGGGTACAGGTTCATAGCTCCTTGAAAGTTAGTCACAGGTGGACAGAGTGGTGAAGAAGGCATTCAGCATGCTTGGTTTAATTGGTCAGAACATTGAATACAGGAGTTGGGACGACTTGTTGAAGCTGTAAAAGACATAGGTAAGGCCACACTTGGAACATTGTGCACAGTTCTGGTCATCATATTATAGAAAGGATATTATTAAACTAGAAAGAGTGCAGAAAAGATTTACTAGGATGCTACCGGGACTTGATGGATTGAGTTATAAGGACAGGCTGGATAGACTGGGACTTTTTTCTCTGGCGCATAGAAGGCTGAGGGATGATCTTATAGAGGTCTATGAAATAATGAGGGACATAGATCAGCTAGAAAGTCAATATCTTCTCCCAAAGGTAGGGGAGTCTAAAATTGAGGGCATAGGTTTAAGGTGAGAGGGGAGAGATACAAAAGTGTCCAGAGGGGCAATTTTTTCACACAGAGGGTGGTGAGTGTCTGGAACAAGCTGCCAGAGGTTGTAGTAGTGGCAGGTACAATTTTATCTTTTAAAAAGCGGTTAGACGGTTACATGGATAAAATGGGTATAGAGGGATATGGGTCAAATGCGTGCAATTGCGACTAGCTTAGGGGTTTAAAAAAAAGGGTGGCATGGACAAGTTGGGCCGAAGGGCCTGTTTCCATGCTGTAAAGCTCTATGACTTGAAGAGCGATTGAACAGTTTAGGCCTGTACTCTCTGGAATTTAGAAGAACGAGGGGAGATCAAATTGAGGTATTCAAGATGATAAAAGGTATGGATAAAGTAGATGTGGAGTGGATGCTTCCGCTGGTGGAGTATTCTAGGGCGAGAGGCCATAGTCTTAGGATAAGGGGTAGCAAATTTAAAACAGAGTTGAGGAGAAATTATTTCTCTCAAAGAGTTGTGAATCTGAAATTCACTACCCCAATGGGCAGTGGATGCTGGGACAGTGAGTAAATTTATGGAGGAGTTGGACAGATTTTTAATTGGTAATGGGTTGAAAGGTTATGGGGAGGGGAGGCAGGATAATGAGGATGAGGAGCATGTCAGCCATGATCGAATGGCAGAGCGGACTCAATGGGCCAAATGGCCTAATTCTGCTCCTATATCTTCTGAACTTGAAGGTAAACCAAAATTACAAAGCTCTTACTTTATTGCCCCAGAATCGCCACTATCCTGCCAGAATAAATCAATTGCTTTAACAATATAAACGGCCATGTTCTATCATTTTATCATAGCTTTATCTTCTCCTCACTTAAAGAAATTCAGAACATAACTATATATACATATTAAACAAGAGGAGGTGATGGCCTAGTGGTATTGTCCCTGGACTATTAATCCAGAAACTCAGCTAATGTTCTGGGGACCCAGGTTCAAATCCCATCATGGCAGATGGTGGAATTTGAATTCAATAAAAAAAATCTGGAATTAAGAATCTACTGATGACCATGAAACCATTGTCGATTGGCATCTAGTTCACTAATGTCCTTTAGGGATGGAAATATGCCATCCTTATCCTGTCTGGTCTACACGTGACTCCAGAGCCACAGCAATGTGGTTGATTCTCAACTGCCCTCAGTCAACCAGGGATGGGCAATAAATGCTGGCCAGCCAGCGACGCCCACGTCCCATGAATGAATAAAAAAAGAATTTAAAAAATAAACAACTTTAAACAATTAAAGGAAACAGACCACAGAGGGCTAACTAATACAATTCAAAGACACAGACCCTGGGGACAGACTCACAGTCAAGAAAAACCATACAGACGCTGTAACACAGACTAAAACATACACAAACACGAGCTTTCCTTTTCACCAGTATGTTAACTTTAGAACAAAGAACATAGAAAAGTGCAGCACAGGAACAGGCCCTTCGGCCTTCCAATCCCGTACCGATCATGATGCCCTAACTAAACTAAAAAAAAACTTTTGCCCTCACTTGGACCGTTTTCCCCCATTCCCTCCTTATTCATGTACCCATCTAGATGCCTCTTAAATGTTGCTAATGTGCCTGCTTCCACCACCTCCTCTGGCAGCGCATTCCAGGCACTGACCACTCACTACGTGAAAAACATCCCCCGCTCATCTCCCTTAAACTTTACCCCCCCCCCTCATCTTCATTGTGAGCGTCCAAACCATTTTCTTTCAATCTCAAATGCTACAGCTGCATATCTGATCAGTTAAAATATTTGGATGACAATTAACTCTCGTTGCTTTGCACTGAATGAATGCCAAAACACCGTCGGAAAGAACTTGCATCTCAGACTCAAATACTTAGACATGCACTGAGTAATTCCTTGACGGTATCAACTTCTCACGCCCTGTCCCGTTTTTCCTGGAAGGTGAAGAAACACGAAAGCTTTCCTCTTATCACCTGATATTATTCCAGCACTTCTGTACAAATGATTACCGCGCATTGTTATTGATTTACTGACCTCACCGTTCTACGTCCAGCGTTCTCCTATCGGTTCCCTTAACTGAATCTAAAAGGCTAATCAAACTAATTAGACCGAGGTCCCACTTGCCAGTCATTCAAATTTAGCTTTTCTCAATGTCAGACCCCACATTGGGGCCAATATGTAGGGTTTGAGGGTTTTATACCTCAAAACCGTAAAATCCTACAGAGGGACCTCGGGGTATATCTGCATAAATTGGTGAAGGTGGCTGAGCAAGTTGAGACAACGATTGAAAAGGCAGAAGGGCATGCACTGAAGAAATTGCCGCATAGCGTTACAAAGGTAGGAAGTTATGGCGAACCTTAAAGTCAATTGGAGTATTGTGTTCAATTCTTGGCAGCACACATTAGGAAGGATCTAAAGGTAATATTGAGCGTTCAGGGATTTTACACAGAAATGGCTCCAGAGATGAGGAACTTCAGTTACATGGATACACTGGAGATGCTGATTACTGTAGAGAAAGTTGAAAGGAGATTTGATAAAAACATTTAATTGCACGAGGACTTGAATACAGGGATAAAAATGCCTTGCTACAACTGTACAGAGCCTCGGTGAGCCGGCGATGTGCGGGTTAGGTTGATTTGCAATGCTAAATTGACCCTAGTGTCAGGAGATTAATAGGGTGAATATGTGGGGTTTCAGGAATAGGGCCGGGGTGGGATTGTGGTCAGTGCAGACTCGAGGGGCCGAATGGCCTCCTCTTGCACTGTAGGGATTCTATGATTCAATGTTGAGACTACTCCTGGAGTATTTTGGTCTTCTAACCCAGAAAGAATATACTTACCACAGGGTGAGAGCAGCAAACGTTCATCAGATTGATTTCTGCAATGGCAGGATTGTTGTCTGAGCAGAGATTGGGTCATTTAAGCCTATATTCACCAGAATTTAGAAGATCGAGAGGGGATCTCATTAAAACATAAAACATTCTACCAGGATATGACAAACTCGATGCATGGATGATGTTTTTTCTGGCTGGGGGGGGGGGGGGGGGGGGGGGTTCTAGAACAAGAGGCTCCAGTCGCAAGATACAGGGTTGGTCATTTAGAAGTCAGATGAGGAAAACTTTCTTCATTGGAAGGGTGGTGAACCTGTGGAGATGTCGACGTTGGACTGGGGTGGGCACAGTAAGAAGTCTCACAACACCAGGTTAATGTCCAACAGGTTTATTTGGTAGTACGAGGTTTCAGAGTGCTGCTCCTTCATCACGTGAATGGAACATTTACCTGATGAAGGAGCAGTGCTCTGAAAGCTCGTGTTACCAAATAAACCTGTCGGACTTTAACCTGGTGTTGTGAGACTTCTTACTGTGCACATAACGTCATGGATGCCAAATCACTGAATATATTTAAGAAGGAAATAGATAGACTTCTAAGATATCAAGGGGCATATGCAGAGTATGGGCATATGGTGTTGAGCTAGAGCATCTGCTGTGATCATAATGAATGGTGGAGGAAGCTGAAAGAGCCAAATGACCTACCCCTGCTCATATTCGGATTGTTTCTATGTAAGATACAGAGGGGACTTGACAGTATGGGTGCTGAGAGGCTTGTGTCCCTTGTGGTGAGCAGAACTAGGGGACATACTTTAAAGATAAGGCAGAGATCAGGATATTTTTTCCTTCTCAGAGGGCTTTGATTCTTTCGTACTCTCTTATCCAGAGAGCTGTAGATAGAGATTCATTGACTATTATAAAGTAGGTGTAGATAGATTCTTGACTAACAAGGTGGTTAAAGGGTATGGGGGTAAGCAGGAAAATGGCATTCATGCCACAATCAAGCCAGCCATGATCTTACAAAATTGTCTGAGGCCCAATGGACTATTCCTGCTCCTGATTCATATGTTTATATGACATGCGGGAAAACCTATTTTACAGAAAATGGTTAGAGTTCAGAATGCACTACCTGATTGTTATTGTGGAGGAATGATGAAGCTAAGTTAGTTTGAATTAATATCTATTTGTATTCATGGTCATTAGAAATAAAGTACAACTTTAACTAAGTTTACTTTTGTGTTTCCGTGGTAATGAAGAGTTAACAATTCAGTCAGTTCATTTCAAACAATGGTGCCTAAATGGCTGTGAGTTCTGGCTTCATTTTAAACTGTGCCTGCATTGTAATTGAAGGGTTTACGATGTGCAAAACAAACAGGGTTTAAAGAAAGACTACGCTGTTGCTTAGCACCAGGGACCCAAACTGAAAAGCATAAGCACTGGTAGTTCAGTTGGAACCAGGGTTCTGAGAAGAAAGGAGCTCATGGAAACTGCCAGCACAGAGTCAGGACAATGGAGTAAGGGACAGAAAACAAGTTCCAGAAACTAAAGAAGATATAGAGATAGAAATCAGAGGGTGAAAAGAGGAGTCCCAGGAAGACTGAAGTCAAAAGGAAAAATAACTGGAATCTAAACAAGGTACTGCTCACTCAAGTAAAATATAGGGGCAGAGAGAGGCTCTCAGCTAAAGATAGAGTGGAAAGGTGCAGACCTGGTGAAGTTGGCTGATGAGAAACCAGAGATGTGAAGTAACCCGAAGGTTAGTGATACCTTAATACAGCCTGCGGAACAGTGGCATCCTGTTGGTATGGCTGGGTATCTGAGAGATTTTCTGGAAGCTTAAATGCAAGTGACAATCCAAGGGACAGTAATCTGAAAGGAGAAATTGAAATCCTGGAAGTGGATTCTTGGCGAAAGCATCTGGGAGAAAACATTGTTTGCCAGAAGTTTCTAAGGTGTGTTTTTTCGAGAGTGGAGTTTGGAAACACTGGTGTGGAAGTTGGAGTTTCAGTGAGATCAGTTGGCTCACAGTGTAACAAGCATCTGGGAGGTTTGATGAGCAATCCGCAGAAGTTATATTTGTTGTCATTTGCCACTTGGTTTCAGAGTGCGGCATGTCTGATCATAACAGGGCTATTGGTTTGCAATCGACTGTGGACTTAGCGAGAACATTAGAGTATATGGTATATTTTGTAAGTTGCATTATCCTCAACATCGGTGTACATTGTGAAGAGATAGATGGGGAGAAGGAGTATTGCATTCTAGTCAATGTTTTTTTATGTTTAATATGTATCTTGTTCTTTAGTTTTAAGCTGATTGACAGTCCTATGACTCTGTTCACCCACTCTCTAAACAAAACATTAGAGTTATGGTCTGTTGAGTCTAACTGTCCAGTAGTGACATTAGCTGGGATCGTAACAAAAGCAGATTCAATCACGTCTTCCAAAAGAGAATGAGATAATTATATGAATAGAAATAATTTGAAGGACTATTGGGAAAACGCGGAAATGTGGGAGAAACTGTGATTATCTTGCAAAAAACCGGTACAGACACTTCGGACTGATCAACCTCGTCTGCGACTTGACCATTGATTGTGCATTTATTGACTTTCCTAAGACAGCTGAATTCTCCCGCCTGAACGATATGTCATTATAACCATTGAGAAATATTTGTTCCTTGGCGCAGGTACTGGACAAGCAATATAATCCTTGTAAATTCTAGTCTCACACACGCCACTTCCGAATTTGAATTCAATAAACTCATTAATGTTGGTGTTGGGCTGGTGTTCGAAACATACGACCTTGATCGGGCGAGGCTCGTAAAATCCCGCCCGAGAACAACGGAGAATTCCGTTCTGCGAGCCGCGCCCGTCCCGATTCCTGGGCCAGCGTGGCGGTAAAATATCCAATTAGCTGACTAACACCTATCACCCTGATGTGACAGCGCCCCGCTCTTAGTAGGTGGGGACTCTTAAAGCTCTCGAAGGGTGCCCAGTATGATATTGAGTTGCAGAAGCAATTCCTGCTGACATGCGCCTCAAAGGCCGAATACCTTCCAGGACAATTCGGCCCGGAATTCAATGGTGCTGTTTTGGCATCAGCTTGTTTTCCTTATCTTGAATATCAGAAGTATTATCCCGTTTTTATCTTAGTTAAATGCAGCTTTACGACTGGATCTGCTCTGCTGAACGAGATTCATCTTCCGAGTACGCTGATTCGTTTGTCTGGCGTCAGTTCACACTCTTTCTTCCCTTGAGAGTGGTGTGGACGTTGGAGGGACTCATCCCCCCCTCCCTCTCCCCCACCCCCACCCCACCCACCCTTACAGTCGGCTTCGCTCCTTGAAGAAGCCTGAATCATTCTTCGGTGGCCCACACGCTCTGGAGTGGGAACTGAACAATTGAATTATGGAGGAATTCTAATATCAGACATGTGTTATGATTTGAAATTATGGGCCCAATGCTCCGACAGCGCCCGCAGCTGGAAATCCCCCGGTCCCATTGCAGTGACCGGAGATTTGGCTGGGCTCCAAATTATCCGTTCTCGGCGGTGGTGAGGTGTGAACCGTCGGCGAATTCCCCGGCCTATGTCTTAGATTGACTGGGAAAGCAAAACAAGGGATGACAGTTTGATCGCTCTGCACTCTATACCCTTGAAAAAACAATAGCACGGTGAAGGGTGTAACTGCAAAATAAATAATATATTCCTGGCACGGGTGACTGGTTTTTAATGCTAGATTATGTAAGAAAATCCACAAGCGTCAATAAATCCCTGCCCTCATTATCTGTTGTAGTTTCCAAATGAAACAATTATAACTAGAGTTCTTACTCATCTGGGTATATCTGGTTCTCATTAAGAGAATATTTAATATCTTTCTCCATTTCCCTTCAGGTGGAGTTTTCTTCTGGGAATTTTCACGGAACAATCCAACATTTCCGTATTTAAGATCGATTTACGTTCGTCTTACCCAAGTACAGGCCATATATTGCAACACGTCAATCCGTTTCAGTTGCCCACATCTTAACTCGGTGTCCTGCTCTGCAAGGAGTAACATGTACCACCCTTTAACATGGGGGATACTTCTATCCGTCGTTGCTTCGCTGTGGGGAAATGATAAAAATACCTGCAAACATTGGGGAACATTTGATTTGCCTGGCGTGTTCAAGGGTGCGGATTTTGTCTTAGGCGGATTATTTAGTGTTCACTCTAATGTGGAACATCAGGAACTTTCCTTCCAGACCCAACCCAATGCAATTAAATGCAAAAGGTGAGTTGTTGAATTGGTGAGTTTCTGTCAAACTTTGCATTGCGTTTAATGAAGGAAGTTATTTTATTGACGGTTCTATTTATTTCATACCGCATTGCGCTATTGACCAGGGTACAAACACAGAGAATACAATTGGGAGAAAATATTTTTTTATCATGTTGGTTATTGAGTATTTCACTTAAATAAATTACGTTTTTGTATTAAACAATATGTTAAATTAATAACAGTAAAAGAGTTGTAATGCATCAGTAATCTGCTATCGACCAGACCAACCTCATGCCCAGGAGTCGCAGTTATTCTCTCATTTTTCTTTGACGAGTTTATGTTCGGCATTTAGACATGAGATTATTCCGAAAAAAAATCTTGTTGTTCATCTGGCGTCAGTAGGAGCTGGTTTACGAGAATGATAACATTTAGACGATTTCAAAAGATATGTGCACCATAATTTGTATCATAGAAACCCTACAGTGCAGAAGGAGGCCATTCGGCCCATCGAGTCTGCACCGACCACAATCCCACCCAGGCCCTACCCCCACATATTTTACCCGCTAATCCCTTTAACCTACACATCCCAGGACACTAAGGGGCAATTTTTAACCTGGCCAATCAACCTAACCTGCACATCTTTGGACTGTGGGAGGAAACCGGAGCACCCGGAGTAAACCCACGCAGACACGAGGAGAATGTGCAAACTCCACACAGACAGTGACCCAAGCCGGGAATCGAACCCGGGACCCTGGAGCTGTGAAGCAGCAGTGCTAACCACTGTGCTACCGTGCCGCCCGTATGTTTTCTCTAGACAGAGGCATCTAATCTTCAATCCGCTAAGTGATCCATTTTCTACTATTGCGCTTCTAAGTAGCTGACCGAGAAGTCAGCAATTCATCTTTATCTCCCAAATTTATTCTTGCTGGCGTGGGGGCGCCAGTGACAATCATTTGTTGCCCATCCCCAATTGCTCTCGAACCAGGCGGCTGTCTTGAGTTAAATTACAAATTTTATTCATTAGCAGGGTGCTATTAGCATAAAAACATATAAACATAGAAGATAGGGCCAAGAGGAGGCCATTCGGCCCTTCGAGCCTGCTCCGCCATTAATCACATCATGGCTAACCTTCCAACTCAAAACCCATTCCTGCTTTCTCCCCATGACCTTTGATCCCGTTCGCCCCAAGTGTTATATCTAGCTGTCTCTTGAATACATTCAATGTTTTGGTATCAACTACTTCCTGTGATAATGAATTCCACGGCCTCACCAATCTTTGGGTGAAGAAATGTCTCCTCATCTCAGTCCTAAATGGTCTACCCTGTATCCTCAGACTGTGACCGCTGGTTCTGGACACCATCGGGAACATCCTTCCTGCATCTACCTTGCCTAGTCCTGTTAGAAGTTTATAAGTCTCTATGAGATGCCCCCTCATTTACTCCAGTGAAAGCAATCATAACCTAGTCAATTTCACTTCATACATCAGTCCTGCCATCCCCGGGATCAGCCTGGTAAACCTGCTGGACTCCCTCGAGAGCAAGAACATCCTTCCTCAGAAAAGGAGACCAAAACTGCGCACAGTACTCTAGGTGTTTGAACCCATGTCCCCAAAGAATGAGTCACTGTATTACTTGTCCAGTGGCATTAACAATACGCCACCATCTCCCCATCGTGATGCTATTGAAAAATGCATTCTCAGTTACACCTGCATGAATATTTAGTTCAGCAAATATTTGCGTTTTTTTGTGTACTCAACGCGCCAATCTGTGTTGTGTTCTGCAGCTTTGACTTCAGAGAGTTTCGATTTGTGCAGACGATGATATTCGCTATAGAAGAAATAAATAATGATTCGTCCTTACTTCCAAATATTACACTGGGCTACAGGGTTTATGATTCATGTGCCATGACGCACCTGTCCATTAAAGGAACACTACAGATGATAAACACAGCAGAGGCAGACTCTTCAGAGCCCCTCTGTAAAACATCTTCGGCGGTCTCTGCTATTATTGCGGCTTCTGGATCGACGCAATCTGTAGCAATAGCAAGTTCCATTAGTCCTTTTAGAATTCCCGTGGTAAGTTCGACAATAGAAGATTTACCTCGTGTCATTTTTAAAATTCTAAGACAAAAGTCATGAACGATGTGTTTGACATTATGATATAGTTTCAGGAACGTTGCCTGCACGTTGCTTACTTTAAAACTTCAGGTACAACATAATCCACAATCTATGGCGGTCCTACAAGGCTGAGAAAGTAATTTTGTGTAAGTAGTGCTGCATCAAGTGCGCTTGATATGTTACCACATCAAAGTGAAGTAAAATTCAATCACTGGGGCAGGGGGTTTAAATTCAATTATTTTGATGACATTGAAACGGTTTCATGTGGTAGACACATGGAAGATGGTACAATTGTCGGGGAGACCACAACTAGGGTCACAGCTAGAGGAAAGTCAGTAATCAATCCAACAAGGAATTCAAGAAAATAGTACCTAACTCAGTGGGTAGTTGGATTGCTGAAGTCGCTGCCACAAAGAATAGTTGAGGTGATTAGCTTGAATGCATTTCAGGTGAATCCAATTGAGAGTCTGAAGTAGAAAGGAATCGAAAGATATGCTGATGTTCTTGAATGATGATGGGTGGAAGAAGTTCCTGTGAAATACAAACACCAACCTGTGGAGTCCAGTGCCCTGTTTTCCCACTGCACACTCTATCTAATATGTCTGCTCATAATTCTGGTCACCAGAGGAAGGCTGAGAGAATGCCGCTGTTACTCAAGTTAACAAACTGCAATTGGTAAATTACATGTATTTTGGAACTGCAACAACAGCTTCTATTTACATTGAGTCTTAATGTAATTAAACCTACCCAGATTATTCACGTGATCAATATGGAGCAAAATATGATATTGAGCCACAATAAAGGAGACATTGGGTCCAATGACCCGACGTTTGCTCAAAGAGAATTTTCCCGCCCCGCCCGCCACTGGATTGGTAGCGGGCGGGCGGGGGATGGGCCATGCAACGGTCCGTTGACCTCGGGCGGGATTTTCCATTTTTGGGGCGACGCGGTCGGAAAATCCTGCCCTTTAAAGAGCAGAAAAATGAGGTAGCGAGATGGAGCAGTGTACAGTGGGTATTGCAGAGCATAGGGTCGAGGCAAGCGGTAGAGTGATTCATGAAGAGGAGAGAATTCGATGGGTGCAGACTCCTGGGATGGTTGTGGGGCTAAGAGGAAATTAGAGATATTAGGACGAACGGGGACATTGCGATATTTGAAATCAATGTTGGGAATTTTAAAATTCAAGACAATACTTGACCTGGAACCACTGTAGGTCAGTGAACACAGCATGGTAAGTGAACGGGATTTGGTGCGACTTAGGAAATGGGCAGCAGCGTTTTGACTGACCTCAAATTGACGGAGTGTATAATGTGTCAGACCACCCAGTGGTGCGTTCGGATAGACAAGCCTACAGTCACCAAAGGATGAAGGAGGGGTTAAGAGCAGAAAGGCGATGCTGTTACAGTGGTGGTGTTAGTGAGGGCACGAATATGTGGACAAAGTTTAGGACAAGGAGGGACTATGGCAGCGAATTTCCAGGGACTTTCCCAAGCTCATCTTGTGGGAGAGGCAGACAGCCGTTTCCCTGAGTTTTCGCATCTTCCACCAACGTTACAGCGTTTAATGGGGAGGAATAAAGATAGCCCCGCCCTAACAGCACTGTGGATGTACCTACACCACAGGGATTGCAGCGGTTCAAGAAGGCAGATCACCACCACCTTCTCAAGGGCAATTAGGGATGGGCAATAAATGCTGGTCTAGACAGCGATGCCCACATTCTGCAAACGAGTACAAAAATCACACGCTATTTTACATGCCACATTGGCTCAGTGAGAGCACTCAAACTCACCAATCGGAAGAGTGTGGGCTGCAGAATCACTCCCAAGTTATTCATGCAGCACTGAAGGTTGCCCTGAATTGCTACTGGTGTCATACTTGTGATCAAACTTTAAAGCCAGGGCCTGATACCTTTTAAACGCTCTTAAACTGATCTCATCTGAGATGTACTGATAGAGTGGGATTGTCCAACCATTTTAATCCCACCAATTCCATCAGCGTCAATGGTTAAGTGAAGTCCAGTTGGGTGTAATCCAATGAAAATCCCAATCACCAGTCTTCCCCGGGCAGGTTGGGATCATTTATTTCTCTCACAGGAAGAAAATGTACTTTTGCAAGAAAAACAAATCAGTTCCCATGTCAAAATTTCCTCCAATTGAGGGAGTGAAAACAATTGTAATCGCTTAACTATTTGCGCAATTGGGCTATTTTCTACTCTGCAACAGTGACCAATCGGAGGAATTTTAATCCCGCGGGTCATGGACAGTAAAAGGGCTGTGCTGAAACTCTTACCCAACTCACCTCCAACACGCCCGTTTCCGGTTTTGGTGAGGCGAGTGAAGGGACTGGCAGTTAACATACTTTCTCGAGACAGGTCTTCTATTTGAATATACTAAAGAGACTGCGCCCATAACGGACAATTAAATGTAACTGCTGCAGATTGGGTTTCCAACTACCGGGGAACCCAGAGTGCTGCTTGTGGTCCTGGAGCTTCTCCACTCTCAATCAAGCTTACTTTCCTTCTCGCGATCGCCCTCTCCTGGTGATCTTTAAACTGCACCATCTCTTCTGTGCTTGCAGTCCCTTTAACCCCACCATGCCCACTCTCTGTCTCTGCCGCACTCCTCTTTGCTCCCTGAGTATGGGCCACAGGCCCACCCATCCCGACATTGAAAGTAGACAATTTTCATGCTGACTCTCCTGTTAGAATCGGCGGATCTCCGCATTACCGGCAAGACAGGAACACGGGAATTGGGAGTAGATTTAGACAATTTCAGCCCTTCGAGCCTGCTCTGCCATTCAATCAGACCATGGCTGATTTCTCACTGGTCTCAAATCCATCTCCCTACTTGTTCTCCATATCCCCTTATCCTTCTTTTATTAGAAATATATCTATCTCCTTCTTGAAACCATTCAACGATTCAGACTCCACCGCGCTATGGGGCAGCGAGTTCCACAAATTCCCTACCCTCTGCGAGAAGTAACTACTCCTCATCTCAGTGTTTTCCGAGATTCCTGTTCCCGCTCTTTCTATTGATCTGAAATAGATTAGCATGGTTGTGCTGAATGGAATATATTGTAACAAAACCCATTGACCCTGGTTCAAGGGAAAGCAATGTCCAACGAAAGGATATTTCACTCCATTGTAACTCACTTTGATTATAATTTCCTCAGGTTAGCTACTTTTCCACGTGTGCCTGTCTCAGCAATAAAGTGGAATATCCTTCCTTCCTACGAACAATTCCGAGCGATTACTTTCAGGCCAGAGCATTGGCCAAGCTGGTAAAACGATTTGGGTGGACTTGGATCGGGACAATTAGAAGCGACGATGATTATGGTAACTTTGGAATGCAAGCTTTCACAGAGGCCGTGCAACAATTAGGTGTTTGCATTGCATATTTTCGGTCTTTTCACAGAACATACCCGAGGGAGAAATTGCTTAAAACTGTCGAGGTTATAAAGCAATTTAGTACGAAAGTTGTCGTGGCATTTCTTGCACAAGCGGATATGGCCATTCTTCTGAGGGAAGTTGCAAGACAAAACATCAGTGGCATTCAATGGGTAGGAAGCGAAGCGTGGATTTCCACTTCACTGGTCACTCCCCAAGAAAACAGGCAATTCCTAACCGGAGCAATAGGGATTGCAATCCGCAAAGGAAAAGTGCCAGGCTTAAAAGAGTTTCTAATTAACGTCCATCCTTCAGCTTATCCGGGAAACATTTTGATGAAAGAATTTTGGGAAACGAGTTTTGACTGTATTCTGAGACGGACGGAAAATAAATCGGAAGGATTGAAGTCCTCCCCACAGACAAATGAATGCAAAGGGACAGAACATCTTCAAGAATTAAGCAATGCATACACTGAAGTATCACAGTTCAGGATTAGCTATAACGTGTATAAAGCGGTCTATGCTATCGCCCACGCTCTTCACAATATGTTCGCCTGTGAGCGCGGTCAAGGTCCATTTGCGAACAAAAGTTGTGCAATGATTTCAGCTTTCGAACCATGGCAGGTAAACGACCCTCTGATTTCAGCCTCTCTGCCGTTTGGCCTTTCACACCTTCTATTCTCTGTATCGACTGCCAGTAGCAGCCTTTTCCCCTTGTTTTTGTGGCTATGACTCATCTTTCATTCCCTCACCCTACAGATTGAATATCTCCCACTTTCTATGCCTTTTAGCTATGACAAAGGGACATCTGGACTCAAAAAACAAGTGAGGTAATGCATTTTGGATGGTCTAATGCCGATAGGAAATACACAGTAAATGGCAGAACCCTGAAGAGTATTGATAGAGGGATTTGGGTGTGCAGGTACACAGGTCACTGAAAGTGGCAACGCAGGTGGAGAAGGTAGTCAAGAAGGCATACGGCATGCTTGCCTTCATTGGCTGGAGCATTGATCTTAAAAATTGACAAGTCATGTTGCAGCTTTATAGAATCTTAGTTAGGCCGCACTTGGAATATAGTGTTCAATTCTGGTCGCCACACTACCAGAAGGGTGTGGAGGCTTTGGAGAGGGTACAGAAAAGATTTACCAGAATGGTGCCTGGTATGGAGTGCGTTAGCTATGAGGAGAGGTTGGAGAAACTTGGTTTGTTCTCACTGGAACGACAGAGGTTGAAGGACGACCTGATAGAAGTCTACAAGGTTATGAGGCGCATGGACAGATTGGATAGTCAGAAAATTTTTCCCAGGGTGGAAGAGTCAATTACTAGGAGGCATAGCTTTAAGGTGCAAGGGGCAAGGTTTAAAGGAGATGTATGAGGCAAGTTTTTTACACAGAGGATGATGGAGGCCTGGAACTCGCTGCCAGGGGAAGTAGTGGAAGCAGACACGATGGTGACATTTAAGGGGCATCATGACAATACATGAATAGGGTGGGAATAGAGGGATACGGTCCCCGGAAGGGTAGTTCAGTCGTGCAGTGTGGTCAGTGCAGGCTTGGAGGGCCGAAGGGCCTGTTCCTGTCTGTAATTTTCTTTGTTCTTTGACCCGAAACGTCAGCTCGTTTCTCTCCTTCCAGACCTGTTGAGATTTTCCAGCATTTTCTCTTTTGGTTTCAGATTCCAGCATCCACAGTAATTTGCTTTTAAATGAAATGCATTGCTCTTGGGATTGAAAACTCATTTAAGTTATGTTTCTAAAAAACTGTTGGGCCAATCTGAAACTATGTTTAAATATTGGTGCATAGCATTGAGTATTTAAGTAATTCTAAAGAATCCAGTTAAGATTTATTATCTACTGCCTATTCATTTTATTTTTCTCGGCAGCTCCTTCATTACATAAAAGCAGTGGATTTCACAACCAAGACTGGTGAAAGAGTGCATTTTGATGAAAATGGAGATCCAGTCCCAACATATGACATTGTGAACTGGCAGCCCAATGACTCTGGCGGTGCTGATGTTTTGACTGTCGGAAGGTACGATGGGTCTGCACCTCCGGGAAAAGAATTAACATTAAAGGAAGAGCTGATTGTTTGGAGTGGTGGCACAAGCGAGGTAAGATCACAGCTGTAGTTGGGCACAAATGCGGAGGCGATGGCACTGCCAGAAAAAAGTAACCAGGTTCAGTCAAACCACGTGTTTGCTTTCTCCTGACCCCCCAAAAATATACTTCACTCATAAAATTCATATGGCAAAATATTTCAACTTGAATTTACAGAAAGTGCCATAAAATTCGACTTGTTTCCAACAGTTTGTTCCACACCTGGGTGCTTCTATATCGTGTAATTCTCTTGATAGTCACAGTATAGATTCCATGTCAGGCACACAGCCTGAGGGGAAAGGTTTACACTGAAAAATAAAGTGCCATAAAATTCAACTTTACTTGATACTCCATTTTCCTTGCTGAGATGCCGCATTACAATTTCAATACTATTGATATTAGAAGCACAGAACCATAGAAAAGTTACAGCACAGAAGGAGGCCATTTGGACCATTTTATCCATGCCCACCCGAGGACACCAAGGTGCCCTTTCGAATCCCATCTTCTTGCACCCTTCCCATAACCCTGTATCTTACAGCACTTAAGGTACATATCCAGGTATTTTAAAAAAAAAGGCTTTCATTAACACTGCAATGAAGTTGCTGTGAAATTCCCCCAGTCGCCACAGTCCGGTGCCTGCTTGGGTCAATACACCTGACCAGTATATCTTTCAGAATGTGGGAAGAAACCGGAGCACCCAGAGGAAACCCACGCAGACACGGGATGAACATGCAAATTCCACACAGAGTGACCCAAGGCGGGAATCAAACCCACGTCTCTGGTGCTGTAAGGCAGCAATGCTAACCACTGTGCTACCATGCCACCCACAATACTTTAGGGTCTCTGCCTCCACCACCAACGCAGACAGCGAATTCCAGACATGCACCACCCTTTGCATAAATACAGTTCTTCCTCATGTCCCCTCTGCACCTACTGCCATTTACCTTGAATCTAAGTCCCCTGGTTCTAGAATTTTCCACCAAGGGAAACAATTTTATCCTGTCCAACCATTTCTTCCCCTCATAATTTTCAACACCTCTATCAAGTTATCCCTTCTTTGTTCCAAGCAAAATAACCCCAAACTATCCAATCTCTCCTCATAGCTGCACTCTTCGGACCTGGAAACATTTTTGTAAACCTCCTCTGCACTCTGTCCAGAGCAATTATGTCCTTCCTGTAATGTGGTGACCAGAACTGCACACAATACTCCAGTTGTGGCCTCACCAGTGCTTTATACAGTTCCAACATTATATCACAAGAATGATCCCAGGAATAAAGGGGTTGTCTTATGAGGAGCGGTTGAGGAATCTGGTTCTATACTCGATGGAGTTTAGAAGGTTGAGGGGGGATCTAATTGAAACTTACAGAATACCGAGAGGCCTAGATAGAGTGGACACTGCGAGGATGGTTCCACTAGTGGGAGGGACTAGAACTGGAGGGCACAACCGCAAAGTGATGGGATGCTCCTTTAAAACTGAGATGAGGAGGGATTTCTTCAGCCAAAGCGTGGTAAAGCTGTGGAACGCATTGCCACAGAGGGCTGTGGAGGCCAGGTCATTGAGTGTCTGTAAGACAGAGATAGATAGGTTCTTGATCAATAAGGGGATCAAGGATTCGGGGAGAAAGCAGGAAAATGGGGATGAGAATCATATCAGCCATGATTGGATGGCGGAGCAGACGCGATGGGCGGAATGGCCGAATTCTGCTCATATACCTTATGGTCTTATGGTCTACCCTTACTCTTATATTATACCCCTCTGCCAATGAAGGACATCATTCCGTATGCCTTCTTTACAACACTGGGTTTAGCGAGCTGTGCACTTGTATGTCAAGCTTTCTCACTTCAGCTACCCCTCTTAGTATATTCCAATTTATCGTGTATTCCCTATAAGTGTTTGATCTCCCTAAATGCATTACCTCAAACTTCTCTGTATTCAAATCCATCTGCCACTTATTTGCAAATTACGTTCAGTATCAAGAATACAACTTTCTTTTTTGGCGATAAAGATCCTTTATTCATAAAATCTCAAAGAATATTACGAAACATTTCAAACTGGCCACAACAGAAAGTGCATTGGTGTTCCCTGTTTCTACATAGACCATGTTACACACTGATACTTCAAACCGCTTTACACGGTAACACAGTAGTGCAGTGGTTAGAACTGCTGCTTCACAGTACCAGGAACTCGGGTTCGATTCCGGCCTTGGGTCACTGTCTGTGTGGGGTTTGCACGTTCTCCCCGTGTCTGCGTGGGTTTCCTCCGGGTGCTCCAGTTTCCTCCCACTTTCTAAAAAACGTGCTGTTTAGGTGCATTGACCCGAACAGGCGCCAGACTGTGGCGAGAGGGGAATTTCACAGTAACTTCATTGCAATGTTAACGTAAGCCTTGTGACTAATAAATAAATTTTAACTTAACTTTAGATTCCGCGCGCAGTGTGCTCCGAAAACTGTCTCCCCGGAACGAGGAAAGCAGCAAGAAAGCACCAGCCTCTATGTTGTTTTGACTGCCTTCCGTGTGGCGACGGAGAAATCAGCAACACTACAGGTGTGTACAGGTTTATCAGCTGCAGATCCTTTTCGAAAGATTCGGTCCCAAAATAAATTGCTGTCCTTTCCCCTCCCTTTGCCTCACCTTAGATTCGATACACTGCATCAAATGTCCCCCCGAATATTGGACTGGCCTGAGGCGAGATCAGTGTATCCCGAAACAAATTGAATATCTCGGCTTTACAGATATAACAGGAGTTGTATTGATGGCACTCACAATAGTTGGAGCATTCCTCACAATGGGTGTAGCCGTTCTCTTCTTTGTTTACAAACGCACTCCTATTGTTAAAGCTAACAATTCTGAGCTCAGCTTTTTCCTGCTCTTTGCACTCACGTTCTGTTTCCTTTGCTCATTTACTTTCATTGGTGAGCCAACATTTTGGTCATGTATATTACGCCACGTGACTTTCGGCATTAGTTTTGTTCTTTGCATCTCCTGTGTTTTGGGGAAAACCATTGTTGTGGTCATGGCATTTAAGGCCACGGTTCCGAACAGAAATATGATGAAATATTTTGGTCCCACCCGACAGAGACTAACCGTTTGTACACTTACAATGGTGCAGTGTTTCATATGCACAATGTGGCTAGCTACATCGCCACCTTTGCCACGGAAAAACACCAATTATTTTAAGGATAAAATCCTTCTCGAATGCGATGTGGGATCGGCAACAGCCTTCTATTGTGTGCTAGGCTATATTGGCTGTCTCTCCTGTGTGTGTTTTGTCGTTGCGTTCCTCGCTCGAAAACTGCCCGATAACTTCAATGAAGGCAAATTCATAACCTTTAGTATGCTTATATTTTGCACAGTGTGGATAACATTTATTCCAGCTTACACAAGCTCGCACGGGAAATATACCGTAGCTGTCGAGGTGTTCGCTATTTTGGCATCTAGCTTTGGTCTTCTTTTGTGCATTTTCGCGCCTAAATGTTACATTATTTTACTAAGGCCAGAAAATAATACAAAGGAACATATGATGGGCAAAGTGAGTTCCAAGAAGTTGTGAGAACTATTCGGCTATAGTTTAATGCCGATACAATTTGCTATTAAATAAATTGGCTTTAGTACATTTCACAGTGTTTCCATACTTTGTTCAAAACATGCCTTCATATCTGATCTTGATGTGTATGTGTTTGCATTGTAAAATGTTCAGTATACTATAAAAATAAAAATGTTTTCAAAAATCTCCAAGGAATACAATGTTAAATTAACATAAATCCGTCCAATTTCATTCACGAAATTACTATTAAGCTTTAGAAATAAAGTAACACTTTGCACAAGATTTAATGAACGAAAATTTTCTGTTATTAAAGAAAGGCGAGAAAAGCAAAGTACAATTCACGAATTTTCACCATTTCCAAGAAAATATCGTGACGACACAAGCAACAAAAATACTTCTCATAATTTTTTGAACAAATACTTTTCACGTTGTACGAATTTGTAAAAGACTTTTACATCCGGAACGGAAGACTGTGGATTCAGCAGGAAGGCACGGTGCACTGCGGCCTCATAGCTCCAGGGACCTGGGTTCAATTCCCAGCTTGTGTCATTGTCTGTGTAGAGTTTGCACGTTCTCCCCGTGTCTGCGTGCGTTTCCTTTGGGTGCTCCGGTTTCCTCCCACAGTCCAAAAAAGTGCGGGTTAGATGCATTGGCCATGCTAAATTGCCCCTTAATGCCCCGGGGATGCGTAGGTTAGCGGGGTTAAAATGTGGGGTTGCGGGGATAGGGCCTGGGTGGGATTGTTGTAGGTGCAGACTCGATGGGCCGAATGGCCTCCTTCTGCACTGTAGGGATTCTATGGAAATTCAGAAGACTCACTCATTCCACAGCCTAATGCTGCACTTACGGACTGCATCACTTAAAAACCTTGCTGAGACCCCGACAATTATCTTCCAAAGTTCTCTCATTTTGGGAAATGAATGCCACTCGCTATTTTAGGGCGTAGAGAGGGAAAGCAGCGAATTATAGACCTGTTAGCGTGATATCCGTTATCCGTGAGCCACTAGAGTCTATCATTAAGGATAGAGTGACCTTGGAAATTTTCGGCTGAACCAGGAGAGTTTAGATAGATTTGTAAAGGGCAGGTCATGCCTAACAAAGCTGGATAATATGTCGAAGAGGTGACTGAAGTATTTGACAGCGGGAAATCCAGCACGAGGGGGCATGGCTTTAAATTGAGGGGGGGTAGTTATAGAACCGATGTCAGGGGTAGGTTCTTTACCCAGAGGGTGGTGAGGGATTGGAATGCCCTGCCAGCATCAGTAGTAAATGCGCCTAGTTTGGGGGCGTTTAAGAGATCCGTAGATAGGTTCATGGACGAAAAGAAATTGGTTTAGGTTGGAGGGTCACAGTTTTTTTTTTTAACTGGTCGGTGCAACATCGTGGGCCGAAGGGCCTGTTCTGCGCTGTAATGTTCTATGTTCTATGTTCTATGTCTGTGGATGGTTTTTATAGGGACTCCCAAAAGGCACTTGATAAAGTTTCTCGGAAGAAACTGTTGAATAAAACTGCAACTCATTGAATTGCAGGCAAGTTATTTACCTGGTTACGGAATTGGTTGGGCGACAAGAGATAGAGAATAGCAGTAATGGGAAAGTCACCGAATTGGCAGAATGGTGTCTCAAGGATCTGGGGCTCCCAATATTCACTACTGCTAACAACTTTAGCTGAGGAAATAAGAAGCACCATATCCACAGTTGCGGATTATGCAAAGATAGGCAGTATTGTCAGCAGTTCTTGATGGAAGCACAAAGTTACAAAGAAATATTAATGAATGGGTGAAACTGGCAAAAGGAAGCAATGCAAGATCACCTACTTTGGACCTACAATGCCACTTTTTAAATCGTGAAAAGCCAGAAGCAGTGGTGATCTTAGGGTCTTTGGGGTTTTATTTAGATAGATCATTAGCCTGTCTTTAGCAGGTACCGAAAATATTCAGGAACGCCAACAGAATGTTGATCGTTCTATATACTGGAATGAGAATAAGATGAGAGAAGTGATGTGCCAGTTATACAAAGTCCTGGTTAGACCTCATCTGGCGTAATGTGAGCGGTGCTGCAAGCTTGGAAAAGATATGTTGGCAATGGAGGGACTGTAACATAGATTCACCAAAATGATAGCTGCATTCAAGAGTTATCTTTACAGGGTCACTAATTGGCCTCTTAATGGCCTCAATTAGCGGTGGGGTGGGAAGGTCATCTTGGGAAATCATGGTTTCCGCCCAGAATTTAATTGTGGAAGGGATGAGAAGGTGGCAGAGTTCAGGTAAGCAGGATTCCGCCTAATTAAATGCTCTTCCATCTCCAAGCGGGGCACCAAATACAACAGATGATTCCACTCTTTAATTGCACTATTAGTGCTTACTTTAGGGACTCATCAAACCACTGCTGGTATTCAACCAGTGGAGGGAGGAGAATTCATCATACGGGGAGCCTAAAATCAAAATCAATCCTTGCTGTGTTTGCTTGTGAGCTCCCAGAATGTGTGAGGGGCATGGGTGAGGCGGGCATTGTCAGCGCCAGGGCCTGAAGAAGTGAATCAGCATTGGGAGGTGGGGGGTAAGGTGGTGGTTGTCGAGAGCCAACCCTCCGGCTTTATGTCAGTTCCCTCCCGCCCCAGTCGCCTGTCCCAACCCCCAATCTATGACCCCCATTTTGCTCTCTCTTACCTGAGGCCTGGCTCTGTCCATTACCCTGGGCCTCTCCCTTGGTGCATTGTTGTCAGTTCATATCAAACAATGATGCCTGTATGACTGTGAGTTCGGGTTTCATTTTAGATTGTGCCTGCATTGTAAGTGAAGGGTTTACGATGTGCAAAACAAACAGGGGTTAGCGAAAGACCAGGCTGTGGCTCAGCATCAGGGACTCAAAGTTGGAACCAGGTATCTGAGGAGAAAGGAGCTCTCACAGAAGCTGCCAGCACAGAGGCACGACAATGGAGTAAGGGACAGAAAGCAAGTTCCAGAAACTAAAGAAGATATAGTTTGAGAAATCAGGGGGTTAAAAGACAAGTAAGACTGAAGTCAAAAGAAGGATGGGGTGGTGGGGAGGGGGGGGGGGGTGGCGGGGGAGTGGGGGGATCTTATTGAAACTTACAGGATACTGCGAGGTCTTCCAAAAGAGAATGAGACAATTATGTGAATAGAAATACTTTGAAGGACTATTGGGAAAAGGCGGGAATGTGGGAGAAACTGTGATTATCTTGCAGAAAACCAGTACAGACACTTCGGACCGATCAACCTCGTCTGCGCCTTGACCATTGATTGTGCATTTATTGACTTTCCTAAGACAGCTGAATTCTCCTGACGAAACGATTATGTCAGTTATAACCATCGAGCAATATTTGTTCCCTGGCTCAGGTACTGGACAAGCAATATAATCGCCGGAAATACTAGTCTCACGCAGGCCACTTCCGAATTTGAATTCAACAAACTCGTTAATGTTGGGCTCACTCGGGCGAGGCTCGTAAAATATTGCCCGAGGACAACGGAGAATTCTGTTCTGCGGGCAGCGCCCGCCCCGATTCCGGGGCGGGCGTGGTGGTAAAATTCCAATTAGCTGACTAACACCTATCACCCTGATGTGACACGGCCACGGTCTTAAGTAGGTTGGAACTCTTAAAGCTCGTTAAAGGAGCCTGGACTGATATTGAGTTGCAGAGGTAATTCCTGCTGACGTGCGCCTCAAAGGCCTAATATCTTCTGAGCCCATCCGGACCGGAATTCCAGAGGGCTGTTTTCCTTATCCTGAATATGAGAAGTATTATCCCGCTTTTTTCTTCGTTAAATGCGCGCTTACGACTGGGTCTGCTCTGCTGAAGGAGATTTATCTTGCGAGTGCGCTGATTCGTTTGTCCGGCGTCACTTCACACTCTTTCCTTCCTCGGAGAGTGATGTCGACGTTGGAGGGACTTTTTCCCCCCTTGCAGGCGGATTAGCACCTTGAAGAAGCCTGAACGATTCTTCGGTGGCCTACACGTCCCGGAGTGGGAATTGAACAATTGAATTGTGGAGGAATTCTACCAGCAAATATCAGGCATGTGTTGTGATTTGAAATTATGGGTCCAATGCTCCTACGTCGCCCGCAGCTGGAAATCCCAGGTCCCAGTGCAGTGACCGGAGATTTGGTTGCGCTCCCAATTCTCCGTTCTCACTGGCAGCGGCGGTGAGGCATAAACCGTAGGAGAATTCCCAGCCTATGTCTTAGATCGACTGGAAAAGCAAAACAAGAGTTGACAGTTTGATCACTCCGCACGTTATAAGCTAGAAAAAAAACAATAGCACGATGAAGGGTGTAACTGCAAAATAAATAATATATTCCTGGCACGGATAACTGGTTTTCAATTATAGATTATGTAACATAAACTACAAGCGTCAACAAATCCCTGCCCTCATTACCTGTTGCAGCTTCCAAATGAAACAATTATAACGAGAGTTCTTACGCATCTGGGTATATCTGGTTCTCATTAAGAGAATATTTAATATCTTTCTCCATTTCCCTTCAGGTGGAGTTTTCTTCTGGGAATTTTCACGGAACAATCCAATATTTCCGTATTTAAGGTCGATCTAGGTTCGTCTTACCCAAGTACAGGCCATATATTGCAACACATCAATCTGTTTCCGTCGCCCACATCTTAGCTCGGTGTCCTACTCTGCAAGGAGTAACATGCACCACCCTTTAACATGGGGGATACTTCTATCCGTCGCTGCTTCGCTGTGGGGAAATGATGAAAAGGCTTGTAAATATTGGGGAACATTTGATTTGCCTGGCGTGTTTAAGGATGGGGATTTTGTCTTAGGCGGATTATTTAGTGTTCACTCTAATGTGGAAAATCAGGAACTTTCCTTCCAGACCCAACCCAATGGAGTAAAATGCAAAAGGTGAGTTGTTGCATTGGTGAGTTTCTGTCAAACTTTGCATTGCGATTAATGAAGAAAGCTATTTTATTGACGGTTCTATTTATTTCATACCGCATTGCGCTATTGACCTGGGTACAAACACAGAGAATACAATTGGTGGCAAAAATATTTTTTATGATGTTGGTTATTGAATATTTCCATTAAATAAATGATTACTTTTTGTATTGAAAACGTATCAAATTAACAACAGAAAAAGAGTTGTAATGCATCAGTAATCTGCTTTCGGCTTGACAAACCTCATGCCCACGAGTCGCAGTTATGGTTTCATTTTTCTTTGACGAGTTTATGTTCGGCATTTAGACATGATATTATTCCGAAAACAAATCTTGTTGTTCAGCTGGCGTCAGTAGGAGCTCGATTCCGAGAGTGATAACTTTTAGACGATTTCAGAAGATGTGTGCACCATAATTTGCATGTTTTCTCTAGACAGAGGCATCTAATCTTCAATCTGTTAAGTGATTTATTTTCATATTGCGCTTCTAAGTAGCTGACCAACAAGTCAGCAATTCATCTTTTTTTCCCAAATTTATTCTTGTTGGTGTGCGGGCGCCAGTGACAATCACTTGTTGCTCGTCCCCAATTGCTCTCGAACCGGGCGGCTGCATTGAGTTAAGTTACAGATTTTATTTATTACCAGGGTGGTGTTTGAACCCATGCCCCCAAAGAATGCGTCACTGTATTATTTGTGATACAGTGACATTAACATTAGGCCACCATCTTCCCATCTTGATACTATTCTCAGTTATACCTGAAGCAATATTTTGTTCAGCAAATATTTGCGTCTTTTTGTACTCAACGCGCCAATCTGTGTTGTGTTCCGCAGCTTTGACTTCAGAGAGTTTCGATTTGTGCTGTCGATGATATTCGCTATAGAAGAAATAAATAACGATTCGTCCTTACTTCCAAATATTACACTGGGCTATAGGGTTTATGATTCATGTGCCATGACGCATCTGTCCATGAAAGCAACACTACAGATGATAAACACAGCAGAAACAGACTCTTCAGAGCCCCACTGTACAACATCTTCGGCGGTTTCTGCAATTATTGCGGATTCTGGATCTTCGCAATCTGTAGCAATAGCCAGTTCCATTAGTCCTTTTGGAATTCCAGTGGTAAGTTCGACAATAGAAGATTTACTAGTATAATTTTTAAAATTCTGAGACAAAAGTCGTGACCGATGTGTTAGACATTATACCATAGTTTCTGGAACAGACGCACGTTGCTTACTTTAAAACTCCAGGTACAACATAACCCATAATCTATGGCGGTCCTACAAGGCTGAGGAAGTAATTTTGTGTAAGTAGTGCTGCATCAAGTGCGTTTGATATGTAACCACATTAGAGTGGGTCAAAATTCAATTGCTGGGGCAGGGGGTTTAAATTCAATTATTTTGATGAAATTATCAAACGGTTTCATGTGGTAGACACATGGAAGATGGTACAACTTGTCGGGAGGCCACAACTAGGGTCACAGCTAGAGGAATGTCAGTAATCAATCCAATAGGGAATTCAAAAAAAAGTACCTGACTCAGAGTGGTTGGATTGCGGAAGTCGCTGCCAGAAAGAATAGTTGAGATGATTAGCTTGAATGCATTTCAGGCGAATCCAGGTAAGAGTGTGAAGAAGAAAGGAATAGAAAGATATGCTGGTGTTCTTGAATGATGATGGGTGGGAGAGGTTCCTGTGAAATACAAGCACCAACCTGTGGAATCCAGTGCCCTGTTTTCCCACTGTACACTCTATCAAGCTTACTTTCCTCCTCGCGACCGCCCTCTCCTGGTGATCTTCAATTTGCGCCATCTCCTCTGGGCTTGCTGTCTCTTTAACCCCACCATGCCCACTATCTGTCCCTCCTGCACTCCTCCCTGCTCTCTGAATATGGACTACACACCCCTGCAATGAAAGTAGACAATTTTCATTCAGACTCTCCTGTTAGAATCGGCGGATCTCCGCATTATCGGAAACACAGGAACATGGGAATTAGGAGCAGAAGTAGGCAATTTCAGCCCTTTGAGCCTGCTCTGTCATTTAATCAGATCATGGCTGATCTCTCCCTGGCCTCAAATCCACCACCCCACCTGTTCCCCATATCCACTTATCCCTTTTTTAAAAATGGAAATATATCTCTCCTTCTTGAAATCATTCAACCATTCAGACTCCACCGCGCTTTGGGGCAGCGAGTTCCACAAATCCACCTCCCTCTGCGAGAAGTAGTTCCCCTCATCTCAGTGTTTTCCGAGATTCCTGTTCCCTCGCTTTCTATTCATCTGAAATATATTAGCATGGTTGTGCTGAATGGAATATATTGTAACAGATCAAGGGAAAGCAATATCCAACGAAAGGATATTTTACTCCATTGTAACTCGCTTTGATTATAATTTCCTCAGGTTAGCTACTTTTCCACGTGTGCCTGTCTCAGCAATAAAGTGGAATATCCTTCCTTCCTACGAACAATTCCAAGCGATTACTTTCAGGCCAGAGCATTGGCCAAGCTGGTAAAACGATTTGGGTGGACTTGGATCGGGACAATTAGAAGCGACAATGATTATGGTAACTTTGGAATGCAAGCTTTCACAGAGGCCGTGCAACAATTAGGTGTTTGCATTGCATATTTTCGGTCTTTTCACAGAACATACCCGAGGGAGAGATTGCTTAAAACTGTCGAGGTTATAAAGCAATTTAGTACGAAAGTTATCGTGGCATTTCTTTCACAACCGGATATGATCATTCTTCTGAGGGAAGTTGCAAGACAAAACATCAGTGGCATTCAATGGGTAGGAAGCGAAGCGTGGATTTCCACTTCACTGGTCACTCCCCAAGAAAACAGGGAATTCCTAACCGGAGCAATAGGGATTGCAATCCGTAAAGGAAAAGTGCCAGGCTTAAAAGAGTTTCTAATTAACGTCCATCCTTCAGCTTATCCGGGAAACATTTTGATGAAAGAATTTTGGGAAACGAGCTTTGACTGTATTCTGGAACAGACGGAAAATAAATCGGAAGGATTGAAGTCCTCCTCACAGACAAGTGAATGCAAAGGAACAGAACGTCTTCAAGAATTAAGCAATGCATACACTGAAGTATCACAGTTCAGGATTAGCTATAACGTGTACAAAGCGGTCTATGCTGTCGCCCACGCTCTTCACAATATGTTCGCCTGTGAGCGCGGTCAAGGTCCATTTGCGAACAAAAGTTGTGCAATGATTTCAGCTTTCGAACCATGGCAGGTAAACGACCATCTGATTTCAGCCTCTCTGCCGTTTGGCCTTTCACACCTTCTACTCTCTCTATGGAATGCCATCAGCAGCCTTTTCCCCTTGTTTTTGTGGCTATGACTCATCTTTCATTCCCTCACCCTGCAGTATAAATATCTCCCACATTTTGTGTTTTTAGCTTTGACAACGGGTCATCTGGACTCGAAACGTCAGCACTTTTCTCTCCTTACAGATGCTGTCAGACCTGCTGAGATTTTCCAGCAATTTTTCTTTTTGTTTAGATTCCAGCATCCGCAATAATTTGCTTTTAAACGAAATGCGTTGCTCTTGGGATTGAAAACTCATTCCAGTTATTTTTCTAAAAACCGTTGGGCCAATGTGAAGCTATGTTCATAGCACTGAGTATTTAAATAATTCTAAAGTATCCAGTTATGCTTTATTTCCTACTGCCTATTCGTTGTATTTCTCTCGGCAGCTCCTTCATTACATAAAAACAGTGGATTTCACAACCAAGACTGGTGAAAGAGTGCATTTCGATGAAAATGGAGATCCAGTCCCAACATATGACATTGTGAACTGGCAGCCCAATGACTCTGGCGGTGCTGATGTTTTGACTGTCGGAAGGTACGATGGGTCTGCACCTCCGGGAAAAGAATTAACATTAAAGGAAGAGTTGATTGTTTGGAGTGGTGACATGAGCGAGGTAAGATCACAGCTGTAGTTGGGCACAGATGTGGAGGAGATGGCACTGCCAGAAAAAAGTAAAAGCGAAACCACTTGTTTGCTTTCTCTCACCCCCCAAAAAAATCCTTCACTCAGAAAATTTACACGACAAAATATTTCAACTTGAATTTACATAAATTGCAATAAAATTCGACTTGTTTCCAACAATCTGTTCCACTCCTGGGTGCTTCTATATCGTGTAATTCTCTTGATAGTCACAATATAGATTCCATGACAGGTATACAGTCCGAGGGGAAAGATTTACACTGAAAAATAAAGTGCCATAAAATTCAACTTTACATTTTCCTTACTGAGATGCCGTATTCCAATTTCAATACTATTGATGGTAGAAGCATAGAATCATAGAAAAGTTACAGCTCAGAAGGAGGCCATTTGGACCATTTTGTCCACGCCAGCCCGAGGACATCAAGGTGCCCTTTCTAATCAGGACCATCTTCCTGCACACAGCTCATAGCCCTGTAGCTTACAGCACTTAAGGTGCAGATCCAAGTATGTTAAAAATATTTCAGGGTCTCTGTCTCCACCACCAATTCAGGCAATGAATTCCAGACACCCACCACCCTTTGCATAAAAAAGTTCTTCCTCATGTCCCCTCTGCACTTACTGCCACTTATCTTGAATCTATGTTCCCTGGTTCCAGAATTCTCCACCAAGAGAAACAACCTCATCCTGTCCACTCCATCTCTTCCCCTCATAATTTTGAACAAGTTACCCCGTCTTTTTCCAACGAAAATAACCCCAATCTATCCAATCACTCCTCATAGCCACGCTATTCTGGTCCTGGCAACATTCTTGTAAACCTCTTCTGCATTCGGTCCAGATCAATTATGGCCTTCCTGTAATGTGGTGACCAGAACTGCACACAATGCTCTAGTTGTGGCCTTACCAGAGCTTTATACAATTCCAACATTATATCACAAAAATGATCCCAGGAATGAAAGGTTTGTCTTATGAGGAGAGGTTGAGGAGTCTGGGTCTATACTCGGTGGAGATGAGAAGGATGAGGGGGGATCTAATTGAAACTTACAAAATACTGAGAGGCCTAGATAGAGTGGACGTGGACTAGTGGGAGAGACTAGAACTGGAGGGCGCAATCTTAGATTGATGGGACGCTCCTTTAAAACTGAGATGAGGAAGAATTTCTTCAGCCAAAGGATGGGGAATCTGTGGAACTCATTGCGGCAGAGGGTTGTGGAAGCCAGGTCATTGAGTGCCTTTAAGACAGAGATAGATAGGTTCTTGATCAATAAAGGGATCAAGCATTCCGGAGAGAAGGCAAAAGAATGGGTGTGAGAATCATATAAGCCATGACTGAATGGTGGAGCAGACACGATGGGCTGAATGGCATAATTCTGCTCCTATGGTCTTCTGGTCTATCCTTACTCTTATATTCTATACCTCTGCCAATTAAGGAGAGCATTCCATATACATTCTTTACAACACTGCCTTTGGGGAGCTGTCTACTTGTTCGTCCAGGTCTCTCATTGCAGGTACCCTTTTTAGTATATTCCAACTTATCGTGTACTCCCTGTAACTGTTTGACCTCCCTAAATGCATTACCTCACACTTCTCTGTGTTAAAATTCAGCTGCTACTTATTCGCAAAGCACGTCCAATATCACCCATACAACTTCCCTTTTTTGCGATAAATATACTTTATTCATAAAATCTCAAAGAACATTACAAAACATTTCAAACTGGCTACAACAGAAAATGCGTTGATATTCCATGTTTCTACATAGACCATGTTGCTCGCTGAGGTGCCTCAAGCTGCTTTCTTTTTGCTTTGAACACAGATTCCGCGCGCAGTGTGCTCCGAAAACTGTCTCCCCGGAACGAGGAAAGCAGCAAGAAAGCACCAGCCTCTATGTTGTTTTGACTGCATTCCGTGTGGCGACGGAGAAATCAGCAACACTACAGGTGTGTACAGGTTTATCAGCTGCAAATCCTTTTCGAAAGATTCGGTCCCAAAATAAATTGTTGCCTTTTCTCCTCCCTTTGCTTCGCCTTAGATTCGATACACTGCATCAAATGTCCCCCCGAATATTGGACTGGCCTGAGGCGAGATCAGTGTATCCCGAAACATATTGAATATCTCGGCTTTACAGATATAACAGGAGTTGTATTGATGGCACTCACAATAGTTGGAGCATTCCTCACAATGGGTGTAGCCGTTCTCTTCTTTGTTTACAAACGCACTCCTATTGTTAAAGCTAACAATTCTGAGCTCAGCTTTTTCCTGCTCTTTGCACTCACGTTCTGTTTCCTTTGCTCATTTACTTTCATTGGTGAGCCAACATTTTGGTCATGTATATTACGCCATGTGACTTTCGGCATTAGTTTTGTTCTTTGCATCTCCTGTGTTTTGGGGAAAACCATTGTTGTGGTCATGGCATTTAAGGCCACGGTTCCGAACAGAAATATGATGAAATATTTTGGTCCCACCCGACAGAGACTGACCGTTTGTACACTTACAATGGTGCAGTGTTTCATATGCACAATGTGGCTAGCTACGTCGCCACCTTTGCCACGGAAAAACACCAATTATTTTAAGGATAAAATCCTTCTCGAATGCGATGTGGGATCGGCAACAGCCTTCTATTGTGTGCTAGGCTATATTGGCTGTCTCTCCTGTGTGTGTTTTGTCGTTGCGTTCCTCGCTCGAAAACTGCCCGATAACTTCAACGAGGGCAAATTCATAACCTTTAGTATGCTTATATTTTGCACAGTGTGGATAACATTTATTCCAGCTTACACAAGCTCGCACGGAAAATATACCGTAGCTGTCGAGGTGTTCGCTATTTTGGCATCTAGCTTTGGTCTTCTTTTGTGCATTTTCGCACCTAAATGTTACATTATTTTACTAAGGCCAGAAAATAATACAAAGGAAAATATGATGGGCAAAGTGAGTTCCAAGAAGTTGTGAGAACTATTCGACTATAGTTTAATGCCGGTACAATTTGTTATTAAATAAATTGGCTTTAGTGCATTTCACAGGGTTTCTATGCTTTGTTCATGTCTGATATTGATGTGCAGTTGTTTGCATTATAAAATGATTACTATACTATAAATATAAAAATGTTTTCAAACAAGTCCAAGCAATAAAATATTAAATTAATATAAGTCCATTCAATTTCATTCACGAAATTACTATTAAGCTTTAGAAATAAAAAACACTTTGCAGAAGATTTAATGAACCAACATGCCTTGTAGATATTCAGTTATTAAAGAAAAGCGAGAAAAGCAAAGTACAATTCACCAATTTTCACTATTTCCAAGAAAATGTCGTGGCCGACCTCAGTAACAATACGACACAAGCAAGAAAAATACTTCGAATCATTTTTTTAACAAATACTTTTCGCGTTGTATGAATTTGTAAATGCAAACTTTTACATCTGGGGCAGAAGATTGTGGATTCAGAGGCCTCACTGCAGAGATGTAAGCACATTATCTCATTCCACAGCCTAATGCAGCACTTACATCACTTAAAAACCTTGCTGAGACCCCCGACTATAATATTCCAAAGGTCTCTCAGTTTGGGAAACGAATGCCTTTCTTAAATTCATTTGTGCGACATGGGCATTGCTGGCTGGCGAGCGTTTATTGTCCATCCCCAGTTGCCCTAGAATTGAATGACTTTGTCGGCAATTTCAGAGGGCCGTTAAGTGTCAACCACATTGCTGTGGCACTGGAATCATATTTAGGCGAGACCAGGTAAGGACAGCAGATTTCCTTCCCTAAAGGACATTAGTGAACCAGATGGGTGTTTCGGCAGTGGTTTCATGGTCATCGGTTGATTCTTAATTCCAGACGTTTTTATGGAATTCAAATTCCACCATCTGCCGTAGCGGGATTTGAACCGGGGCCCCCAGAACATTAGCTGAGTTTCTGGATTAATAGTCTAGCAATAACGCCACCAGGCCATCGCCTCCCCAGAACAACTCGCTATTTAAGGGAGCAGAGAGGGAAAGCAACGAATTATAGACCTGTTAGCGTGATATCTGTCACCCGTGAGCCACTGGAGTCCATCATTAAGGATAGAGTGACCGTGGAAATTTTTGGCTGATCCAGGAGAGTTTAGATCGATTTGTAAGGGGCAGGTCATGCCTATCAAACCTGGATAACATGTCGAAGAGGTGACTGAAGTATTTCACAGAGGGACGACTGTGGATGATGTTTGCAGGGACTCCCAAAAGGCACTTGATAAAGTCTTTCAGAAGAAACTGTTGAGTAAAGCTGCAACTCACTGAATTGCAGGCAAGTTATTTACCTGGTTACGGAATTGTTTGGGCGACAAGAGACAGAGAGTAGCAGTAATGGGAAAGTCACCGAATTGGCAGAATGGTGTCTCTCAAGGATCTGAGGCTCCCATTATTCACTCCTGCTAACAACTTAGCCGATGAAATAGGAAGCAATTGCGGATTACGCAAAGATAGGCAGCATTGGCAGTCTGGATGGAAAGCTACATATAAATATTAATGAATGGGTGAAACTGGCAAATAGAGGCAATGCAAGATTACCTATCTTGGACATACAATGGCACTTTTAAAATGGTGAAAAGTCAGAAACAGTGGCGATCTTAGGATCTTTGGGGTTTATTTACATAGATCATTAGCGTGTCTTTAGCAGGTACCGAAAATATTCAGGAACGCCTCCAGAATGCTGATCTTTCTTTGTAGTGGAATGAGAATAAGGTGGGAGAAGTCATGCTCCAGTTATACAAAGCCCTGGATAGGCCTCATCTGGCGTACTGTGAGTGGTAATGCAAGCTTCGAAAGGCTATATTGGCATTGGAGGGAGGGTAACAGATTTACCAAAATGATAGCTCCATTCGAGGTCTTTCCAAATTCACTAACTGGCGGTGGGGCGGGAAGGTCATCCTTGGGAAACCATGGTCTCCGCCTAGAATTTAGTTGTGGAAGGGATGAGAAGGTGGCGGAGTTCAGGCACGCAGGATTCCGCCTAATTAAATACCCTTCCCATCTCCAAACGGTTCACCAGATACAGGAGACAATTCCACCCCTTAAGTGCACAATTAGGGCCTCATCGGACCACTGCCGGTATTGAACCAGTGGATAATTCATCATACGGGGAGCCAAAATCAATAACAATCCTTGTGTTTGCTTGTGGGCTCCCAGAATGTGTGTGCGCGAGTGTGGTGCGGGTATTGTCAGGTACCCAGGACCTGAACAAGGGGCCCAGCATTGGGAGGTGGTGGTGGGTGGAGGGGGGGAGGGGGTAGGGTGAGGGGGACAGTCGAGAGAGCCAACCCTCCGGCTTTATGTCAGTTTCCTCCCGCCCCATTCGCCTGTCCCAACTCCCACTCTACGGCCCCCATGCTGCCCTCTCTTACCTGAAGCCTGGCTCTCTCCATTATCCCGGGCCTCTCCCTGGGTGCATTGCTGGTAGCCGTCACCTCTCTCGCTGGTGCTGGCTGCAATAGGCAGCTGTCAGCCAATAATTGGTCGACAACGTTTGCGGAGAGTGATTTATATGATCGGAGTCCTTGATCACAAGGAAGGCCTGCCACGAGCACTGAGAGGCAGTTAGTTCCGGCGGGCCTTCCCCAGAGGAAGTGCTTTGTCATGGATGGGGTTGTTGGAGTTTCATTCACGCCTTGCAGAGATGGTGGGTAGGCTTTTCTCAGTCGGAAGGTGAGTTGATCGCTTTAGAATTCCTAGCCTTTGACCGATTCTTGTAGCCACAGTATTTACATGGATGGTACACGTCAGTTTCTGGTCAATGATTATCCCCAGGATGCTTATCAAATTCAAAGACCATCGGAAACATTATTCTTGCATTAACCTGTCCAGTAACAAATGTATTGGTTTCTACATGATTTCCTCCCATTCTTCTGAATGCAGCGAATGCAATCCTAACCGACTCAACCTCCCTTCATACATTAGTCCCACCACCCCAGGAACCAGACTGGTAAACTTTCTCTGCACTCCCTTCAGAGAGTAAAAAATCATTCTTCAGATAAGGAGAACAAAACTGCACACACTACTCTCGGTGTGGCCTCACCACGGTCCCATATAATTAAAGCAAGGCACACCTTCTCCTGCACTCGAATCCTCTCTCTATGAAGTTCAACATACCATTACATACCATACAGTGGCTATCACTGCTGCCTCACAGCACCAGGGATGTTGGTTCGATTCTTGGCTTGAGTCACTATCTGTGTGGAGTTTGCACGTTCTCCCCGTGTCTGCGTGGGTTTCCTCCGGGTGCTCCGGTTTCCTCCCACAGTCTGAAAGACGTGCTGGTTAGCTACATTGACCCAACCAGGCGCTGGAGTGTGGCGAAGAGGGGAATTTCACAGTAACTTCATTGCAGCGCTAATGTAAGCCTACACTAATAAACTTTAAAATATTGCTTTTTTTACTGCCTGCTGCACCTGCATGCTTACCTTCAGAGACTGGTGTAGGAGGACATCCAGGTCTCGTTACACATTCCCCTCTCCTAATTTATAGCCATTCTGATAATAATCTGCATTCCTATTTTTGCTACAAAGCGGATAACCTTAAATTTATCCAAATTATACTGCATTTGCCATTCATTTACCCATTCACGCAACTTGTCAAAATCACACTTTGTCTTTTAAAAAACATTTAGACAGTTACATGGGTAAGATGGGTATTGAGGGATATGGGCCAAATGCGAGCAATTGGGACTCACTGAAGGCTTTTAAAGAAAAGGGTGGCATGGACAAGTTGGGCCAAAGGGCCTGTTTCCATGCTGTAAACCTTTATGACTCTATGGCTCTAGTGGATCTCTGCATCCTCCTCACAGCTTGCTCTCCCATCCAGCTTTGTGTCAGGTGGACTGGAAAATCAGGTAGGCAGTGTATCCCAAGAAAGTGAATTTGTGGAATGTCGAAGAGCTTTTTTTTGGAGCAGCTTGTGACAGAGCCCACTCGGGAACAGGCAATTCTGGATTTGGTCATGTGTAATGAGGCAGACTTGATTAGGGAACTTAAGGTGAAGGAACCCTTAGGGAGCAGTGACCACAATATGATAGAATTTACCCTGCATTTTGAGAGGGAGAAACTGTAATCAGATGTAACGGTATTACAATTAAATAAAGGTAGCTACAAAGACATGAGGGAGGAGCTGACCCAGAGTTGATTGGAAAGGGAGACTAGCAGGGAAGACAATGGAATACCAATGGCAGGATCTTTTGAGGGTTATTCGGGAGGCACAACAGAAATTCATCCCAAGGAGGAGGAAACATGCTAAAGGGAGGACGAGGCATCCATGGCTGACAAGGGAAGTCAAGGACAGCATAAAAGCAAAAGAAAAAGCATACAAAGTGGCAAGGATTAGTGGGAATCCAGAGGATTGGAAAGCCTTAAAAGTGAGCAGAGGACAACTGAAAAAGCAATAAGGGGGTAGAAGATGAAATAGGAGTGTAAGCTAGCTAGTAATACAAAATAAGATAGGAAGAGTTTTTTTCCAATATATAAGAGCTAAGAGAGAGGCAAAAATAGACATTGGACCACTGGAAAATGAGGCTGGAGAATTAATAATAGGAAACAAAGAAATGGCAGAGGAACTGAATAGTTACTTTGCATCAGTCTTCATGGTGGAAGACACCAGTGGGATGCCAGAGCTCCAGGAGCATCATGGGGCACAGGTGAGTGTAGTGGCCATCATGAAGAAGAAGGTTCTGGGGAAACTGGAAGGCCTTAAGGTGAATAAATCATCTCGACTGGATGGACTACACCCCAGGGTTCTAAAAGAATTGCTGAGGAAATTGGTGGTGATCTTTCAGGAATCACTGGAGGCAGGGAGGGATCCAGAGGACTGGAAATTAGCTAATGTAACATCGCTGATTAAGAAGGGAGGGAGGCAGCAGACAGGAAATTATAGGCCAGTTGGCCTGACTTCAGTCATTGGCAAGGTTTTAGAGTCCATTATTAAAGGTGAGATTGCGGAGTACTTGACAGTGCATGATAAAATAGGACTGAGTCAGCAAGGCTTCGTCAAGGGGAGGTCATGTCTGACAAATCTGTTCGAGTTTTTTGAGGAGGTAACAAGGAAGTTAGATAAAGGAGAACCAGTGGACGTGATTTATTTAGATTTCCAGAAGGCCTTTGACAAGGTGCCGCATAGGAGACTGTTAAATAAGGTAAGATTATGGTGTTAAGGGTAAGATCCTGCCATGGATAGAGGATCGGCTGACTGGCAGAAGGCAGAGAGTGGGGATAAAGGCGTCTTTTTCAGGATGTCAGCCGGTGACTAGTGGTATGGCTCAGGGTTTGGTGCTGGGATCACAACTTTTCACCATATATATTAACGATTTGGTAGAAGGATCTGAAGGCACTGTTGCTAAGTTTGCAGATGATACAAAGATGTATAGAGGGACAGGTCGTATTGAGGAAGTACGGGGGAGGGAAGGTTGTGGCTGCAGAAGGTCTTGGACACGTTAGGAGCTGGGGAAAGAAGTGGCTGATGGAATACAATGTGGAAAAGTATGAGGTTATGCACTTTGAAAGGAGGAATGGAAGGATAGACTATTTTCTAAATGGGGAAATGCTTAGGAAATCAGAGGCACAAAGGGAATTCGGAGTACTTGTTCAAGATTCTCTTCAGATTAACATGCAGGTTCAGTCAGCAGTTAGGAAGGCAAATGCAATGTTAGCATTCACGTCGAGAGGGCTAGAATACAAGTGCAGGGATGTACATCTGAGGCTGTTTGAGGTTCTGGTCAGACCCTATGTGGCGTATTGTGAGCAGTTTTGGATCCCATATTTAAGGAAGGATTTGTTGGTCTTGGAAAGGTTCCAGAGGAGGTTCATAAGAATGATCCCTGGAATGACGAGCTTGTCGTATGAAGAATGGTTGAGGACACTGGGTCTGTACTCGTTGGAGTTTAGAAGGATGAGGGGGGATCTTATTGAAACTTACAGGATAGAGTGGACGCGGAGAGGATGTTTCCAGTAGTAGCACACACTCGAACCAGATGGCACAACTTCAGACGAAAAGGACAATCCTTTAAAACAGTGATGAGACAGAATTTCTTCAGCAAGAGAGTAATGATTCTGTGGAACTCTTTGCCACAGAAGGCTGTGGAGGCCAGGTCATTGAGTGTCTTTAAGACAGAGATAGATAGGCTCTTGATTAATAAGGAGATCAGGGGTTATGGGGAAAAGGCAGGAGAATGGGGATGAGAAAAATATCAGCCATGATTGAATGGCAGAGCAGACTCGATGGGCCGAGTGGCCTAATTCTGCTCCTATGTCTTATAGTCTGATGGTCGTATCTGCAAATTTGGGGATATTACATTTTGTTCCCTCATCTAAATCATTAATGTGTATCGTGAATAGCTGGGGTCCCAGGACTGATAGACACTGATGTGTCTATTTTAACGCCAGGAGTGTAGTGAATAAAATGGATGAGCTTAGAGTGTGGATCGATGCTTGGAAGTGTGATGGGGTGGCCATTACGGAGACTTGGGGACAGGGACAGGACTGGATAGTTCAGGTACCGGGTTTCAGATGTTTCAGAAAGGACAGAGAGGGAGGCAAAAGAGGTGGGGGGGGGGGGCGGAGTGGCACTGCTGATCAGGGATAGTATCACAGCTGTAGAGAAGGTGGAAGCCGTGGAGGGATTGTCTACGGAGTCTCTGTGGGTGGAAGTTCGGAGCGGGAAGGGGTCAATAACTTTGCTGGGTGTTTTCTACAGGCCGCCCAATAGTAACAGGGGTGCTGAGGAGCAGATAGGGAAACAGATCCTGGAGAGATGTAATAATAACAGGGTTGTCGTGATGGGAGACTTTAATTTCCCAAACATTGATTGGAATATCCCTAGGGTAAGGGGTTTGGATGGGGAGGAGTTTGTTAGGTGAGTTCAGGAGGGCTTCCTGACACGGCACGTGGATCAGCCTACAAGAGGAGAGGCTGTACTCGATCTGGTACTGGCTAATGAAACTGGATAGGTGTCGGATCTCTCAGTGGGGGAGCATCTTGGGGATAGTGATCATAACTCTATCTCCTTTACGCTAGCATTGGAAAGAGATAGGATCAGGCAAGCTAGGAAAGTGTTTATCTGGAGTAAGGGGAAATATGAAGCCATCAGGCAGGAGATTAGAGGTGTAAATTGGAAGGAGGTATTCTCGAGGAAAAGTACCAAAGTAAGGTGGCAGATTTTCAAGGAATGTTTGTCTGGAGTTCTGCATGACAAGGTTCCGATGAGACAGGGAGGATTTGGTAGGTTATGGGAACAGTGGTGCACGAAAGCTGTGCTGAATCTAGTCAAAAAGGAAAGGAAAGCGTACAAAAGGTTCAGAGAGCTAGGCGATGATAAGGATCTAGATGAGTATACAGCTTGTAGGAAGGGACTTAAGAAAGAAATTAGGAGAGCCAGAAGGGGTCACGAGAAGGCCTTGGCAGGTAAGATTAGGGAGAACCCTAAGGCGTTCTACAAATATGTGAAGAGTAAAAGGATGAGATGTGAAGGAATAGGACCTATAAAATGTGAAGGTGAGAAAGTCTGTACAGAACCAAAAGAAATAGCAGAGGTGCTTAATGAATATTTTACCTCGGTATTCACGGTGGAAAAAGACCTGGGTGGTTGTACTACAGGATTGAGGCGGACTAAAAAGATTGAGTATGTGGACATTAAGAAAGAGGATGTGTTGGAAATTTTGAATAGCATCAAGATAGATAAGTCGCCGGGACCGGATGGGATGTACCCCAGGTTACTGTGGGAGGTGAGCGAAGAGATTGTAGAGCCTCTGGTGATGATCTTTGCGCCGTCGATGGAGACGGAGATGTTCCGGAGGATTGGAGGATTGCGGATGTGGTTCCTATATTCAAGAAAGGGAATAGGGATAGCCCAGGAAATTACCGACCGGTGAGTCTAAGCTCAGTGGTTGGTAAGTTGATGGAGAAGATCCTGAGGGACAGGATTTATGAACATTTAATAGTAGTTAGCACGGCTTTGTCAAAGGCAAATCGTGCCTTACGAGCCTGGTGGAGTTCTTTGAAAATGTGACTAAACACATTGACGAAGGAAAAGCGGTAGATCTGGTTTACATGGACTTCAGCAAGGCGTTCGATAAGGACTTCGATAAAGACTTCTCGAGAAAGTGAGAGGACATGGGATCCAAGGGGCTGTTGCCTTGTGGATCCAGAACTGGCTTGCCTGCAGAAGGCAGAGAGTGGTTCTAGATGGGTCTTTTTCTGAATGGAGATCGGTCACCAGTCGAGTGCCCCAGGGATCTGTTCTGGGACCCTTGCTGTTTGTCATTTTCATAAACGACCTAGATGTGGAAGTGGAGGTGTTAGCGCGAGTGGGCGAACACGACCACTTCGGACTCAGAGTCAGGTTCAACAGCCGTACAGCTTTATTAACATCGACAGAGGTGCAATCAGGACATACAAACAGCACTGTCCCGAAAGCACTCTGAAGGCCGCCAAAACGAGTTATAGTTATAGTGGTATTCTGTAGTTGATGTGTAAATGGTTTGTTTATGGTTTTCTGCTATGGTCATCCTGTTTAATGGGTTTTTAGGTGCGGAGTTGATGTGTTAAGTCTGGTGATTGCCCAGTCGAGGGAGGTGAGAATTGTCTGAGATCTCCGGAGTTTCTTATACAATAGGTGTTCAATTGGATATCAGGAAGTCTTCCAGGTCTCAGAGACCTTCTGAAGTGTTTGATAAGGGCTTCCTGATATCCGTGGAGCCAATTTAATTAAATGGAAGGGCATGCTAATGTGAGTTCCTGAGTCCTTTTGTCAGCCTTGTTTCTGCGTTTTAAAATACCTGTTTGTCTGTTCACACTTTGTGCCTGGGTGCTGCTTTGTCCTGTTTCATTTATTTGATTTTATTCTAAGAAATATTTAATCTAAGGGATCACAGAAATTTGTGTCTGCTTACAGTTCCCCCCTGTCGGTCGGGAGTGGACTTGTTCCACCTCCCTCAGACCGATTTTCCCCTTTAACATATTTTGTGCCCGGTGCTCCCTGCCTTTGCACGCTGCAGTCATGCAGTTTAGGGGAGCCCCGAGGTTTTTCAGATTAGGTGTACGCGGGAGAAATCCTCCCGATTTGTTAACTGTCCGACCATGCCAATTGTCCTAACTAAGTCTTTACGTGATTTCGTTTTCTTCCGCTGGCGGTATGTGTAGCATGTCGCTACTCCCCAGGAAAGTGCTGAGGTGAATTGGATGACAACCAGTATATGTGAAATGATTCGGATCCAGGGGTGAATGTTTACATTTAGACCCCAGCCCCATACCCTCTGTGCCCTGTTTGGCTCTGTAGGGCTGACTCTGTGTCGTGCTCTCGGGTTTTGATGTGTGACTGTAATTGGTGGTACAGCCGAACGGAGTGTCCCACTTTGAGGCGGAGCTCCCTCAGCACTTCGGCTAGGTGTGGGATGGGGGCCTGTTCTGGCTCTCGGTAGTATTTGAGGTCATCTCTCAGTGGGTCCATGGCATTAAGTGTCAGAGTCTGCCTACTTCGAATGTTGGTGATGTGGGCCTGGCCAATGGTGACTGGTCTGCGAGGGGTGAAGCAAAAGTTTGAGCTGGGGATCGGACATGTCAGCCCATTATATACAAAGGATGTCTTTGTTGTGGCTGCGCAGTACCTGCCTCGTCCTCCATATCCTGCCCGGGCAAAGTGTGGATCTGTCGGTATGATTTCTAGAGTGCAGCCCTGTGTTTGATTAAACCCACATTCAGCTGCCTCTCCTTATCCCAGTGGGTGAGGGCAAATGGTTATCTCTCCCCTTTGTTTGCATCCCGAGAGGGAGGCGCTTGACATCACGCCATGCCTTGAGATGTCCGTGACTTCGGTTAGGTGGTAGCGGAGGGAGGTATTGCTCCTGACAACGCCAATGTTCTCGATCTGGAAGATGGGGAATGGTCCCGAGTCTGGTGTAATTATCGGAATCAATAGGACCATCCCTACTCCTGTGCCCTCGCTAACCTCGCAGTCGGGGATTACTGGATACACCCGCGTCATTCCTTTCAGGGTCCAGTTATCCAGCTGAGAGTTGTGCTAGCTGGGCGTTGTCAATCCAGTCGGGCACCTCGCCCCTGTGTACCTGGTCCAAATTATGTCGTAATTGGGTTATCATCCACAGACCATACACATGGCACTGCTGTCCCTGTTGTACCCGGGCCGTGTTCTCTCTCTCTCTATCTATGAGGCGGTTAATGGTACGGGCGTGCGCTTCCAATATTGTGATCCCATCCAGTTGGATATGGGCGCCCTCCTCCCCTAAAAGAGCCTGCTCGGCCTGTTGGTCCAGTGACCGCTGCAGGATATCTTTCATCACCCCCTTTAATTGTTCGATCTTATCATTGAGGCCCTGTATGTCAATAGAGTTGACCACTGTGGATCCTGTGTTTATTCCTGTGAAGGTGTCGTTGACTATATCCCTTTTGTTTCTGTGTGTGTGTGTGTGTGTTGTCTCTATAGTGTGTTGCTCCCATTGCATCTATGGCCCGCTTTATGGTTTCCCCACCCAGCATCTGATACATATTTTGTGTCTGTTCTGAACAGTATCCCGGCACCCGGATTCCTGAGATATCGATCAGAACAGGCACGACCTCGTGTCTTACATTGTCGAACACAATTTCCCCCTCGTTCCACAGCACCAGTCCTCCCTCCGGCCCCTTGCTCTGCAAGGGGCAGGGTAAGATTTCGGGCGCTGTGGTCGTGGGGGCCCGCGTTGTAGGAAGCGTAAAACATACATATAGTGAGACTGCAGGAGCCTCAGCTAGTCCATAATATCCGCAAATGTCAATGTCCGGTTTAAGAATGTCACTTTGTCGTGGGGTCTGTGGATCTTCAGGGTCGTGCTTCATCTCCTTTGTGCGCAGATGGTCCCGAAGGTGCAGTCAGTGTTCCTCCGAGAGTCCGACCGTTGGATGCATGCTTGGTGCATATCTAGTGTGCAGGTGAGGCAGATCATATCAGTGCCTGGATAGACCTGCAGCCACGCGTTGAAATGCGTCCTACTGTCCTCGAGATATGGTGCGGCCGGCACGCACAACGCCTCGATGTGTTGAACATTATTCCGTGGGATTGTTGATAGGTGGCGTAGCCCCGGAAGGCAACACTCAAGAGGAAGGTCTCAGTGAGGATCATCCTCCAAGTGGTCCACATGGTCCTGGAGAGGGGGTTGGGGGGGGGGGGGGGGGCGTATATAACCTGGTGGCCACCAGACGTTAGATTGATATCAAATGACTAACTTAATCTATTTATCTATTCATGTTTATATTCCTATATACATATATACATCCGTGCCACGGTTGGCGCACGACTCCTTTGTGCCAAAAATAAAAGTTGTTATTCCGACCTCCGCTGTCTGGACAAAGATGGTTAGGGGCCAATACGTGGAGTGGTCGGAGCATCCCTGTCTTTACAGTCAGTCTGTCCTGTCTCTTTCCCGTGGTGGTAGGATTTTAATTGTGACCAATGTTTCCAGCGGCCCATGGGCACATGTGTCGCTGGTAAGGATAATCTTGTGGGGTCCTATCCATTTTGGTGCAAACCCGGGTCGGTCTGGGGCAACCCGAATTAAAACTTTATCCCCTACTTGGGGGAGGGTGGTGGTGTGACTGACATTTCGATCTCTAGCCTGGTCTCTAATGGCTTGCTGGTCTCTGGCTGCGTGGTGCAAACCTCGGAGCTGTAAGTCTAGTTGCTGTACATATCTCTTGATTTTGTCCCGAAGTGGTGCAATTTCTTCCCCCCCCCCCCCCCCCCCACGGCAATGTTTTCTGGGAGTCGCATTGCCCACCCGGTCATTAGCTCAAACGGGGTGAGCCCTACGGTACGATCTGGGGTGGCCCGTAGGCGCATCAAAATACAAGGAAGGACATCTACCCACCCCTGACCTGTCTCTGCGATGGATTTGGCTATCGCATTTTTGATAGTGCGGTTCATCTGCTCTACCATTCCAGCACTTTGAGGGTGGTATGGGGTGTGGAATCGCTGTCAGATTCCTAGGGCTTTGCAAGCGTGCTTCATCACCTTGCCTGTAAAGTGTGTCCCCTGGCCGGAGTCCAATTGCAGCGGGACTCCCCACCTTGGTATTATTTCATCTACCAGGATGCGGGCTACAGTGGTCGCCCCGCAATCCCGAGTTGGAAAGGCTTCTACCCATTGGGTGAACTGGTCTATGAGGACTAGGCATGACCTTTTCCCGCGGCTGGTGGGTAGGGGGCCGATGAAATGAATTTGGAGGTTTTCCCAAGGTCTCTTTGGTCTGGGTTGGTGAGCTAATTTAACTTTCAAGGGCCGACCGGGGTTGTGCTGAGCGCATATAATGCATCTTTGGCAGTGCTTAGCTACATCTCGCCCCATCCCTGGCCACCACCAATCAGCTGATAAGCGGGCCAGGGGATATGAACCCGGGACCTCTCGCACAATTTTAATGGACTGATCCCGGGGAAGGAGCACTGCCTCCCAGTTGGCCCTCCGAGCGTCCGAGACAGTTCGGAGTCGACCGGTATTCAGTAGCTCAACTATAGTGTGTTTTGTGTGCAAAATGATCTGCCCTAACATAGTGATGGGTTCACACACCCTGACTGCCCATGCCGCACAGTCCAGGGCTGCCACACATTTGTGCAGTCCTTTGGCTACCGGGGACTGTCGGGCGGGGTAGTATGCTACGGGTCGTATGGTGTCCTCACATTCTTGGGTCACCACGGAGCTGTAAAATCCGTCCTCCGAATTGTAAAAGAGGTGGAAGGGTTTCGTTATCTTGGGCAGGCACAAAGCTGGGGCTGCTTGTAGTTCTGATTTTAGGTGGGTGTATGCTGCCTCCTGTTCAGGTCCCCATGGTCTGGACGATATCATTTTTAAAGTCTGCCTGAGCCTGATCCTGCTCTCGGCGACTCTCATCCAGGTTTGCACACCAGGACCCATTCTGGTGCTCTGCCTGAAGCCGGATCCAATAATTCTCGGGCATCTTGGCTCTTACCAGCCCTGCTATGTCCCGGTTATGTAGGTTATGACACAGTTGCATTTCCTTAATCTTCTGCCAGAAGATCGCATGACTGTGTCTGGGCTGGAGGGTCGGGCGTTTCTCTAATAATTTCATTGTGTCTCCCGGTGTGAGTGACACATAGATCATTTTAATCTGGGTCTGCCGCCCTCGCCTACCTCTCCCTTGTCCCCCAGGAACGCATTCGATCTTAAAGGGAGCTGCCATAGCGTCCTGGGGCGGGGAGGCCGGTGGTCAACGGGAGGTTCCCCCCTGTCGGGCACAGTGAGCCCGTTTCATCCATTAAGCATTCCCAATCGGGACACTCCTCACTTGGAAATTCATGTGAGAAGTGGGACAGTGCTGGCAGCACGGGGTTACCAGCCATCACAGCGGCGCGCTTTCGCTGTGCGGACTGTTCTTGCTTGACCTGAACATATTTATGAACTCGCCCTGCTAGAGTGATGTGGGCTTTAAATATCAGGATCCAAGCCTTATCATCTTTATTCCTCTTTTCTTTCGCCCACCATTCCCGTTGGTTTTCAAGTGGGTCTTGGGGTTTCCACCCTGCTTTGATCATGCTTTTAATTCGTGTCTTATTTTTGTCTGCTAGATAGCGGGTGAGGGACCCTTCTGGTCCCCATTCGAAGGTGGTATCATTGCGATCCATGTCTGGTCTCTTAGCTAGGACCAGTGGTATACTAATCCTGGCTCTGGTGTTTCTCACGGATACTTGTGTGGGTATCTCTGAGGTTACTGGTTTGGTGTTCCCACTGTCAGTGTGTTTAAACTTTCAACAGCAACACGCAGAGCCCGTCCCGTGTGTAGCGGGGAGATTACCGCGCACAGAGGCAGGTGAGCTCTGACCACGACTACAGGGGCCGGGGCCACCCTTTCCTTGCCAACTCCTATCGCTCAGTCAATCCTCAGACGCTCGCCGTTTTCCCTATCTCCTCGGGATCACCCTGACCTGGGTGCAGACAGGCGTGGAATTGACCACAGATAGGAGTTCCCCCAGCTTATAGCCGTTCTTTTGCGCTACCAGAGGTCTCCTGCTTGTAGTGGTCGAGGCACTCACAGAGGCTCCAGACTTAGTAGCGCCCGGACATGTAGCAGACTCCTCGTGGATTCTGCCCCCAGTGGCCCGAACCTTTCGCGCCTGCAGAGGTCCTACCCGACTTGCAGCGCCGGGACTTGTACCGAACTCCGAGAGCCCGTTCACAGTGGCCCAAACCTAGACGTCCTCCCGGCTTCTACTATTCTCAAACTCTGTCCTGTCAGGTACCTATAGGCCAGTTAGTTTATGGTCGGGTTCATCGTCAGGGGTACACGGAATGTAATGGCAACACAATCAATCACAGTTCGCGACCCCACCCGCCCGCCCAAAAAGAAACTTAAACACTACTTTACCGCTATACAGCTATCGAACGGACTCTGTTCACAGGTTCAGATCGCGGCAGCCGTGAAACACCGCTCTGACACTGGGAATGCCCGCGGATTTAAATGAGTAAAGATACTCACCCAGTGCCCAGAGACGATGTTCCAGCGACGGTCACGATCCCGGACGAGCCCCCAATTGTTAGTGCGAGTGGGCGAACACGACCACTTCGGACTCAGAGTCAGGTTCAACAGCGGTACAGCTTTATTAACGTTGACGGAGGTGCAATCAGGACATACAAACAGTACTGTCCCGAAAGCACTCTCAAGGCCAGCCAAAACGGGTTATAGTTATAGTGGTATTCTGTAGTTGATGTGTAAATGGTTTGTTTATGGTTTTCTGCTATGGTCATCCTGTTTAATGGGTTTTTAGGTGCGGAGTTGATGTGTTAAGTCTGGTGATTGCCCAGTCGAGGGAGGTGAGAATTGTCTGAGATCTCTGGAGTTTCTTATACAATAGGTGTTTAATTGGATATCAGGAAGTCTTCCAGGTCTCAGAGACCTTCTGAAGTGTTTGATAAGGGCTTCCTGATATCCCTGGAGCCAATTTAATTAAATGGAAGGGTATGCTAATGTGAGTTCCTGAGTCCTTTTGTCAGCCTTGTTTCTGCGTTTTAAAAGATCTGCTTGTCTGTTCACACTTTGTGCCTGGGTGCTGCTTTGACCTGTTTCATTTGTTTGATTTTATTCTAAGAAATATTTAATCTAAGGCATCACAGAAATTTGTGTCTGCTTACAGAGGGATGGGTTGGTAAATTTGCTGACGACACGAACGTTGGTGGTGTTGTGGATAGGTTGGAGGGATGTCAGAAGCTGCAGCGTGACATAGATAGGATGCAAGACTGGGCAGAGAAGTGGCAGATGGACTTCAACCCGGATAAATGTGTAGTGGTCCATTTTGGCAGGTCAAATGGGATGAAGGAGTATAATATCAAGGGTAAGTCTCTTAGCAGCGTAGAGGATCAGAAGAACCTTGGGCTCCGGGTCCATAGGACTCTTAAATCGGCCTCGCAGGTAGAGAGGTAGTTAAGAAGGCGTATGGTGTGCTGGCCTTCATCAATCGAGGGATTGAGTTTAGGAGCTTTATAAGACCCTCGTCAGACCCCACTTGGAGTACTGTGCTCAGTTCTGGTTACCTCATTACAGGACGGATGTGGAAATGATTGAAAGGGTGCAGAGAAGATTTACAAGGATGTTGCCTGGATTGGTTGGCATGCCTTATGAGGATAGGTTGAGGGAGCTGGGTCTTTTCTCCTTGGAGAGACGAAGGATGAGAGGTGACCTGATTGAGGTGGACAAGATGTTGAGAGGGATAGATCAGGTGGATTCTCGGAGGTTTTTTCCCAGGGCTGAAATGGCTGCTATGAGAGGACACAGGTTTAAGGTGCTGGGGAGTAGGTACAGAGGAGATGTCAGGGGTAAGTTTTTCACTCAGAGGGCGGTGGGTGGGTGGAATCGGCTGCCATCAGTGGTGGTGGAGGCAAACTCGTTGGGGTCTTTTAAGAGACTTCTGGATGAGTACATGGGACTTAATAGGATTGAGGGTTATAGGTAAGCTTATATATAAGCCTAGGTAGGTAGGGACATGACCGGCGCAACTTGTGGGCCGAAGGGCCTGCTTGTGCTGTATTTGTTTTCTATTTTCTATGTTCTATGTTCCATGATCCATGTTGTACCCCACTAGTCACTGCCTGCCATTTGGAAAAAGACCCGTTTGTTCCTACTGTTTGTTTCTTGTCTGCCAACCAGTTTTCTATCCATCACAATACACTACCCCAAATCCCATGCTCTATAATTTGACATGCTAAATTCCTATGTGGGACTTTGTCGAAAGTCTTCTGAAAATCCAAATAAACCACATCCACTGATTCTCCTCAGCAACTCTACTAGTTACATCCTCGAAAAATTCAGTTGGATTTGACAAGCATGATTTCCCTTTCATAAATTAATGCTGAGTCTGTCCAACCCTGCCACTGTTTCCCAAGTATCTTGCTATAAAATCTTTGATAATGGATTCTAGATTTTTTTCCACTACCAACATCCATTTTACTGATCTGTAATTCCTGTTTTCTCTCTACCTCCCTTTTTAAATAGTGGGGTTACATTAGCCACCCTCCAATCTATAGGAACGCTTCCAGACTATCTAGAATCTTGGAAGATGATGACTAACGCATCCAATATTTCTCGGGTCACTTCCTCATGTACTCTGGAATTTAGATTATCAGGATTTATTGGCCTTCAATCCCATCAGTTTCCCCAATACCAGTTCTCAACGAATACTGATCTCCTTCAGTTTCACTCTCTCACTAAACCCTGTGTACCCCAACATTTCTGGTATCTTATTTGTGCCCTCTCTTGTGAAGATAGAGCCAAAGTATGTATTCAGTTTGTCAGCCATTTTGTTGCTCCCCATTATAAATTCCTCTGCTTCTGACTGCATGAAGACCAACATTTGTCTTCACCAATCGTTTTCTTCTCACATACCTATAGAAACGTTTACAGCCAGTTTTTATGTTCCCTCCAGCTTACTCTCGTACTCTATTTTCCTTTCTCTACTCAGTCCCTTCCTCCTCCTTTGCTGAATTCTAAACTGCTCCCACAGGTCTGTTGTTTTCCTTGACCAATGTGCATGCCTCTTCCTTTGATCTAATACGATCTTCAATCTCCCAGCTCACCCATGCACTCCTTGAATGTTTCCTATCCACCGTCATCTCTTTAAGTAACTTTTCCCAATCTATCATAGCCAACTCGTGCCTCATATCATCGTGGTTTCCTTTAATAGAAACATATTTTGTGTCCGCAATTCCTGGAGTGGAACTTAAGCCTTGTGACTTGGAGTTGCTAGTGGTAGACCAACTGAGCTGCCACGAGTCACACTGTTTCTATGACAGGCAATGCAGTAGATTGTCCTAAACATACGGAAAGGAAAGAAAATAAGCAGGCTATTTGTTCCTTAATTAGCTGCTTCAATAAAATAGTAGAAACATTCAACTGTGGTACCGGCAAGATGCATCTGAACTCAAATAGATTCAACTCAATTTCCACAAGACTCACTCAGCTCCAGACCTCATTTAAGTCATGATAAAAGTTTGGATAACATAGTTAATTGTCAAAGGAGAGGGGAATCATAGCTACCCCTGACATCACTCCTACATTTGAGCATGTGTAGCACCAAGCAATCCTAGGAAATCTAAAGAAAATGGGGGGAGGGGGTGGTGGGGCGGGACCCGTCTAACAGGCCTGAATCATACTTGAAGAATATGAAGATTGCCATTGTTGCTAAATGCCAGAGATCACAAACCCACGACACTGTTTTAAGATTTCTTGAGTGTATTGCCCTTAGTCTAACTATCTTCTATTGTTTCTTCAAGTATTATCGCGATTGCAGAGTCAGAAATGGTGGAGTTGGTTTATAATTCCACAGGGTTCATCTCCATTCATAGATCATCTAAAAATGAAACATCCATGCCAGATTTCATCTCGACCGGAATAACATCCACACTTCGTAAACTTCGTTTACACACGGTAGCACAGTGGTTAGCACTGCTGCTTCACAGCTCCAGGGACTTGGGTTCGATTCCCGGCTCGGGTCACTGTCTGTGTGGAGTTTGCACATTCTCCTCGTGTCTGCGTGGGTTTCCTCCGGTTGCTCCGGTTTCCTCCCACAGTCCAAAGATGTGCGTGTTAGTTTGATTGGCCATGATGAAATTCCCCCTTAGTTTCCTGAGATGCGTAGGTTAGAGGGATATGGGGGTAGGGCCTGAACAAAGAACAAAGAACAAAGAACAGTACAGCACAGGAAACAGGCCCTTCGGCCCTCCAAGCCTGTGCCGCTCCTTGGTCCAACTAGACCAATCGTTTGTATCCCTCCATTCCCAGGCTGCTCATGTGACTATCCAGGTAAGTCTTAAACAATGTCAGCGTGCCTGCCTCCACCACCCTACTTGGCAGCGCATTCCAGGCCCCCACCACCCTCTGTGTAAAAAACGTCCCTCTGATGTCTGAGTTATACCTCGCCCCTCTCAGCTTGAGCCCGTGACCCCTCGTGATCGTCACCTCCAACCTGGGAAAAAGCTTCCCACTGTTCACCCTATCTATACCCTTCATAATCTTGTATACCTCTATTAGATCTCCCCTCATTCTCCGTCTTTCCAAGGAGAACAACCCCAGTCTACCCAATCTCTCCTCATAGCTAAGACACTCCATACCAGGCAACATCCTGGTAAACCTTCTCTGCACTCTCTCCAATGCCTCCACGTCCTTCTGGTAGTGCGGCGACCAGAACTGGACGCAGTACTCCAAATGTGGCCTAACCAGCGTTCTATACAGCTGCATCATCAGACTCCAGCTTTTATACTCTATACCCCGTCCTATAAAGGCAAGCATACCATATGCCTTCTTCACCACCTTCTCCACCTGTGTTGCCACCTTCAAGGATTTGTGGACTTGCACACCTAGGTCCCTCTGTGTTTCTATACTCCTGATGACTCTGCCATTTATTGTATACCTCCTCCCTACATTATTTCTTCCAAAATGCATCACTTCGCATTTATCCGGATTAAACTCCATCTGCCACCTCTCCGCCCAATTTTCCAGCCTATCTATATCCTGCTGTATTGCCCGACAATGCTCTTCGCTATCCGCAATTCCAGCCATCTTCGTGTCATCCGCAAACTTGCTGATTACACCAGTTACACCTTCTTCCAAATCATTTATATATATCACAAATAGCAGAGGCCTGGGTGGGATTGTGGTTGGTGCAGACTCGATGGGCCGAATGGCCTCTTTCTGCACTGTAGGATTCTATGATCTACTTCAGTTCACAAGTCTGATATGAATACGAATTCGCTTGATTTCGGAAAATCTGGTGAATGTTTGTTTTTTGGACCAGAGAACTTTGTATTGTTGGGTTCGCATGGTTTCGCCGATAGGACCCTTGGTTTTCTTGAAATATATTAATGACCTAGATCTAGGTATACTGGGTAGAACTTCAAAATTTGTGGATGACGCAAAAGTTGGCAGTATTATAAGCTGTGAGGAGGATGGTGAAGACCTTCAAGAGGGCGGGGGAGACGGAGGCTGTGTTGTGGTGGAGAAGTGATTAAGAGGTAAAGAAGCAGAGGTAACTGATCACCCGCCTTGGGGAAAGTGGGCAACAGAACGTAGCATTAGGGAAAGGGTACGTGGGTTTGGAATTGCCCAAAAGCTTCGGCCAGATCTCATTGCAACCTCGGTTCATGCATGGATAAGAAAAACTGAATTGAAGAGTTGTTGCGAGAGTGACCGCCCGTGACATCAAACAGTATTTAGCAGAGTCACCAAGGAAACTTTGCCAAATTGGACATCAGGAGAGAAATTGTCAGCCGGTTGGAGTCATAGCAAGCACAAAGGAAAATGATTGTGGTTATAGGATATCAATCATGTCAGCCCCAGTACATCACTGCAGAGATTCCTCAGGGTAGTCTCCTCGGCTGAACCATCTTCAGTCCCTCCACCACTAGCAAACTGTGAGAACAGAGTCTTCAATTTGCAAGATGCTGTGCAGCAATTCGCTAAGACTCGTTCGACAGTTCCTTCCAAACCCATGACCTCCAACACCTAAATGTACAAGGGCACCACCACCTGCAAGTCGCCCCCCGCCCCAGCGCACCTCCACATCCCCCTCTCCGCCCCCCCTCCCCGCCCCACCTTGTCCCTTCCCTGCAAGCCGTCCAAACGTCTGACTTTGAACCAAATCACTGTTCCTTCGCTGTGGTTGGATCAAAAACATGGACGCCCCCACCCCCCCACCCTCCCTCCC